>NW_023596576.1:54309665-54326675 GCF_011947565.3 Pollicipes pollicipes
ATTGTCCGGTATAAAATATGGCAGCAACGGCGCACATTGCACGGCCAGCCATAGGGTTTTCGTGCTAAAATGCCCTTCACGCCCACGGCTTTCTAAATATTGAACATATATATGCATAAAAAGTGCATAAAAATGAAGCTTGAACAATTTTCTCTCGATTTCCGTGGTCAAACGTGCGCGCTGTGGCGATCGTTTTCGAGCTATAAGGCAAAAGACCGACCCATGCACGCGATGCGATGGTCATACGTGGGATCATATCCCGTCACCGCCAATGCTTTTCCCGTTGAGTGGTGATCATAATCAAGCGGAATATGGGCGATGACTGATATATTGAAACGTTTTGATTGCTTCCTACATGTTATAGCTACGTGTGTATGTACATATATATATATATATATATATATATATAGATAGATAGATATATATGTATATATATATATATATATATATATATATATATATATATATATATATATATATATATATATATATATATATATATATATATATATATATATATATATATATGCATCTCTCTCTCTCTCTCTCGCTCTATCCATCTATTTAGCTATCTATATGTTTATAAACCGACGAAACAGAAAACAACTATCAAAAGGAACATTAAAGGCTCGAGAGACGCAACTGGTTTTTCCTTATGTTTAGAAGTGATATCAAAACATCATCACATTACCAGTGCCACACAGTGCTCCATGAACACACAAACAGCATACCATACAACAATCAACAAACCAGCGGACTGCCCCGGTGACTTAAAGTCATAGCCGGGACTGGGGAGCTTACTTCTGGCTTAAAGCCAGGCAAAAATGCAACGTTAAGCCGGCTTGTGCTATCCGGCACAAAGCAAGGGGTAAAGGGACACGGGTAAGTTACGTTATGTTAAGCCGGCTAATACTGTCTGGTATCAATGCAAGGAAATGCGCTCGATGCTACGTTAAACCGGCTAATTTCGTCCGGTAGCAAATGCAAAGTAAAACACGAGACACACACACACACACATATTTATTGTATTCAACCATAACAAAACGTTTGGATGACAGACGTCCACCTCATCACAGCAAAAGTTTCCCCGCGTGGCAAACGGCGGGCCCCCGGGTCGGCGGCCAAGCCCGTCTGCGACCTGAATCGGGTCGCTCCCCCTCACCGAATGGGGGAAGCGGCCCGGTGCGACCCTGTCGTGTTGTATGGTGTAATCCGGGAAAAGTCCTAACTACAACAAACCGGATTCCTAAACCTATGGGGAAAAACCAGCACGTTGATGCCGAATCGTGCTTGGAAAAAACCCTTGCAAATGAGAAAAACCAGCACGTTTTGGTAGAACTATGCATGGTGAAAAAACCTCTCGTCAATGAGGAAAACCTGCTCGTTGGAAATTGAGCGAGTGAAAACCTCGCAGAATTTACGTTGTTATATGTAATTATCTAAATTGGTTTTGTGTAGGTATTCGAAGAGGAGCGCCAAGAATTCCGTATGTGTGTCACCCAGTATGGTAGGCAGCGTCAATGGGAGTCTGTATTTGTCTGTGTACTGCACGAGTTTTTCACCGCAGCGCCTGTAGCCTGGGCACGCCAGCACAAAATGTGCTATCGTGTATGGTGTGTGGCAGTAGTGACAGAGTGGTGGTGGGCTGCGTTCAAAGATGTATGCGTGAGTTAGTTTCGTGTGTCATATTCGCAGCCTAGCAAGGAGGATCTCATTAATGCGCGTGTTCTGGTTGCTTGAGCTCCAGGGTGAGAGTGTTGGCTTGACGTCGTGCGCGTGTTGGCGATGTTTGTCCCATTGACGTTGTAAAGCAGCGATATTTTGAGTTCAATCAGTCAGATGGTCAGATGCTCAGCAGGCAAGATAATTTCGGGCTGGCATGTTGATGCTTCCTTTCGCGGCAGCGTCGGCGAGGTCATTCTCCTGGATGCTCGCATGGCCTGGTATCTAGAGGAAGACCATGTGTGACTCCGCTGGTAGTGATGATAGTGTGGAGAGGATTTTATAAATCAAAGGGTGAGAGGAATTGTGCGAAGCTGATATGGCGTGCAGGGAAGAGCTGGAATTGGTGCAAATCACAGTTTGTTTGATCGCATGTTTTTTAACGTGGCAAAGTGATGAAAAGATGGCTATTAATTCTGATGTGTACACAGTATGATAATTTGAAAGGCGTTTTGCCGGACCGGACCTCAGGGGCCGGGGACCATGCCTGGCAGGCCAGAGCGCAGGGAAAAAGACGGCCAAATCCGGCGAGATCTTGACCGCTTTATCAGCGTAATGCTAGCGATAAACCAATGCGTACGAGCCTTGATTTGGGATTTAAGTGGGAACCAACTGAAGAACCGAAAGAAGTGGCAGTTGGATGAACTCCTCTCATGTTCAGGCAACATGTTCAAAAGATAAAAGCCTTTGCAGTTGTCACAAGGAACGCGTTGTTGAGCCTATTATTAGGGTACGGACAATCACGAGCTAAAAATATTCTGTTGATTAGGATTCCACAAGAAACCCAGGTCGTGGCCAGTTCTTAGCATACAAATAAATGTCCACCAGATGTATTTACACATATCTGTGCTTTCCGTGACTCAAAGGACCCCGAGTCCAATGATATATCCACGCACGAGTCACTTTAGTCTTGATACATGACCGTATCTGTGTCTCACCTCCACATTTCTGCTGATGTTCAACTTGTACATCAGCCGATACTCTGAGCTGCCATCTACCTCCACCACTTGCTCCACCATCTCTTTGGTGATGTGGCCGCTGCCACTAGTGTGGAGGCCATTGTCGAAGAGGTTATTTCCGAGGCATTTCATGCTGTACGGCAGCTCCAAAAGAACCCATATCTGCCTGGAGAAAATAGAACATGTTAGTTCATTCCCATAGCGATTTGTTTTCAACATCACCTTCTACGCTGCGAAATAAAATAATACGTAAATGAAGACTAATTGTTACTGAACTTCTTTACAGATGAGTATGTTGCCTGGAGCACACTCTCACTGCGTCCACTTCATGCACAATTATCAAAATCACACATAATCATTAGACCGTTGTCAAATAGCTGGAAATATTGCAATCTTACTATTGCCATCAAAGATTAATCTAAAACCGAATTACCAGTATAAACATAATGATGGGGTTTGTGTGCATCACACGTGTACAACGGTAAGGAATACGATCATGGCAGTAGGTTTCCTGACGTGACAGGAGTAAAAGACAATTTTTGACGCTTGGCTCGTATAGCACACCTGCGGCTGTCGGCTTGGTTGGCGAAGGACATTTCCCCGTCGTAACTGATGTTCAGCTCCTTCTAGGGTCACCGGTTAGAGCCGCACTGGTCGCAAACCGTCGCAACGACGCGAGCGCCGGCTGCCTCCACTGCGGTGATGGTAGACGCCAACAGCTCCTTCGTGACAGCACGATCAAAACCGAACAAGACAGGAACCCTCCCAGAAGCAAAGATTCCGGTCACCATAATGACCTGCAGGTGGCGGAACGGCCCCAGCACCTGGTCCCGTCCGTGGTCGTATGCTGCCTGACTCATGACGTCCATCTCATCGAACATGGCGGTAACGCCATGACCACACACTGGCGGTACATCCTGATTGGCCATCATCTTCTGGAGTAGCTGAGCCTGTTGCTGACAGGAGTGAGGTACCAGACGGAAGTCAGACGGCCACGACTGCAGCGAAGAAAGGCCAGGCAGCGGGTGGCCCTGGCTCCGAAGCCGCTCGTAGGTTTTCTGCGATGTGTTGCAGCAGTACTGCAGCGCCTTCAGGATGGTCAGTTCGTCCCAAGGGCATGGGCGGATTCCGATGACCACTAACCGCGCCGGAAAACGGGCAGACCATATGAAATCTAGTCATCTGAGCTGCCCCGTTCATTTTGGCCATTGTGGTGATTAGGACAATGAAATTTTTCTTAATCTGAGGTAAGACATACTTTAAACAACTTGAGCTGTTTTACTTTTATGCTCACGCCTCAAATTACGATAAATCCCGACATCGCTTCCCCTTTGGGCGGGCTTTCGGTCAAAAGGACGGGCTTACCCGTCTGGTTCAGACACATTATTTGCTGCTGGCGAAGCATTGGGCTCTTTTCGTTGCTTGATGTCCCTGAAATATCACTATTCTTTATAGTGCTAGGTGCAAAGAATGTATCTTTTGTTTCACTCACGTATTCATGTTTTCAGCTCAGAACTGTGACACGTGACTTTCGCTTTGAAAAAGGAGGTTTCAGATGTGACAATACAAACTGCAATATAACAAGGTGTTACCATCACAACATACCCTTCATAAGCTACAATTACTTGTTCGTCACAAACTCATAAGAATGTAGAATGATGCTGATTGAAGCACATCAAGGATGCAATCAAGGAAAACATACAAAACCAACTAACACGCGCTCAGGTCGGCTAGATGCCCTCCTGGCTGGCTTTATCAGTGTCCTATAATTGCCGACTGTGGGTGTAAAGCAACACCCTTTGAGGAGGATTTTTCTTCTTTTCCCTATATTTTATGTGAATTGTTCACTTCTGCCTGACATTGTCTGGTCGCACATGCCAAACCCCTATTTCCCTTTCTGAGGTTTTGCAGATGACATCCAAAACCGAGCTCACATGAAACCACCAAGCGTAAACGAGGCTCCACAGAACCTGGATACATATACCCTTCCTGCCTCACCTACATATGAATCATGTCTATATATACACAAAGCAAGCACGTCACACCTCCAAGCCCAAGGACCTCAGCGACTTCAGCCGCCTACGCGCATTGAGTTTGGTTTGCTTACAAAATGCATCGCAATCGGCAGTTGTGTGCCAAATGGAAGGTTTTCACATATTCCGTATTTTTTTTGGTCTCAACACCACACCACGAAAAAAGTAACGCAACTGTTCTTTAGCCGATTGTGCAGGTGGTAACATTCGTGTACATAATGATGTCATAATACACTTGCATGTGCTTGATACTCAAACACCAATTTGGCAACAGCAATCTATGCATTTCGATAATTAACGACAGCAAGATTCTCAGCTCCAGCATGATGTACCCCAGAAATCATTGACCATCAACTTATCAAGCATTACAATGCCGAATGTTTAAATGAGTCATGGCGTGAAAACTGGAATGTTACGTGAGGTAGCAAAAGGAAAAACATCAGTTTTATCCATATGCATCTAAAATTACTATAAAACAATACGATCCAACAGCGCCAGCCCCAAGGCGATATATACCCCAATCCCACTACCACACCTTCCTTCGAACGTCTTACAATGATACACGTGATTTTACGTAATCGCCACAGCCGCACCAGATGTCGCTTGCGAAACACTTCCAACTTTTGATACAAGATCCCAAATCTGGTCTTACTTCCAATTCTGGTTCAGTTACAGTATATTTTGATACCTACTCGGCAAAACATTGTAGTACCCGGTGTAATGCCCTGATACCCTCTTCCACGGACTTGCAGCTTTTGTGCCACATTTCGGCACCTACGGCACTAACACACCCGGGATTAGCGCGTCGAATGATAAATGGAAGGAGCGAGATAATCATGTTTGGTGACACGTGCCACGTGTCACGGCGCCCATGTGTGAAATTATGCTTCGATAGGTGATCTAACGGGCAGTCACTGAACCGTGTACGATGTCACGCTACACGTGACATGTAACAAGTGCGCATTAACCGTGAAGCTATATTTTGTCGATTTCGTCCATTTTTACGCTTTACGCGGGACTTCCGCTCTTATGGCGCATAGTAGCACGAGACTGGCATGCTCCGATAGGCCATTGAACGGGAAATCCCATGGTCACATCTGCCGTCCAAAATCAAAAACACGTAACTAACATTTTTATCCAAATGGAGTTGTTGGTATCATTGAATTCGTCTCGACGAGGCGCACATTTTGGACAAGTAAAAAGTGTATGTGCATTATTTTCAAAAGAGTTCAAAAGGGATATAAGGTTGGTAGATTCGCGTATGAGCAGTGCCTGTAAGGTTTCCCAAGGACCGAAACAAGTAACTGAAACGTATCTGTGAAACGATAGCCTCAATGGTTTGCTAGCCATGCACTCCGTTTTCTAGGTCAAAAACGCGTATACGTTTACATACGCGGTTTTGTCACCTACGATCAGCGACATTACTGTGTCAAAAGCGCTGTATCTGTGAAGTTACGCGTTTTTGCCATTGGGAGTCGTTGTAAATTGAGCAGTTACGCGCTGTTGCCATGGGAAAATGTTTGTTTCTTCAAGCTGTTTCCAAACCCTGCAAACACGCGCATGTTCACAGCGGAGATGTTGCGGCCATACACGTACGTTGCAGTCTTTGTCGTTCAAAATGTGCTTGCTGGTCATTTTATTCCTGCTTTGTGCGGGATAGCATTCGATAAGGTTGAACAACCGCGCTTATTAGTTATTTGCTGGAAATTCAGTCAGCACAGGGTGTCGGCGTTATGTGCCTGTAACGCGTGCCTGAAGATCAGTGCCTCGTTTTTTTTACTCTGTTAAGACATGGATCCAAGAAAGATCCGGGGAATTTGTCACGTACGAGTGAATTGCGTTGATGCTTCTCCAGGCCAATGACACTATGTCTCACTGGGAAAATTAAGTGGGCCGCAGCCCATAGAGGCAGGAAGCAGACTGAGCATGACAGAAAAGATGGACGGCGGCGGAAGATGGACTGGAACCGTTGCTGGAAAGCAACCAAGCCTGGAACCGCGTGATCTTGTGGAAGGTGAGCACTGTCTTTCATACTTGTTCTTTTGCCGGGTACTGTAGTATGTACTCGTCAGACTGTCGTATCACGTGAATGAAAAGGTCATGAGCGTTGCTACGCGCTGGTGGAAATGTAGCAAGTGGTATGTGGCGTAAAATGAACTGTGGACAAATGCACACCAATCGCCTTATCACTTGGGTCATATATCTTGGCTCGGGCTTGGAATACTATGGCACAAAGCTCGGACACAACTTTTACCGCACGTCACAAGCAGCAAGCAACCGCAAAGCTTGCATTGGTCGGAAAAGTAGGTGTGCAACGTTATCAGCACAGGTTTGCTCACGTTCAGCACTGGCGTGGCATGCATAGACATCGGTAGATTATATCCAGGTTTTTCTGGTGATCGAAACCGCCCCAGTACATATAACCGGCGCAGGCACACCACAATGCCACGAAATGCAGCATTGCTTCTGACGTGATGAATCCGGCCGTGATGATCTAAGCCAGCATCCATAATACGACCATTTAAAGGGAGTGACCCGACTCGGAGTGGTGTTATTAATGCTTAACACGCTGACTTCTTCTCCAACTCATGCAATGCGAAAACGTTAGGCTAGATGCTAAACTCAACACGCCACGATCCGGACCCTAACGCACAGTCTTTAACTTGTCCCATTCGCATTTGTCACCTTCACATTCAGTGCCCTATCACGCATACTAATACATTAACACACACACGCGCGCGCATGCGTGTATACTGTGCCCCCCCCCCCCCCCCACCACACACACACCACCACCACCACCACCACCACCACCACCACAACATGCACTCATTGACCCACGTGGACCCACACAGGTGAGCGCATGTACACGACTAACGGCACAATGCACATGCATGCTGACTTATGTATCCATATGCCATAGCAGTCACCCACAAGGGTATTCTCTACTTCGCTGTAATCTGGCCATCCAAGTCAAAGCCGACGATCAATCCTAGTCGTTGGATTTGCAGTTTAGAAATATCTTAGATTGCTGTGGTAACTTGGAGCGGTGTTTGTTTTTTCCCAAGGAACCCATTTTCCCAACCAACGCCCACCACCAGGTCATAAACGAAAAACTGAGTTCCAAAAAGGCGGTGGAAGACTTCAAAGACTGGGTGGACCTGGTGGACAGCTGCACAAGCGTCCAGGCAGCTCCCCTGAGGGCAGAAGACTTCATCTGTGCAAATGATAGCTTCAGCGCTGCTAAGATAAAGGCTCTGCAAGGAGTTGGAAAACGGCCGTATCTGCGAGAGCTGAAGGGCATTGAAGTGCGGAGAGGCTAGAAGAAGCTGTGGACAAAGGTGGACTTGAAGCAACGTCGTGGTTAGTCTATGATCTGGTAAAAAGCAAAATCCATCTGGACACCAAAATTGACCACAGGGAGCGTCCTCGTGGCGTCAACAAAGTGAAAATTGACCGCTTGTGCGGCAACCTGCTTCCACTCATGACTGCAAGCAAAAGGACGTTCTGGAGAGAACTACAAAATGGTGCTCACCACAACATGCGAGACCTGAATTCTGTTGCGATGTGTGGTTGGGGCAGTACCCCTTTCGTTGGCGGCAGTCGGAATTCTTATCTGAATCATTGATTGGGCTGAATCATTGGAGCTGAAGAGTTCGTTGTCATGCTCAGACAAAGTTTGGAAGAAGACATAGATCGGATGCAAGGTGCCCCACCAACGTGCATTAATGCCACCAACTGTTTTCGATTAGATGCTGACACCCTCTAGCTTTACGGTGTTGAACTGTATGGGATTTTGTGACTTCCGATGCCATTTTGATGACCACATGGATCGAGTCGTGCGTTACGTCATCAAGAAGCAGTTATGTCCAAATGTTTTTATAGATGCGTTCTAATCCTCCATCATCCGCTGGTTTTGTGAAGGCGCAGTTGACAAGTGGATAAAATGGGTATAACGATGCTCTCTAGGATGCTTTTTTTTATTAAAGACCGTGAACCGAGCTTCGGTATTTTTATACCATGGGTCTTAACCGTGGTTATTTATCAATAAAAACCTACCGCCATTCTGTCATGCACAACGGGTACGCCTGACACCATGTCTGACGCTCTACACCCAGCAAATGCTTCATTTTTACTTATGAATGAGACTTGGAGACACCCTTCTCTGGTACCGTGGAGCTGTTCAATCGCCCATACGATGCCGAGGTGCATAGGAAAAGAAAGATTCCCTCCGAAAATACTTGTTTTTGCCGAGATAAGATACGTTGCTGGGCCCTTTTTACAACTGACAGAAACGCGTATATTATCAGATACGCGTTTTCGCCCAGATACGCCTCTGACTTTGGCTACCGTTATGTTTCAATACCGTCTTCCCATGTCAAGAAACATCCTTAGCAGTTAAGACTTAAGTTATTTCCAGTTATTTTCATTTTTTACATTGCTAGAGAGAATTGCTTTCGCCTCCGATTGGTATGCAATTCCAACTCGTGGATTCTCGTTTACGGCCATGACACTGAAATAACACAAAAAAACGTTCTCCTGAACAATTATGGAATTGCTAATTACGCATTTTTGACTTCTGACGGCAGACATGCGCCACAAGTGCGGGGTGGTACGTTACACGTGTCGGGCAAAACACAAGCCAGGAAGATGGCTTTTGCTCTTTTCCACGGGTTTACACGATTTGTGCCACATCTCGGCACCCAGAGCGCGGAGCGACTGGGGGGGGGGGGGGGGGGTATGCACTCATAGCCAATCGAGCAAAAATGTTGCATGAATTGTCATGTTCCACACGCTGCGGGTAACGCGTGCACGAGCCAGCAAGGTAGGTTTGGCCGTTGCCGGCCGATTGCACTCTGATGCAATGCAATGCTGTTTAATACAACGGCAGTGTGTGCTGCCATCATTACCCAGGCTGACAATTGATGGAAGGAGCAAAAATCCATGGTCATACCCCACGATCATTCGCTCAACCCATTGAACAGTTTCGGCTGTGTTGCAGGCGCGGCGAAATGCGTCCTCTCCTGTCGGCGGCCGCCAGAGACCGCCAGTACCGCGCGCGGCCTGCGACCGAGTCTTTTTTACAACGCAAAATTTTGGCAACCACGGCACCTGGAGTCATGATTCCAATTGCAACAAATATATAATGAAAATTTTCAAATTTGCATGAGGGCAGCGAAGCAAGCGCACAAGCTCTTGTCTATATTACTGAAGGAACAGTGTGTGAGTGTCCGCCATTTGAGCTAGGTCATCTGCAGGCTAAACGGTCAAGAACTTTTCTATGACATTCGCACACGACCAAGGCCCGCTTGCGGCGCGTGACAGAGTCCCGTCAAAATTTTGCGTCTCGCAAAAATAAGCGCGTGCTGAGCGAAACACTAGCGTAAAAATCCCCACAGGTTTAACACGGGCGACGCCAATTTAGCGATTCCGGCCGACGGCCCGACAGGGTTCGCTTTCCGGAGCCGTATCTTCTTAACCAAGGGTCGCAGCGACATACAACTTGCACAGTGCGATAGGACACGGAATGAGCCATCGTAGTCTGGTAAGTTTTTTCTGCCACGTGACACGTGGCACGTGCACACATGTTGACTGGTAGAAATCAGCCGTTTTTCACGCGGTTTTACGTTTACCGTCACATCTCGGCACGGAAAGAAGGTAGAGCTCTGAATTTTGTTTCCCAACATTAACAATTGAAACGGACACATTTTCAGTGGACATGGCAAGTTTGTGCAACTTACTGTTGCACTGTAAATTACATTACAAGCTGCAACAGGCCGAGTTTTTAAAACCGAAGCTGAATACAAGTTGCTACCGTCAAAACTATGCATGATCTAGCGTTGAAAACTACATCAGCGTGTCGGCCGACTCGTGTCTGTGATGCACACTTTTGTTGCCCACGTTTTAAAAAGTTTGCTGACAAACGGGCACAGGCTAAGGGGTTGCATAACAACATTTTCGCCGCGACGGCGGCAAGTTACTGTCCCGACACCTGGCGTATGCTCTAGACGTTAAGGGTTAAAATGGCCGTTCGCGCGGCGGGCTTTCGACTTTGTTGATTTAGAAACTCTAAATAACTGAAAGAACCCCTTTTATTTATGTACATATATATATATATATATATATATATATATATATATACATGCGTTTATGCATATATGTGTGTACCTTTCTACCTAAGTATAGTGCTATTTTTTTATGATAGACGAATCTCGCAGAACTTGCACGCTTGCTTCGCAGCGCGTTTGTGCGATACGGCTTGTAGTGTTGTAGGTGACAAGTGGGAATGGTGTCATGTTGCTCTGGACCTGACACGAACCATACGCCTCTGTACGCCCCATCAAATATCACGCTAATGATCTTCGCAATGTTGTCAATTGACTTACCCCATCTCTGTTGCCGGTGCATTGGAAGTCAAAGGGTGCTGGACAGTAAAATACTCCATATTAGCAGTCCAGCCATCCACGTGGGCTATCAACACCATAAAAACGTATTTGCAGTACACAACGAGCAATACCATATACTTGGAAATTCGTCAAACCTCAGCCGTACAGCCATTTTCGTCAGTCCTATGCTCGGTTGGGCATGGGTTATTAGACACATGATAGGCCATCTGAATCCGCAATTACTTAACAAAATTCAAATCAAGGCAAAGTACTTTATTTGAGACCGGCTAACAATGCACGCTTCATGGCTTCAATGCGTAATTAGTCGTTTTTCGTCATTCGCCATTTGGCTCCATGCGTGAACCCCTGTATGCTAGTTGTTCCGTGTGAATCTGATTGCGTACCATTTGGGCCTATGACTAAAAATCCCCTTTATATACTCCAAAGTGTTATTTCTACACCTTATACAACTGGTGTCTCTTTAGCACGGGACATGCGTGCACTGGCCTATGGTGTCTCTGGCCTCTCCCCACCCAGCCTCCAAACGCACGCTTTCTCAAAATTAACGGACACGCACCATTCGTTCCCTCTTTCGTGGCGAATCATGTTAAATGCCGACAGTATCACAATACTCGGGCATATGACGCGGTGTTGCTACACACGATCCGCTGCTAGACGTCTAACTCCTAATCTATCGCGCATCATATTTCAAGAGAATTTGCAATAGGCACCACAAAACTGCTCTCTGCTGCCCTTGCCCTTAGCACACGGTGTCCGTTCTTCCATTTCTAAAGACTTCGTAAAACAGTGGAGCAAACTGTGCTTATGCAGAACTTTTGCCATCTCATCCACATTATACATTCCTGTATCATTGTTATACATCCCTCGGTCTTGTTCGATTCCGGGTTCACCGCAATCTGGCCCATGCTGTTACGGCGAACGATGGTCCTGGCCGATCAGCTGATCGTTGACGCCATTTTTGCTCGCGCCAACTCGCCGGTCGTCAAACGCGTGCACTTTCGCGCGTGGAAGTTGTTCTAATTGGTCGGGCGGGAGGAGTTTCAAGAGCGCCAAAGGCAATCGGCATCGGATCGCGGGCAGATCACGACTTGGCGCAAAGGTTGTGGAGGCGGGATCTAGGTGAGGTCAAGCAAGGAGCAAACAAATATGGAGGGAAGCGAATGTATCGCCTGCCATGGCTGCAGTTATCAACATGACAGTTAGCTTGTCATGAGGGATCATTGCTGATACGCAATGCAGCAATAACAAAGGGCATGACATAGAAAAAAGGGACACTTTCGAGAAGTTTCACAAGAGCACAATGCTGGCACCGTTCGCTAACGGGGACGCTTCTATACGGAATGTAATTCACTTGAGCTACGATGATCTTCTACGTCGGCACTAGACCCCTCCTGGACGCTAAGTCTAATGCATGATGTAGCCACATGTTCATTGAGTAGCGAAATGTATTTACATACATATGCATGTGGCACACCTGTCTGGAAATGTTTTTTGGTGAGCGCTTTATAATATATATATGTATATATATATATATATATATATATATATATATATATATATATATATATGCATACATACATACATATACCGGGTCAACGCTACATGACCAGGCAGTTAAGAAAGAGGGTTTTTCCAAAAGGTATAGAGAACGACTTGTGAATCACCAACTGCGCCAACAGAAGACGACCTGTGAAATACTGAAGAGAAAGAGAAAAGTTTTAGAAGAAGAGCTACAGGTATGTTGCCTTGAACATGAACTTAAACAGGAAGTACTTGAACTCGACGTGATTGCATGTGATGCTAGACGTCTTACTGGAAACAGAATCGTGAAAAAGCTCTCAGTGCTCCATGGTGAACATATAGTGTTACCGGAAACTGCCGATGGTTACATCAGTTTATCTCACCATGATCTTACTGACGAACAAAAAGAGATGCCTAATCAATTCCCATGTTTTTTTTCGAAATATGACAAACTTAATAAGAAAGTAGAACTAGAAGTTCCTTACCAGGATGTCTTGAATCTGGAAAGAGGACATGGTTACCACATGCAAGGAATTAAAGAACAGCTTTCTGGGAGAGAACACGAAAAAGCGTGGAAATGATAGGAGCAAGATATTCACACAAGATCTCAGGACGGCGGCAAAATAACTTCAAGAGAACGATGACATCATCATCCAGCGAGCGGGCAAATCATCGCTCTACGCAATACTTGACAAGGAATATCATGAAAATCTAAACTGTATCTTGAACAACGACAAGAAGTTCTGGCGCATCACAAAAGATCCAACAAACTCAAGATCAAGCCTAACAAACTAATAACTGCCGCCAATGCCGCTGATGGCACACACTTTTCCAAGATAACGGGTAAATTTGCGCCTGGTTACGCTTATGGGTCTGTAAAACTCACAAAAACGACAACCCGCTTCGTCCAATACTTTCACAGATCTCTTCACCAATCTAAAGAATGGCAAAACGTCTTAATGGCCTTCTGTCCCCATATCTTCCCATGTCTTACGGCTTGTCGTCAACGGATGAGTTTATTGATATAGCGCGACCTCGTCAACCTAAGGGTCTTCTATCCTCTCTAGATGCTGAAAATCTATTTAAAAACGTGCCCGTAGAAAGAACCATATTCATTATCCTGGACAACATTTGCATTCATCCCGGAATTTCTCCACTGAAAGTGTCCAAGCACCTCCATGAACAAATACTAAAAGTCTGTACGTTGGAAGGTCCTTTCCACGGGCCTGATGGACAAATGTATTGCCAAACTGAGGGTGTTGCGATGGACTCACCTCTAGGACCTCTATTCGCTAATTTCTTTATGGAACACGTAGAAGCCGACATAGTACAAAATGACGACATATGACCGGACATTTACTGCCGCTACGTAGGCGATATCTTTGTGGAAGTGAGGGACATCGACCAAGTGGGACGTCTCAAAAACACATTTGAGGAGCAGGCTGGCTTAAAATTAACAACAGAGCTAAGTGTGCAAAACGTATTACCCTTTCTTGACGTGACTGTCGATGGACAAGGACAACAATTCAAAGCGGCTGTATACCGAAAACAGACTAACAACGGACGGTGCTTAAATGGTGACAGTAAGTGTCCTCTGCGATACAAAATTAGCGTCGTGGGGTCCCACATTAGGTCAAAACCCACCTGATTCATTACTCTAGGGCTTGCTGTATGGAATAGTTTCTGGTGCTCATTTCGAATTTATTGACAGCAGGAACCGCATTGTATATCTTCAATTGACGTCTTAGAGGCCAGAACAGGCCATTCACCTAAGATGACCCGGATCGAGTGCTTTGTTTTAGGAGCATACTACCTGGCGTAATCTTTGTCGTTTATTCAAATACAAAACGCAGGGCAGTCTTGTATCATTTTAGTCACCATGACCTTCAAAGGATCAAACAAGGCCAATGACCCCAAATGGGCTTGTGAACTTTTGCTTAGAGACAGTCGCCTAAGTTCTGCGGGCGCTTTGGAGACCCACCTAAAATTTGACTTGTTTGACCTCATTCGACCTGAAGACCATGACCTAGGAAGCTGAAACCTTACCATACGTAAGCTCACGTATAGGTCAAGACGCCCTGTAAATTTTGTGTCTCTAGCTTCCTTAGTTCCCGACATCTCAGAGGGGGTGGTCAGTTTGACTCCCTCCCCCCCTACCCGAGCGAAGGGTATTTACCGGCCAACCGGGCGCGTGTTAAAGCATAGTAATTTCATGACAGTATTTTGAGCATTACAAATTATTAACACCAATAATTTCATGCTGCACTTTTCAATTCCCTTCCACAGCACTTTTAAAATAAAACAAAGCGAAGGAATTCAATAACAAAATAACAACAGAGAATTGAACGAGCATAAAACACTAAAAAAAAAACCTTGGACCCCTACACATCAGCCCATCACCAAGTCAAACACAATAGACATACTTCTGGTTTCTGTTAAGATGGGGTCAGGGAAAACAAACCTTTGTCACTGTTTCTTGAAAAATATAAATGCATATTTCCATGAAAGCAGCCTATGCCTAACCTAAAGAGGCCTTACATCATCTCATTCTGTATAACCTGTTTGCATCAAAGCGGCAGTAATGAGTTACTGATACTTGCACAATTCCTATTGCCACTTGCTATGCACTTGACCAGCTTAACCTTGCTTAGCGTAGCCCATAAGATGAACATCATCTCAACTCACCTATCTGTTGACAGCAGCACTTGTGATAAAAACATGATATTTAAAGCTAGTTTTTGGCTAGTTTCAACTTCCATTTTTATTCAGTTGGTTGTGTATGCTTGTTGACATCGGACAAAGTTGACAAGACACAAATCAAAACACTTTAAATCACTGTGAAAGACTTATTTTGATTGTCATGGTTAACCTATGTCAGGGGCAATAATGGGTATGCTCCACAAAACAATCTCTCTTCTCCAAAAATAACATAACTTTTAGATGACCATGCCAGTATTGCTGCTTGCCTTTTCAGCTGCAGCAAATGCATCCATTTGGGTTTGCTTATTCATATTAAATGACAAAGTTTGAGATTTTGGCTCCACATTTTAAATAGGATGGTCTGACTGTTTGTTACATACTAACATTTAACTCATATTATAATTACTATGCAGCTTAGAGTATCCCTGTCTATCCCTGTGCAGTGCATATGTATAGTACAGTCATTTGCGGGTCAGCAAGCCATGACAACTACAGAAAATATCTGGGTAGAGCAGCCATGCGGGACCACTTTAAGAAATTGGTGGCAAATAGCCAAAAATATAGAACAAAATAAGCCCATTGCACGCATTGTGGCATCATAATTTGTGTTATGGTGAAACTCGATGCATTAAAACGGAAAATTGCTAACTCTGGTTACCAATCATGTGTTGAAAGCAGGTAAGGTAAGCAATTACCTGGTCCACAGGAGACGTACTGGCTTCTTCCTGCTCCCCAAAAACCAAACTTCCGTACCTTTTGCATGGTATGCTGGCAGACAGGGTCATCCGACTCACCCCCCCCCCCCCCCCCCCCAAATATAAATGTCAATCATGCGCACCAGCTTTCGAGATTAAAATGCGAAACAAGTAAGAGGTGTGCATGACAAACATCTCCGGAGGGTGGAATTTCCAAAAGGAAGGAAGAATAAAGTGGTATGACACTGGTTTGATACCACGAAAAACAAAAGTAGCTATATAAATATAAAGACTGGTACTTTTCTCGCAAAATTTTGTAATCAGTTCATTTAACTTACAATATGTTGATATAAGTGCTCAAATGGTGATAAGCATCTTGTAAGTTTAACTTAGAAGACATTTCTTGAACTTTTAAGTAATGCATTTCGGGAGCGTCGGAATTTAGTAGTCAAGTCTCCTCGGGAAAAGGGAGATACGTGGATAAAAATTATCTACCAGGCTTTGCTGGTGTTTGCACCAGGTTCTGCTTTCGTGGTGTGGTGGTGAGATCAAAACCATAAGGGATGCGTAAAAAACTTGCATTTGGCGCACAGCCGCAGATTGTGATGCATTTTGTAAACAAACCAAACTTAATGCTTGCAAACGGGTGGGGTCGCTGGGGTTCTTGGGCTTTGAGGTACCTGGCGCGCTTGCTCTGTGCGTACATAGACGTGACCCAGATGTATGTGAGGCAGGACATAGCCATAGGTGTCCAGGTTCTGTGGAGCCTCGTTTGTGCTTGGGGGTTTCAAGTGAGCTCGGTTTGGGATGACATCTGAAAACCTCCGAAAGGGAGATAGCGGTTTGGCATGTGCGATTAAACAATGTCAGACAAGAGTGGAAAATTCACATAAAAGGTGGGGGAAAATGAGTGGCAAATTCCTCCTCTTAGAGTGTTGCTTTACACCCAAAGTCCGCAATTCTATATGTCATATAT
>NW_023596576.1:54327629-54330217 GCF_011947565.3 Pollicipes pollicipes
AGAGACCCATAACCGGCCGGACGGACACAGTTTTCTTGCAAAAAAAAAAACATGATAGAATTGGATGAATTTGGGCATACAGATGACCAAGAACCATTGTTGGCAAAAATAAAGAGGTCGTAAGGAAATTAAGCTCATTCTTCTCTGACTGAGAAAGTGTTGTTTGGGGGAAATTTTGAGGCTCCTCACGCTCTCTAGAGACGTGCCTGGGAACTGTTGATCGATTAGGTTCTCCTCCACGGACTCTTCTCATGCGCTCGAAATCCCTATACACTTTAGCCAGGGCCCCATATGCCAAGGTACACTCAGCTTCTCAGGGGCTCTTCATATAAGGTTCGGGCAGTGTTTCAACATCATTTTTGGTAGGGTGCGCGGATGTAAAAACAAATTCAAAGGGATGTCGAAATCTGACTTCAAAATAGGCGTTTCATAAACCCAGCAACATCACATGTGCAAAGGAAGCACACTGACGTCCATATGCAGATCCATATATATGTATATATATGTATATACACATATCTCAATATGTATATACACATATATATATATATATATATATATATATATATATATATATATATGCATATGCATACATATGTGTTTGTCTATACATATGTACAGACATATTATCCATATCTACATACTTATATATATATATATATATATATATATATATATATATATATAACCAGTGTTAAATACGCGCCAAAGGCGTCCTTCGCGAAATACATTCGCCACTAATCCTGGATCGGTTTCCTTTCCATACCGCAACCAAAACACCGGCACGATGCTAAACGTCGCATCAGATTCATTCTTCCGTTGAAAGAGACTCGCGGAATCCTGCTGACTATCTTTGAAGAACTGTTTATGATACTCCAACTTAAATAAATGATGTCCCGAAACCGTGGCCCCGTGTTTCTGTTAAATGATTACGTTCTGTTTTACATTCGTCAATGTCCCTAATAACTTGAGTACAGGCGAAAAATGGGCAACTAGCTGCCTAACGCCACCATTCATTTATCAGGCACCAACAAGACGTCCAACAAGACAGCACATTCCAATTGAGTAGCACTGAATAATCGGCACGTTACCAATATGATGTCCTGTCTTTAAAGACAAAAAACCTTACTTAAATTCGTCAGATTCCAAACAATCGGTATTTCCTCCATACATCTCATGTTCAAACGAATATTTAGATGCATGTTCATGTGATATCTAATTCCAACACTAGATTATAAACACATCACTGTCTGGTCATGAATATGGGTCCCAGGCAGGAACATCTTCAGATTTCAGTTCTGCTCTGTAAAGGACAATTATCAACAGCCCTGTGTGGCTGTTAGAGTTGCCCGCAATCCACCACGTGGAGGTTGCCATGATGGATGTCGTCTGCTTTCCATAGCAAGAGCCCCTATTTCAGCGAAAAGCCACGCCGGCTTAGAAAATAGAAATATGTATCTTTACCAATCCGACCATCATGTCGGACATCACGTCAGGCACCTCTCGCTGAATACAGCGGCACCACTTCCAAGGGCTGCACGAGACACAGACAAACGAAAGGTCCCAAGAACCCGTGCAGTGCCACATAAAGGCTTTGTGTAAATGCAGTGTGGATGTCACTGCTGGCCACAGTTCGAGTCAGTTAGTCTACCGCCGCCAGCAGCCGGCCACAAGCCAAGAGATCCAAGTAGCAACATTTGAGATCGAACGGACGAGCTTAGCGAACAAACGCGCACGACTGAATGAAAACTGACAAAAAACACACGCTGCCGGCAGACAACACATTTTGAACGCAATTTTCACCTTTTTACTAGGGGCTGGATGATGTTACCACCGCGGCCGTCGCTATTCGCGGCCATCTTAATGCAGCGCATGCCGAACAGATGATTGGTGCTATTACTGGCGTACAGCCAGCTACGGGCGCTGCACAATGTTCATGGCTCCAATCAATAAAGGTGACGGCCCTGACACTCTTGGCTAACTTCCAGAAAAAATATATACCATTTGAAAATATATATGCTTCGAAACGTACCCCGGCCTGCATTGACTTAAGTCTGAGCAAACATGAACTGAAGCTTACGGGGTCTTTCGTTAACCCTCTACACTGTGAGTGATTTGACACGCCGAAACTCTTCGCTTCAGGGAGGGGCGGTGAGTTTTTTGCCAGCAACTCTGTCCACTCTGTCGACCGTTCCCAGCCCTCTGTCCACTGTCGTCACATGTCTGCTCTGTCACTTGGGCGTCACGTACTGGTATTGGGTCATCTGCTCCGACATCGGCGAGTTGATTATTGTGGTCATTATCACGGCCCCTGTTTTCGGGGGTCATATCTATTAACCTGCTCTGGCGCACACGATTATCCGGGCCCCCCTACACCGTGTCATGGGTATTTTGTTTTTTTAACGGAAAGCTCTACGCTCTTGACCGGAACCCATCTGTTAATCTGCTCGGGCACATTTGAACATCTGGGGACCATTCACGTTGTGTCTTGGGTACTTCCTATCCGAATGGAGGGCCCTATGCACTTATCGGAGACCCCATCTGTTCGCTGCTTCGGATTTAAAAACACAAAAACAAATTACTCCGAA
>NW_023596576.1:54331217-54436217 GCF_011947565.3 Pollicipes pollicipes
CTGGTCGCTACCCACGCACTCTCCTGGGATAGCTCGAACAGAGGTAAGTTCTTCGAGCCGTTTCCCGCATAGAGCAGTCTTGGGGCAGAAACCTGGTGAAAACGTTGGCGAGAGCTCACGAGGAGGTAGTCAGACGGGAACAGAAGACAAAACAGGAAAGAGCGGATGCTAGTAGAAATACGGCAAATATGGTCCCTCATCGTCTGGGGGATCGGGTGTTTATGAAGATTCCACAGAAGCCAGGAACGCCAGGAAAAATTCAACCCCGTTGGATGGCCCCTTTGTAGTGATCAGCTGCCGACAAGGGAACGCATACGGCATCAAAAGAGAGGACAACTTTAGGCATCGTTTCATGCGTCATTTCGATCAGTTGAAACCTGTGAGAAGAAGACTGCCGCATCTGACGAGCCAGGGGTGACAGGAACCAGGGGACAGAGGCAGATGAAGTGACACAAGACGCGGACAGATGTCCAGCGTTGACGAGGAATCAAGGGATGTGGGACTCAGAAAATGAGTCGCAGTCTGAAAATGATGAGCCTGAAAATGCCGAGAGACATGTTGAAGTAACTGAGGTGATGGTTGATCGCTCCACTGAAGCGCGAGTAATCCCCCGCCGCCGCCGCAGTGAGAGGCGAGGTCGTCCTCCTGAGCGATACGGCGAATGGACCGTTTAGTCTGCACGGTGTATGTGTATATGGGGGGGGGGGGGGGAGGTGGACACCGATGGACTCGCAAGCTGGAGAGGGGATAGTGTGGTGTGTTGAGTTACGGGTGCGCGCGCCTGGGCGTGCCTGGGCGCGCCTCTGCGACCGACCGGAGGCGGTGGCCAACATGTCGCCGCGGTCAGCGATCACCGGGACGCCAGTCTTGTGATACCGGTGGTCATGGCAAATGTTCAAGGAGAGCGCGCGTACATCGCAGTTTGCTGAAGCATTAGTCACGAGCTCATAAGTTTCAACTTTTGTGAATTCATTTTTTCATTACCGCACGGTTTTTTGCGATGTAATTTTTCACTCCGGCCCTAGTTCAAATGCGATTCTAGCTCCCAGTCCGATATAGTGTCGTGTTAATTCAGGCCGCTGCTTTTTCCCTACTCGCACAGAGCGTTTAATTCTGATGTATACTTACACACATATGTGTAGAAAATATATATATATATATATATATATATATATATATGTACATGTATACATATATATGTACATGGCACTGTGTATGACTGCTGACTGACTCTTCTTTGTATCTGGGTCTTCATTCGTTTCCGGCACCTGAACACTTTAAATCAGAGTATAAAACAAGAGCATGCAAACCAGCAATGCACTTTTCACTGGATAGCACTCACTGTCGTTTTGACTTGGCAAAAACAAACAGTTCTTCAGCCGTGCGGAAGACACCTTTAACACCACACACCGTGAATAACACAAACAATACAGGAAATCACAACACTGCATGCCAATCACCCAATGCTCGCGCCATTCACCAGTGTCTTGTTCCTTATCTAATTGAGTTATTTGTGATGCTGCTCCAAGGAGATAATTCAATAGTTTGATCAATATCTTTGCTTAGAAGTCGTGTATGGTCATGGATAAGTAATGCATCCAGATTCTTGAGTTGTATTGTTTTGTGTGTAGATGATACAATATCAGTGTTTTGTGTAAGCTCTCAGCGCGCGAGAAAAGTACTGTGGCCAGTCTGTACGTGACTCCTTGGTGCCTCCTCCGTAAGGTGCTCTGTGAGGCGTCGGAACAAAAATAATGTAGTTACACCATTGTAGCATGCGAAACCTTGCATCAGCGGTGAATGGCAGGCAGGCAGCGGTGAAAGACGCTTGGAAATGACCACATATCGAAGTCGGTACCTTCCAAAGCTCTATGAAGTCAATAAGTATGCGTGTAAAAGGTGTCCCCTTGCCGGATGCTTCACTAGAGCAATTTTTAGATTGGTAGTCGGCATGGATTACGGGAAAGCGCAATGGGAAGGCGCAATGGCGCAATCTCTCTTGCTTGTAATGCTGCAGTTGCTGATCTCGTTCAGAGAATAAACTGGTCAGCCAGCTGAATTGCATTGGTAAAAAGTTCTGGTCAGCAAGTGAAGGGCATTACGTCCCATCTGGGATCCCCAGCGGCTTTCAGTCTAGTGATAGCCTTCAGGACCGTACGGAGACCCTCAAAAGGATGCATCACGACCGGTCCCCTCCTTGATGCGGCTGGCCCTCTAACTGAGCCATCCGGCAACGGAGCGGCGCGGGGGCCCTCGCTGATGCAAACAGACTACTGGCACAGGAAGTCTAATAATTGGTATCGAGACACTAATGCGCCTTATCGGTGCCTGATTGGAATGGTGCGGAGGATCCCTCGTCCGGTTCTGGTGTCCGGCGCTGGCACAGGCCTCTCCACGGTCTCATTGAAGACGAAAATACTCTTTTGTCATTTCTTATGAATCCTTTCATTGTCAGGAGGGTCCAGACCAACGCAATAGACTCTTTAACATACGGGGCCCATTAACAACCCTATTCAGCAAATGTGCTCCTGGCCGACCTGGGGCTCATTGCCCACGGATGGTCTCCTGCTAGGGACTGTTGTCACTGACAAGCAATGTGGGTCCTTCATCATTTCAGGTGTCCCGAAGAAGGTAGGGCGCCCTCTAGTTGGCATTTAGAGATTTTGGCCTTGTCCCTGATAGGGAAATAACCCCTAGGCCCCAGAAAAGCACCGTAAGGACTGTTCGATATGGCTGTTCTCAATCAGTTGCTTCAAGCGGAGACACAGTCGCACAGATCTCCGATCAGTGGTAGAGCTTCTCTTACATTTTAGGGTCCGGTCTTCGGGCTGTGATCCCTCCGTACGATCTTTGGCCTGCCCTTCGAACCTTTTAATCGGTCTCTTGATCTTCGGCCACAAGGGAGCAAAAAAGGACATTTCGAACCCGTGGGACTCTTGGAGCCTAAGAGGGAGGTGGAGGGAGGAGTCCTGCTTAATTTGGTTCCGCGTGAAAATAAAGGTTTAGGAGCCATTTTAAGTGTCCTTGAATCTGGCATCGCTTTTGAAATAAATGTTTGGGCTGATTGTAGTGTTACAATTTAGTTTGGGGGCTGATAAAAATAGACCTTAAGATGCCCTCTAATCAGGGTTTACGCTGCCTACTCGCGGTAGGAGCCGAGTCCGGATTTCAACAGCGTAAGGCATGGTAATCTTGATGCCCCTGTATTTCGGTGCCCCTTGAAAAGGAAGTTTTGGACCACTATCAGTCGTTCTTTCAATGGAACACTTGCATTTGGTGTCCCAAGGAAAAAATGCAGTGGGTGTCCGAAAGAAAGGTGTCGCTTGGCCGAATAGGCCGATGCAGGATTACGTTAATGGAGAGGCACGGGCCTTATGATGACTCATCGTGAAGCCCCAACGACAATAGAGGCTGTTGTTGCCTGTTTCGCTGATCAGGGTGACCCTTCCCTGAACTATCCGATTCAGAATTTGTCCAAAGTTAAATACGAACCGATTGCAATGCCGCTGTACTTTGGTGCCTTTTTGCAATTATGGTGTTGGGCTTTGGAAATAGCCCTCTTTGCTTTGGTACCGCTTGGCAATCAAGATAATGTCGCCCAGCAACGACGGTTTTTGTACGTTCTCGCCCAAGAGTCCGACCCGGGATTCTATCAGGGCGGAAATCTTAACATAGTTTTGCCCCTGGAATTAATTCTCTTTCAGAATAAAGGGTTAGGACCTTTTCTGGTGCTCTCTGGAATTGGGTGCTTCTTGAAAATAAAGGTTATTTTGCCCTGAAAAGAAGGATTTCGTGCTCTCGCACCGCATGGATCGACGCAGGGTTTGGTCGAGGCCACGGCCGAAACGTCGTGGTGCCCATGCAATTTGGTGTCTCATAAGAATATAGGTTATGTGGTTCCAAAATGAAGGTCTTGTTGCCCCTTAGCGATAAGATTTGGTGCCTCTTCAGGGTATCAAAACCTTTTTGGGCCTAAGGGGGAGAGAAATAGCACCATGCCCCCCCCCCCCCTCTGGACCCTTTCCTGCTTTGCGGTGCCTCAGGAAGTGTGTACCTCTGGAAAGTAAAAGCTAAGGTGCCAGGTAATGAAGTTTTTTGGTGCTCCCCCGTGGAACAGGCAGATCGATAATTTTGCAAGAGTGGAATACATAGCTATTCTGATGTCCATGGATTTGAACTCTGTTTACAACCAAATTCTTTTGGGAAATTTGCATTGCCAAACCTAGATAGAGGGGCTCTTTAAAATGAAGGTTATGGTGCCGCCAAATATAAGTTATGGTGCCCCAAACTGACCATTTTGGTGCCCCTAGCCCAAGGGGACAATCCAGGATGTCGTTAGGGTGGGAGGCACAACAATGGTGTATCCCTGATATTTGGTTCCTTTAGAGAGTTAAGATTTTGGGCCGGTTGTGATGTACTCGGATTTCAGTGCCTGTCGAAAATAAATATTGGTGATCATTTGTGGTACCCGTGAAGCTTTTGGGCTTTTTGAATATGAAGGTAATGCGGCTCCGAAATAAAGATTTTGCTGCCCCTTCACCGTTATTTTTTTGCTGCCCACTCGCCCCAAGGGACAGGGGGCATAGCCCCATCCCATCCCCACCCCCTACCACTCTGGACCCACCATTGATCAAGGCCGGTTGATAACACACCTTCTCGCCTCATCACCTCAAATCGTAGCCCGTTCTTTGTTCCTAATTCGTCGTTCGGCTCCAAGCGTAACCCCCACTTACGACACTTTGGTGTGGATCTGAGTATATACCGTGTTGTGTTTTTGACTGCAAAGCCCAATTCTATGTTCCGAAAAGTGTTGTTTGTACATGCGATGTAGCTGGTGCCTCGTTTGCACGAGACATGTGTACTGGGCCAAGCTGCCTCCAAATTGTCCCCACTCAGACTCTAAGCGCATGTTGTACGCACGCAAACAGGTACGCAACCTGTGTTGCTACATACGGCCCGCTGCTACACGCCTATTGCATACTCCATCCCTCATCCCGTTTCTAGGGCATTTGCAATAAGTACCGTTCGAAGTGCTCTCTGCTGCCTTTGCCCCGAGCACACGGTGTACCTACCCCCATTACCAAGGACGTAGAAAAACAATGAAATTGAACTGTGCGCATTAAAATTAAAACTTTTGTTGTCACATCAATGATATATATATATATATATATATATATATATATATATATATATATATATATATGTATGTATGTATACCTGTATCGTGGTTATATTTCCATTGGCCTCATGTGAAGCATGGTTCACTGACTCATGACTTTCGCGATTACGGCCATCGGTTGCCTTGGCAGATCAGCTGATCGTTCGCGCCACTTTCGTTCGCGCCAGCCTGTCTGTTGTCAAGCGCGTGAAGCTTGGCGGGTGGATGAAAATGCTCTCACGGCA
The DNA here is from genome assembly GCF_011947565.3 of Pollicipes pollicipes. NCBI lineage: Eukaryota > Metazoa > Arthropoda > Thecostraca > Pollicipedomorpha > Pollicipedidae > Pollicipes > Pollicipes pollicipes. The sequence goes on from NW_023596576.1 coordinate 54,336,621, forward strand.
TTTATAATTGGTCGGACGGGGACGTTTCCCATTTTGAGTTTCTCAAGCGCCGTAGTTGCCCAGTACCGAACCACAGACAGATCACGACTTTTCGCATGGGAGTTGGTTTTCGAGGGCGGGCTCAGTGCGAGATGAAACAAGGAGCAAGTAAACATGGAAGTCAACAAACATTTTTGCCTCACATGGTTGTAATTGTTGACAAAATAAGAATCACCTTTTCACGAAACATTATTGCCGATATCCAATGCAGCAATAACAAACATGTAATACAGCGGGAGTAGGTTCTTACACAGGCGTGCGACATAACACATGCTTAAAGCGTATCACCATCAACCACATATGCCAGGCATTACATGACATGAATTCACAAATTCACACTCTTATTCTGCTTACACATATTTGTATACCTCCGTTCACACGCTGTATACCTCCGTTCAGAACTAGGCAAGATATTACGGAGACTAGAAAAATGCGAGAGGAAACACAAATGCACGGCATGCTGTCATCTTAACCGAGGCATGCATCAGAAAAACTGCCTCCGCCTAAAATGGCGCAAAAATCTAGTTATATGGCGGAACCTTCCACCACCCTACCCCCTACTGGCCACGTACCCGCTAAATACCGACAATAGCATGATGTTCTGACATTTGTCTCGGTGCTGCTATATGCGATCGGCTGCTTGTGGCCTAACGCCTACACTATTGCATCTCCCGTTTCAAGAGCATTTGTAGCACGCCCCTCACACTGGGCTTGTCGTAGGCGCACTGTGCTCCTACACCCAATATTAAAGACTTGGCGAAACGATGAAAAGAGCTGAGCATATTGAGAACTACTGTGATCATATTCATATTACATACCTGTATCTTCGTCATATTTCGTTCCGTTTTATGCGTTCAATGCAGTTTGACGCGCGACAACAGCGATCGGTTGACTTGTTCAATCATCTTATCGTTCGCGCCATTTTTCATTTGCGCCAACCTGCCTGTCGCTAAGCGCGTGCGAATAGTCTAGTGCGTTAATGAAGATGTTCTAGTTGTTCGGACGGGGAAAGTTTCGTAAGCATCGGAACCTTTCGAGGGCAGCCCAAGGACAGAGCACAACTTGTTGCGAGAGACTTGGTCTTTTGGGACGGAGGCAGCGTGAGGTCAAGCTAGGAGCAAGCAAATATGGAAAGTAGCAAGCATTGTTATGTCCTGTTTTTCCCGCTATATGGCTTCAGCTATTAGCAGAATGAGGAATATCGTTTCAAGAAAAATCGTTGCCAATACCCAACGCAGCAATAATATGACGTTTAACCTCTGCCATGATAGGCGGCGATTATGGCCACCGTTTTGATGCCAAAACGTGTTCCTAGATTTTCTGGTTTCGGAGCAGCGGCAGTTTGTGCTGAGCAATCTACAGCGATCTATGGCTGGCTCGGGCGGCGGGTGGCAATAGAATTGCATTACATAATGTTTTTGGAATTGAACAAGACACGCCAGTTTAAGTTTCGTGTCACCACAAGGTTTGTTTTCTAAAACATAAAGTAAAGCTACAAAGTGCAAAGTTCCGGTCAATTTGACCTTTAACCTGCCAACAACATGAAAACTGGTAGCAATCGTGAGATCATGTTTGGAACGATATGCTGGTGTTCTCGCCAAGTTCTATCTGTATAGCTTGGAAACGCCAGGGGGAGAGGGTCGCCTCAACCCTCTCTCCCACCATCAGTCCGAGTTATGCAGCACTGCGAATCAGGACGATGGTTAAGTCGTACAGCGAGCATGGGTGTTCAAACATACGTACAACGTACATACAGAAGGGATATTACTATCAATCACGTATTTCTTGACCGCAACATTTCATGAATCCTCCCATTTGCACTCCAATCTGTGGGTGCTAAAGCTCTCCCGTTACGTCACTCCGGTCATAATTCGGGTAGGTGTTCCGGAAGCTAGACGATCTTCACAACAAACAGGAGTTGCACGGTATGCTGCCATTTTTTATCGAAAGAGGCATCGGAATAACTTGTCACCGTCAGTCAAGTAAACATACATGATGCATGTGAGCATTTGGCGTGGCAGTGCTTTTGAGACATAACTATTATCATTATCAGGTGTATCAATTAAGACATAATGCATAATTAAGGTGACACATAACAAGGTGTATTCGCATTGCCCCGCCATGAGACTGTCGATAGTGAGAGGGGACACGCAATTAAGCTAATTTTCTATCACAAATCCAATCGACTTAACCCACAATGGCACTTTGTCTTGGTCGATTCTGGACCACTACCTGGCGCAAAACCTGACTTATCCGCTTGGCAATTGATTAGCAAAACACACTTCTTTATGTGCATATATATATATATATATATATATATATGTATATGTATAAACATACGCAAAAGAGATTGTGCTTTATACATGTTTTGTTAAACGTCACATGGGTCTTAGCACCGATGAACCTTTCGGATGCTTTCTGGATAAATCTGATGGCAGCTTTCGCTTCTTCTCGCTGGCCGTTGAAGCTCATAATACAAAGATGATATGGATTGTCATATTGCATGGCTTGATATTACTTATAGTTCTCAACGTTTCATTCTTCATTGGACACTTTTTGGAATGACAATGTTGGACAAATTCAATATCGTAGTACGCTTGTAAACAAGCCCCCGCACCACTGCATTCTGGGTAGTGATGCTGTAACGTTATCATGGGACTAACTCGTATGAGACCAACGCTAGTTTGGTGTGAAAACGCTGTTGCTTGCGGGCTGGTTTAAACATAAATATTTTCACAAGCCGATTTTGTTTTGACCTAGCACATTCAGCGGAACATTTTCATCTGGGAAATGGCGTTGGTTTGCACTAGACCCACAAAATTAGTGCTGAAATGCGCTTCCAGCCTGCCCCAGACAGACAGATAGGGTTACCCATTCACCAGTGATTTATGCCGAAGAGCTTTAGCCGGAAGTGCCTAGAAACAGTCTGTATAAGAGAGTACAACATGCAACAACAGCAGCAACACTGGATGGAAATGAGATACGGCGGGCTAGATGGGCTTTCAGCATCCTGGGACGCGCATTGAGAAGTTGGAATACATATACTGTAGCTTTAGGGGGAGCGTTGTCAGGGTGCATGCAGGGCTGGCCTGCCCTTATGAGGGTGGTGAGTGCTGAACCCGGTGGCTTAAATACAGCGTGTGCCATTTCAGCTCAATATAGCGGAATTTTCCTATAAAATGGCCGATTTCTGGCAAGTTTTGTCATCTCTGCCAGGCAAAAAGTCGAAACCCATATTTCAGCTCCGAAATAGTCTAATACACATATTTTACGGCGCTGGGGATTTTATTCTCTGTGCACCACTTTTTTTCCGAGCCATCCAACATTATAGATCTGCATGGTAGCCCCAACATTCAGGAACATCACAGCATAGCAACAGCGAAATTCTTGGCGCCTGCCCTCCTCACATAACCTTATTTTTACACTACTTTAGTTAGGTACTGGAGTACGAAGATATGCGCCAGCATTGCCCATTAATTTAGCGTTAAAATTACACGTGATATTAATATATCAACGTCTAAATGTTCCTTTTACAAACACGCATTACCAATGGATATCACTCGCGTTTGCCTCGACGAATATGGCGCGGGTGCTGGAATTAGAAAGCGTGGTTTGGTAGGATTTATTTTTGGAATGAGATCCTAGTATTGGGTTGTCCTCAGAAGATTTGAAATGCAACGTTATGATATCTACGCACATAACATGAAAATAAAGATGTAGAACATGGTTGCCATCCAGATCAAAGACGGAATCTCAGTTGTTAGTCACCTGACTAGCATCTACCAGTCTTTTCGTGGTATCAGACAAAAACATACTGTGTGCTACCAAATTTTGGTCCCATGGTGACATCACGTCTGCGCAACCTTCTCGAGTGGCCTCGATTTCTAAAACTGAAATTATCTCGTGCTTAGATAAGACAGTGGTGTTTGCCTTATTCCTCAGAGAAAACTCAGGAGAATGAAGATAGTTGGGTCGATATTTCGGCAACATGCCTTTATCAAAACAATAACAGAAGTGGATGCATAATTCCCTGGCAATGACCCTACTTGATTTTTCAGGCCTTTTTTGAACCAGCAAGTCACAATTTTTACAGGACACCAACATTCAGGGGATTAAACAAAGAGCGATTGTCAGCCATTACCACGATACAGTGCCTATCTAAAAATTAGAATGCACGAACATACGTGTACGTGCAAGCGAATTCAAGCAAATGGGCATCACGCATCACGCTTCATTCAAATATGAAAAAAAATGAAGTAATCAGGCATCACATATCGTCCATCAATCATACATGCAAGCGATTTCAATTGAACAGGCATCGCACATCACGCGTCAGGCATCACTTACACATGTAAACGATTTCAAGCCAGCACATATCACACATAAAGGCACATATCACGGTAGCATAACCGGCCATGATGAGCCCCGGATCTTAAGATCTGGTCGCCGACCTTTTTTAAAAATGATTTCACTCATTTTCCTGTCTGGGTGGTCCTGTGCTCTGTAGATGACTACAGAGTGCATTCATATACAGATCATAAGACCACCCAGACAGGAAATTCAGTGAATCCATTTTTATAACTTGTCGGCGACCAGATCCTAAGATCCGGGGCTCATCATGGCCGATTATGCGAACGTGATATGCGCCTTTAAGTGTGATGTGTGTTAGCCTTAAATCGTTTACATGTGTAAGTGATGCCTGACGCGTGATGTGCGATACCTGTTCAATTGAAATCGCTTGCGTGTGTAATTGATTGGCGATGTGTGATGCCTGTTTGCTTCAACTTGCTTGCATGCTTGAATGAAGCGTGATGCGTGATGCCCATTTGCTTAAATTCGTTTGCGTGTACCCGTATGTTCGTGCATTCTAATTCTTAGATAAGCATTGTATCACGGTAATGGCTGACAATCGTTCTTTGTTTAACCCCTGAACATTGGTTGCTTGTAAAAACTGTGGCTCGCTGTTTAAAAAAAAAACACTTAAAAATCGAGTAGGATCATTGGGAGGTAATTTTAAATTCACTTCTGCTACTGTTTAGATAAAGGGTTCTTGCCGAAATATCAACCAAACTATGTCTTTATTCTCCTTTTTTCTCTCCAAGGAAAAAGCCTAATACTACTGTTGTCTTATTTATGTGAATAATGTTCCCCGCTAATGCACTGAACAACTTACGTAATTTATGTCGTGCTTGTCCTTACATGGATCTTATAGCTACACACATCAGTTTTTGTAACACCGGCTATGCGCAAACAATACCGATTATGCGGACCCGAGCCGCAGGGCCGGGATTCCTAATACGATCTCCACCGAGCTCTTCGGGCCCTTCGGAGTCACGAATCGGGTCTTTGATCGTCTGTCCCCAGAGCCCTTGGGCGGGAGGGAGTGGGGCGCGGACCCCTGTACATCTCTTGTCTGCGCTGCTGGAGGTGCATGAGCGGTGAATGCGACCCCTGAGCAACCAAGCTATCCTAGTAGTTTTCCAGTTCCCTTAGTGTCCATAATTTGAAAGGCAACAGAGGTATTGATCGTTGCAAGGGCCCTTAAATACCAGTGTACCCCTGGTGACCAAGAAGTCCCGACTGAGCGGCCTGAGAGCGTCCACGAGTTTACCAGGGTGGCTTCCTAGCCTGCTAGACGCTGCTAAGGTATTGTCAGAAGTTGTGTTTGGCAATATTTGTTTTTGCTTTCCCCATTCAGTATGGTTATTTTTTGCACTTCACGGTTCCAGAAAGAATTCCTCCCAGGGGTTCCTGGACCCCTTGCCCTTCAACAGCCAGACCCCAATAGAGTTTTCAGCCTACACTTGAGGCCCCATGCATTTTCCAATTGGGGATGAAGGAACTTTCCGTCCCCTTTCAAATTTCTAATCGGTTACTATTAACGCACATGACGCATTGGGCTCCTCTCTGACGCCGATGGGTCTCTGACCAGGATGGTTGACCCTGGATCAACGGTGGGCCACTCACCGACCCAAATCAAACCCAAGCGTAAGGGTTTGATAAATAGCACAGGGTTCTCAGTTCGACGCATTTGGGCCCTGGAGAAAACTGGCAGAGGGACGCTGTCCGGTGCTGGTTCCTGACTGACACAGGGCTCTTCCGTTAACACGCGCTCGGGTGGGGGGTCAGATTGCCCCCCCCCCCGACCGGTTTTTCCAGAATGGTTTCCGAATTGCGCTGCGTAGCCGCGCCAAATTTTGTATTGCTGTAGACAATTGAATAGCGGATCGTTCGGAATTAGATGCACCTTGTAATGTCGCTGACCTATGGCAGGTCTAATTCAGGCCATGGTTTCAGCAAAGGCAATTTCTAGGGAATCCTTTAATCTGATCTCACAACGGAGCGTTAGGCGGAGTCCAAACATCTCCCAGATGCTGTCTTAGGCAACACAACAGTGGAATAAGCAACTTACAGTGACCTAAGGTCAGGCGTGAAGATCCCGCGAAGGTAAAAGCCAACCTGTTTTGTTACTCTATGGCTTGCTGTAGGAGATGGCTTCTGGTGCTCCTTTCGAATTTATATATGGCAGGAACCGCAATACACATCTTTTATGGACCTCTTTTAAGGTCAAAATAGGTCATTGACATAAAATGATCCAGGTTAACATTTTGTTTTAGGAACATATTGCCTGTAACATACTGGAACGTGCTGAACATACACAGGGAGTCTTTGCCGCTTAGTCAAATGCAAAACTCAAAACAATATTAGATGATTTTGGTAACCTTGACCTTCAACAGGTCAAAGAAGTCACTCAACTTAAATGAGCATGTGACCTGTTGCTTAGAAACGGGTATCTAGGGTCTGGGGGAGATTTAGAGACCAACCTGGAACTTCATCTTGTTTGACCATATTTGACCCAAAGGTCATGACCTAGGAATCTGAAACTTTGACCTAAGTGAGATCACGTACAGGTTAAAAACCCTGTAAATTTGGTATCTCTAGCGTTCTTAGTTCTTGAGATCTCAGGGGCTCAAATTGACCTCCCCCACCCGAGCCAAGCGTATCTAGCCGGCCTCCCGGGCGCGTGTTAAGACGCCTGTCAAGACAGAAGGAGTGGGGTGGGCTCCGGTACAGCACGAGCGAGATCCCGCGATGTCCAGCATGTCCGGATGTCCCGTCCACCGGGATGTGTGCCGCGGCGAACCGAGTAAACCCGTGTCGGGGGCCTCGGGCTCTGACGCGAAGATGGCGGCGTCCCCGGCTGAGCTGGCAGCGTTTCGACCGCGGACGGTCTTCCCCACGGACAAGCCTCGCGCGCGTGTGGCGGGGTTCCGTTCTCGGGCGAGGGACGGCGCGCGCGTGAACGCGTTCTTTTTTTGGCGGCAGGGCTACCTCGTCCGCCGGCCCTCCGCTGGCGTAGCTGCCGGCCGGACCGTCGAGCTGGGCAGTCTCTGGGCTGGTGTGTGTGTCCGAGCTCCGCGTCCAATCGATTGCACATTATTATTCCCACGTAGGTATAGTGATTGAGCGGAAGCATTGTCTGCAAATTTGGCGGGCGGCGGTTTGTCTGTCGGGACGGGCTGCACTAGAGGCTGGGGTTTTGCGTCTCACCGGCTGCTATGGCTATTTCGAGGCGGAACGCGTCCATTACGTATTTACCAGGCATTAGGTACGTGGGATAGCGGTAGTGGTGTTGCCAGGACTCCATCCCAGGATACAAAAGTCCAGAGATGAGCGAGCACCCTAACCACTAACCACCATGCCACCATCGCCCCTCTGCGGCGCGAGCTGCACCCGTCTCGATAAACTCCAGACTGGTGTTGCTGGACCCAAAATTCCATACTTTGGAGGCTCTGAAGCGCAAAAGGAAACAAGCGCGTCAAAATCGATGAAGTGTATGGCGAATGCAAGCTCACGATTCTCCCAATTCATTCTGTTTATGCTTCGCAAACCAGCTCAATGGCATACACTCGGCTCCACTGTTCAGATGGCGAATCAACAGTGCCTGTAAGTGCGGTACTTGCGTAGTGTTTTGCGTAACGTTTGGAAAGCAGTTGAATGCATTCGCAGCCAAAGTTTGTTTTTTTACTTCCTTTTTACTTGCAACCAGGAGTGCGGTTCCGCATTCAGGTGCATGAGTTTCATGCCACGCCGTAACTTAAGTTGCAGCCTGCAGATTTGTGACGAAAAGAGCTAAATTCGAAGAGAAACCAATTTGTTGACATATTATCCCGGTACTCTTCGTTGTATTTTCATTCGCTCAGCCAACCGACTTATTTTGGTAAACCACGCCCAGCTGCAAGTACCTGATTGAAGAGACAACCTGTTTGTAGGCTGGGCCACTGAACGTGTCTTACCAGGGAGTAGTATCTGGATTCAGCTGATGAGACAGCTCCCACCCTCGCTGAGAGTGAAGGCATGTAAACTTCCGAATAATTCTCGTTTGCAGGAGCGTGTGAAATAATTCGCCATTGGGGGACGGAAACTAGCCAACTAAAATCACCAAGAATATAGCTTGGAGTGCCAGAAGCTGGAGATCTATATGCGCGCCTACCTGGAGCAGACTTCAAATCAGTCCGCCTTACACATCAGTCATCAATCCCTTCAAACAATGAGCAGCATCAACAGCACACACAGTAGACAACGGAACCAAATACCGCGGAGAATGTTATCCATAGTCTAGAATATCAAACAGCAGGCACCCCGCGCGAGTGTTTTCCGCGACTACCGTGCAGCTACTGCCGAGTACCTAGCTATTTCCGATGCCAAGAGCCAGGAATCAAAGTTTTGAGTTCTTTCATTCGCCTGCTGTTCAGGGCGTGCTGACGCGGCAAAGCTGGTGCGCTAAAAAAATAAACGTTGTTTATACCCATGCATAGTGGCACAACTGGGCAACATTGTACCGCATGAGGTCACTCGTCGGCTGAGGCGGGCAAAATCAGCTCCGATAGCCCTCTTTCGGGCAATATCCAAACGATTAGGTGAATGGTGGCGAGGAACTGGGACAGCATCTCAGCCCGTGGATATCACGAACGCTGGACTTCATTAACACTGGACTTTATGAACACTGGACGCTGCGAGCCTAGACTGTATGATTCTCCTCTGTCCAATGGTTTTGGACGATTTCTGGGCGTTATGAACGCTCTATGCTGCGATTCTGGACTTTTTGACCACTGGACTTTATGAATTCTGAACCTTTCAATACGCATCCTACGTTATATATATATATATATATATATATATATATATATATATATATATATATATGTGTGTGTGTGTGTGTGTGTGTGTGTGTGTGTGTGTGTGTGTGTGTGTGTGTCTGTGAGTGTGTATGTGTATGTGTATGTGTGGGTGTGGGTGTGGGTGTGGGTGTGGGTGTGGGTGTGGGTGTGGGTGTGGGTGTGGGTGTGGGTGTGGGTGTGTGTGTGTGTGTGTGTGTGTGTGTGTGTGTGTGTGTGTGTGTGTGTGTGGGTGGGTGGGTGTGGGTGTGGGTGTGTGTGTGTGTGTGTGTGTGTGTGTGTGTGTGTGTGTGTGTGCGTGTGCTTGTACACCCTCCTAAGTGGGGACCGAAGTCCGCTACACTCATGCAAGGTGAGGACCGTTTTCATGATGGGGACCAAAAATCGGTCCTCATTTTGCAAACCATTGGAAAACGCTAACTTCGTCCAGATATTGGTCTGGTATCAATTCCTTAGAGGTCCCGAGATGGTAAGTTTTGTCCGTCATGCGTATGTTTCGCGGTCACGTGATTAAGGTCGACTTACACAAATCCGCCGGAGAAGTTTCTCGCCTTTCGACTGAAATGTGTGACGTCATCTTTGAATAGAGGTGTGCTGATCTTGCTGTCACCTTGAACGCACCACGTAGTGTTTATTTCACACGACAGAATTGACTGAAGTAACTAAATGATACACAATAGTTATTTGTTATGCCTTAAGACGTTTAATGACCAAACATTAACAATCATGTGGTTTGGCAGGGCACATGCGTAGTGCCCATCACTATTAATTGTTACGACAGACCTTGGCCGCGAGTGGGAATGCCGTGGAGGTGTCGCGTCGCTCGGTTGGTGTCGCGTCGCGATCAAGGGACGTGAGGTATTTCTGCGTGGTACTTAGTGGTGTTCCTGTGGGCTGTCACGATATGGTAAGTACTGATAACTGCATGATGTTCTGTACTGGAAGCTCTGTTTTTTAAGTGCATGAAGTTTCTCGTGCCCGGGTGCACCGCAGTGTCAGGGACAATGGAAATTCTTTCAACTTGGTGGCGGTGCGGCAGTTTTACCGTTGAAACCTCTGTAGGTATGAAGGAGGAGGGGCAAGCGTGCTTTTTACTGTATGTGTTCTCACACACCCCTGAGTGGGGGTACAACTTTTTTTGCTTTATCTGTTCTGTTTTTAGGTGTATGAGGTTGCTCGTATTTAGGTGCGCAGCGTTATGTGGGGCAATGCAAATTCTTCCAAATTGGTGGTTGCGTGGCCGTCTTAGCGTTGCATCCCCTGTAATTGTCGACGGGAAGAGGTGAAAGGGGGGGGGGGATCAGCGTGCTTTTCACCTCATGTTCCTATTTACCCTTCAATGGGGTGCACCATTCTCACCTTACCTGCATGCACTGAGTGGGGGCGTAGGTACATAAAGTGAGTGGGGGGGGGGGGCTGTGGAGGGGGGGGGGGGGTTGCCAAAACTTGTGAAATTATGAAGCCTAACCCAAAGATCATCAACAAACCAGTTTCTCTCTGAACTTGGCGCCATTTCTTTTCTTAGTTGACAGCTATAGCCAGATTTTTTTGGGGGGGGGGGCTAGAACCCCCCCCCCTTCCCTGACGGAATAGGAAACGTGAACCCTGATATCGAGTAGTGATGGCAGGAAACCTTAAATGCCCTTTAACCAGCAGATCAACACACGAGATGTGAACAGCCATGCTTTTTGGAAACTGCCATTAATGCGTGCTTCATCACTTCAGAATGAATGCAACTTTGACCAGCATGGCCCTAAAAGCATAGTGATCTGCAGACTGATCTGCTTGTGGCCCTCCACGTCATGGGGAGCAAATAGCTTTTCCTGCCTGCTCACACCACGTCATGTCAGAATGATTTGTCAGTTCATAAAACATCAAAACTCAACTTTTCGACCAATGCATTCCTTGGATCCTTCCACAGCTGCTTGATGCAGTAGTCTTTTGTAACCTGGAAGTGCAATTTTTTTGTTTTTATTTCAGTTTCAATGAGATAACACAGTGTATACTAGGTACCTGGCCAAACTCATTAATGTATTGAAAATGTGCATATTGCGTATGCTTTCCACCCTCTATGTTCTCAATTTCTGGCAAAACATAGTTTAACCTACCCTAATTTGTGCACTGTAGTGATTTGTGGTAGTGCTGGTGAGCAGCTAAATCAAGGGCGTAGCCTGCAAAGGAACTAGCAAAATAAGACGAAAATATGTACACTCTGTTAGATAAATCACAAACTGAAAGCTTGACGTGTACCTTTTGACCAATAGAGAGCAGCAGGGGGCGCAGCCAGAGGTTTCGTAAGGGGGAGGCACAGGATTGACATAGGACACCCTGATAGTAAAATCCCCCCCCCCCCCAAATCGCCTCATAAGACCCATTTGTTATTGAAGACATGTTTTTATTATTGAGCTTAGGCCAACACGGAGCGGACTGTTCGTTGTCCGCGATCTCTGACCGAAATAGAGGAATTTTCTGTCTCAGGGGTCCCCATCAGTGCCAAAGATCATCTTACTGACATTTGAGATCACGACCCTACGAGCAGGGGTCCTTAATGTGACCTACAGCCAGCCCTTCGGGCTCTTCTAATCTTATACCAGTATTTGGCCTCTTATATTAGTCTTTGGTCGATATTTGGTCTCGAGAGACCCTTCGGCCGCTCTTTGGGCCCCCTCAAAATCGCTCTGACTCGGGGCCACTTGCCGCCACAGTTCGACACGGTGGCCCCTAACCGACACAGAAGCCCTTCATTGTACCAGGGACCCCGAACATTACAAATCGCGAGCCCCGGCCTTGTTTCTGCTTGGGAAATGGGTCTCAAGGGCTCAGACGGACATGGAGCCGACTGTTCGGTGTTCGTGGTCTCGGGCCGATTGTCTCAGGGGGGGGGGGGGGGGTGATCCTAAAATGGTGCAAGGTGACCTTTGAATAGTATTTCAAGTCACGATCCTGCGGGCCGCGATTCTTTACGTGACCTACAGTCAGTCCTTTAGACCCTTATCCCTCCAAGCGGGCCTTTGATCGTCCGTTCTGGTGTGCTGTTCAAAAGTGCTGTTCAAAAGTTGAAGAATAATATGCATTTAATGTTGGGTGTTTTTTGTTCTTCCTAGGCACGCATTAGCAGTTATAGAAATTCGGCAGACAGATGCAAATATTTCACCACCTTGCCAATAATTAGTGATGCTTTGAATGGTCATTCTTTCCGCTTGTCAATTTACAAAATTGTAAGATAAACGGCCTAGACTGCTTAGCAGGCGCGCGGGTTGATCGAGTAAGACATTTTAAAACGCCTTCTGTTTCATACGCAAGCGCGCGGTTTGATCGAGTAAAACATTTTAAAACACCTTCTGTTTCATACTTAGTAAGCTTCTGGCTTTCGGTCGGGCTGGTCAGGTGTTACCGATATGACATAACCGGTGTACTGGCCCTAAACACTAGGGTCAGTGGGTCTGATTGGCATGAAAACAAACATGACACTATTTTGGTGGTGGGTTCAGGGTATACGCGACAAGCAATACTTAGCAAGTACTCTAAACCCAAAGCCACCCGTGCAAACCATGCAGAAATATGACATAAAAATATAAAGCAGTGTGGGATTCGTCTCATCATTTTATTACCGTCCCCTACTCATCTTTAAGAAAGCCATTCATTTGTCATTGCTCTTAAATCTGTATTATTTGCTCTTGCGATTTGAAGACCTGCGATGAATAAAGTGCTCCCTTCTAATACCATTCCCTTGACCAAGTGATGTAAAGCTGGCTTGTGATGGAAAGTGGCATTCACTTCATGGAAGAAAGCATGGCGGCCAAAAAGGTGGCATTCCAGGAACTGATAGATTTCTGGTAAACAGACTTGATGATATTGTATTCATGCATTTTATGTGTGAACAGACACGTGAACAGGGTTGACGGGTCTTGCGTGATTGATCTTTTGAAATCTTGACGTGCGTCTCGCATATGTCTGGATCACATGTTTTTGCAGGGGTTTGGTTTCCTTTACCGGTGGACGACTTTAGCTCCCCACCGACTCGTGATGCAGGCAATCCCAATTCAGTGGTCAGCCTTCTCTTCCCAGTTTATGGCGTCTGCCCTGGCAGGAAGGCTGGACCAGGCAGCGAATCGAACCCCGTACGTCTGGTTTCCTATACGCGCGGCTTAACGCATATTTCTCTACCTGTTTGGTACAGTCAAAAGGCAACCAAAATGTGTTGTGTTGTACAAATGCTCGTGCTCATTGTTACAGGCACCAATCATACCGCTTGAAGTTATTCACCATACCACTAGCAAAGATGGCATGTTTATACTGGTGAAGTATAGTGGCTTCAGGTAAGAGCATGCAGTGTCCCAATCTCATCGAGCTAACAAGTGATCCTTGTTGGCAGGACCTCAGTGAATGACACTCTTGCATTGCGTTTCGTTTGACCAGCCGTGTGCCGATTTTTAAGACATTCAGTGAAAGACTGCATGACTTGAGTGCTTCGTCTATGCGTTTCTTGGCGTAGCTCTTCAGAGCATGAATAAACCGATATATACATTGTTTTACTTGCCTGAAAATGAACATGGGCGGTGCCCAGATGGGAGGCAAACGGGCTGTCCGATCCCCTTTTCTCCAAAGACCTCGACAAAACCCATGACCAATGTGCGTGCCGTGGAAAACCCTACGACCCATGCGCCCAGCGGCCCAGCGACCCATTACCCAACCAAGCAAAAGATGGTAGTCAATGGACTATTTTTCCAGTGAACGCTCAAAGGACCAGTGTTAAATTTTCAGAAACATATAGGTTTTAGCCCCTGCCCCTATTCATCCCCGGTTCTCTTACCCATGCCTTGCAGTGGTGCAACCAAAGACACGTGAGCTCTCTATGCCCATGCGCGTGCCCTGGGAAGGCGTGGCTTTTCGGCGATGCTAGCAACCAGCCCTGACGCCTTCCATGCTGATGTGTTATGATCGTTAGGCGATGGTATGATTGTACGATAAAAATAGCGTCATGAAATGTAATGAAATGGGGCTCCAGGGTGCTCCAGGGTCTCCTAAATGATTTCTTTACTCGCGCGTGAGAAAATGATCGTATAGAATAAGAGCCAACAATTCTTTGCTTGATTTTAAAAATACAGAATTCTCTGACTATTCTTAAGGCCCCTTCTGGCCACTCCAGGGTCCTCAAGTTTTTCCGTGCGCCACTCCTGGCCACTAGTTGTCTTCTGCTTGCCTAATTGGCGTGCATTCTCATATTTCTCAACTTATTTCAGAGTCCCTACATGGGTTGTGAGAGAAAGAGTGCCTCCAGGCCTAATCCGGTCATATTTTGAGAAAGGTTGGTGCATGGACTAAAAAAACGCTTCTTAAAGCATTGAATGAGGCGTGAGCAGCAGCATAACCTGAGAGCATCAGGTCGCACAGTGCCCTTTGAGAGTGGGTGTAGCAACCAAGGGTGATTGTGCTCTGTTTGGGTTTAAAACTGATCAGTGGTAGATACCGCCTAACAAAACAATGTATCATGCATAGACTGTCTGTCATTGCTGCAAATCCCAACTGCTCTGCGCGGGAAATTTGCTCATTGCTTTGTTTCGTAACGTTTTGCGGCTTGTGTGTCGTCATTGTGTTTTGCCTGCTTTTAGTTAAATATAAAGTGGTTCTTTTGTACTTTTCAAGATACCAGTCATCACGAACATTTTTGTTCCGTCCATGAAAGAAACTGTTCATAGAAATCATGATCTTTGGTTTTCCTCTTTCAGTGGTGAAATAGAAAAATACAAGACGAAAACTAGCTTCAGATAAATTTACTCACAAGATCACAAACTGCTCAAGAAATCGAGATCATGTAAAATGCGGTGCACGGCTGGCGGAAGGGTACTGATTCCATTCCGTTTACTTAGTCCAATCCAAAAGGCGACAAAAAGACAAAATTTGTAATCACTTCCCTTCCGTTTCAAGCTAAGATAGTTAGACAAGCTAAGAAAGTTAGATCCGGACGAACAATAGTAGATTGGTTTCAGTGTGGTCTCGCGATTTTTCAGCCTTTTGTTCCCAAGTCAAGAACTGACCTCACTAGGCCAGGTTGAAGGTCAATTTTGCCGGAAAATTGAAGTACCTGAATGACCGTGTTTCGGAAATCCAGCTATGAGGCGAAGCAACGTTTAAACAGATGTATTCTGTTGTTTAATTCTGAGCGCAATGGTACACACCATTGAGTTGTGTTGCGCTCACACGTATGATGTACACACCGTTAACGTGTCGGAGTATGTCCGCCGTGCGCGATGGGTGGTTTCCTTCGATTGTTCGTTCGCTTGTCCGATTGTTCCGATATATATGGCCACAGCGCCGTCCAAAGCCAGTAGGGATGCTAGCTTCTGATTTTGTTTTTATCTGGAGCTGAGTGGCTTAAGACAAACAGCACATCTTGGTGCTTCTCCGGCGCGACGTAGTTGTCACGCGTCGACCGTTGTCAACAGTGGTCGCGCGTCACGCACGTAGTTGCCCGCCAGTCGACCCACAACAGCAACAGCTAATATGGCCATGCGAGTGACCATGGGCATTTACATGCATGGCCGACACCGGCCATACGCATTGCCATACAAAAGTTTACGAATTTCAAAGCCCTTAAGCCATCTCCCCATCGCACGGGCCGCGGCGAGGCGCAGCCTGGGCACCCATTCGCTCCCCCGGCCGCCAGCTGTAGTCAGATAGCTAAATGGCTCCCGCCGAGCCTTAGGCCTGATCTCGCTTGAATATCACGTTGCTTCTGCGCCAAATTTTATCTTCAATTGCCATAGTGACAAATACGCTGATGTTAGAATCTGTTGTCCGCCAGGCTGGTCGTGGTGACATAAGTAAGCCCCAAACTTACAATGTCCAATGTTTTCTCTTTTTTGTTTCTGGCCAGTAGCACATTGTGTCTCGGTCCGTCGGCATGATAATCGCAACTCCGATAGGTCTGGCACTTGAGTGCGTTGTTGAATAACCGGAACGTCCTGCCGGCCAACGATTTTTTGTTATATTTTTTCCTGAATAATGACCATCAGGTAGCCAACCGCCATTGGTCTATTCGCAGATGACGATGATGAGGATTCGACGTACGTGTCCGGCCCACAGCCAGCAACGAACATGGACGAGGCGCGCGCGCGCGCAACCCCACGCGGCGCCGAAAGCACCAAGGGCTGTAAGTAATCGTTGCGCAGCACTGAGGTGCTCTATGGGACCGTCATACTCCATGGTGGGCTGCTAATGGCCGCTGACCTCGTCGCCGTGCTCCGCTTGTGATCTGGGATGTTGCGTGGAGGCACCGGGGCTCCACGGACGATGTGGATGCACCCGGCGATTGTTGCGCATCCCGCTGGGAGTTTGATGCGCAAACTCGGGGTGCGGGTGTATTTACCAGGTGAACAGCAGGTGGTCGACGACCCTGAACTGGACACACGCACCAACGTGATCCCATGTAGTATGCATCACAGAGTAACTGTGGCCAACCATGCACTTGCCCGTACCCTAGCAGTGAGCGGGGTCAGTAGACCGACGCCCCATGAATCGATGTCCCCTTGGTTAAACAGTCACTTGGCCATGTGGCTTAGTGGGCTAAGGCGTTGGCTTCGGAGCCCAAAGTACCCTGGTTCGCCTCTGACCACCGGCGCATTGTGTCTCGGTCCCCTCAGCATAGGAATCGCAACTCCGATAGGTCTGGCACTGTAGCGCATCGTTGAGTAACCCGAACGATCCTTCCGACGTACTAGTTTTTGTTTTTTGTTTTTGCTTAATACTCGTCATTAGGTAACCAATGGCGATCGGTCTGTCCGCAGATCATGATAATGATGCTTCTGGCCTCATTCCTGATGCCGATGAAGATGAAGATCCTACGTACCCCCCCCCCCCCCCGACCCACGGCCAGCAACGGACACGGATGAAGACGAGGACCAGGACATGGACGAGGACATGGACGAGGACGAGGACAAGGGCAAGTCCAAGGATATGGACGAAAACCACGATATGGAGGAAGTCAAAGACGAGAACGAGGACGAGGACCAGGATGAGGCCCAGGTAGTGGCCAAGAACAGCAGTAGGGCTTCCGGCGAACACAGCGTCTCTGTTGAAAAATCTCCTAAAACAAGAAAGCCATCCCTAAAGCGAAACGTTTGTCCCTGTTGTGATACCCTGAACACAAAATTTGCGCGCCATCTTTTCCGGAAGCATAAACAAGAACCCGACGTACTTGGCGCGCTCGCCTTTCCAAAAGGATCAAGGGAGAGGAGAATCACTCTTAAAGGTATCATTCATAAAGGCAATTTCAAACATAACTCTGCTGTTTTCCGAAATGGGCGAGGAACGATCGTCCCCAAGAGGCGTCCACCCCGAGATATGAATGTCAACGTGAAAGATATGCTGCCATGTGGGGAATGTCACGGTTTCTTTTCTAGACGCAGCCTCTTTCGGCATCGGTGCCCCGCCCATGGGAAAACTGCCTCTGGGGGCCGAGTCCAGTCCCAGGAAAGGTCCTTGCTGCAGTGCCACAGAGATGCCGCGGCTGGTTTAGAAAACCTGATGGCGAAGATGCGAGACGATAGTATTTCGTCCACTTGCAGGCATGATGCCCTTATCATGGAGTTCGGGGCCCGTCTCTACACAAGATTGGGCCACGAGCGCCACCAGCATGCACACATCAGAGAAAAATGCGGCTGCTAGGACGACTGCTGCTGGAGCTGAATGTATCAAGCACAGGATCAGGTGTAGAGATGTTTATTCACCCCGCAAAGTTCATGGAAGTGGTAGGCGCGGTCAAGAACCTGGCCGGTGTGAAGGAGGGCAAATAGCATAACCCATTGCTTGCTCTCAAGCTTGGTTATGCCCTCAGTGAATGCGCGGGCATACTGAAAACGCGCGGGATCACCAACGAATACGCCACCCTGAAGACGGCTGCGGACGATTTCCTCCTGCTCTACCAACGAGATTGGAAGCTACACGTGTCTTCTGGTGCGCTTACCACTCTCCAGGAAAGGAAGTGGAATAAGCCCATCGACCTTTCCCTCAATGCGGATGTTCAGAGTGTAACGAACGAGGTGCAGGATGAGTTGGTGCAGGCTCAGCGGCTGTTGGAAGAGGAACGCTCTATCAAGAACTATGTTAAATTGTCGGAGGCTGCGTTGGCATCCATCATTTTGTTTAACCGGCGAAGGCCGGGAGAAGCGTCAAGGCCTACGGTCAGATCATACACTGAAAGGGACCAAACTCTCAATGAAGACGTCCTGCAGCACCTGTCTCCTTAGAGCGAGAGCTATGCCATTCGCTGGGAGATGTAGTGGTTCGGGGCAAAAAAGGAGGCGATGTGCCCATCACGCTGACAGCCACAATGCGAGGGGCGCTTGATCAGCTGATCGCAGCAAAGAAAAGACGTTGGGATCCCTCTCGACCGTCCACACATTTTCGTCAACAGCGCGGCCCCAGATGCGAGCACGCTCAGAGGCAGCGGCTGCGTGCGGACATTCGCGCGAAGGGCACGTGTCAACAACATCACAGCCACGAAGTACAGAAAGCATGTGGCCACTATGCTGCAGCTGCTGCAACTGAGCGAGACCGAAATGGATATCGTGGCCCGCTTTATGGGCCATGACATATGGGTCCACAGGCAGTTCTATAGACTTCCCGAAAAGACGGTGCATGTTGCCAACGTGAGTAAAATGCCACTCGCGATGGACAAAGGGATCGATGGATTCGCAGGAAACACCCTGGATGACCTTGACCCCAGCAGTGACGATGTCGTCGAAGGTGGTCCCGCTCCCAGTGTCGACATGAAGGACAGCGCCAGCATTATTGCCCCTGACGACATGGGGGTGGAGATGGAGGTGAAGAACGCTAAAGAGATGTCTTCCGATCTCCAAGCTGAAGCAGAAAACAGACCACCCAGGGGGCCAAGGATTTATGGAAGAAGGCCCAAAGCCAAAAGAAAGGTCGCGCTGTGGACTGAAAGAGAAAATGAGGCTATACAGAGGCTCATGAAGCCATTTATTGGTTCTCTGAAGTGCCCAGGAATGGCAGACTGCCTAGCGGCACTGAAGGAGGAGTCTGCACTGTCCCAGCGTTCCTGGAAGGATGTTAATTTCTGCACATACAGTTTGATCCAGAAGAACAAGCGTGCCATGGAAATGTAGTTTCAGCTGAAAGCTTGGAATGCTCCATATCTAGATCCCCTGCTGCGTTGTGTGCAATCGCTGCCTTGCGGTGACAATGTTCTTTTACCTGCAAGCTTGAGAGGCTCCGGACGTTAGATCCTCTGTTGTGTTATGTTGCAACCCCTGCTTTGCGGTGTTGTTGTTTGACCCGTTTGCAAACAAACTAAGAAATATTTTGCACAAGGGTGTGTTTGTGGTGGACCGTGACCGGAACTGATCGATTTGCTGTCTCATGCTGCCCTCCCCACATGGAAATAACACACGAACTAAAAATGAATAGCAGAAAGCCCGTGTCGGGAGACCTCAACATTGCCTTACAGAGTGCAGTGAGTGACTTATGTCAAGAAGTTTGAAAACGATTTTGTGACCTGCATAGCTGACTGACCTGACCTGCCCCAGATCGTCGTCGATCTGGACTCGTCGATCATCGTCGATCGGGACTATCGATTGATCGTGGTTGTCGTCGTCGCCATCATTGGGGCTTTACGACGCACTCACCTGCTAAGGTCATGTGGCGTCGCCTGACTCTCTAACCAAGGCAGTGGATTTGTTATTGTGATTGTTCTTCATCCATGCCGTGGGCTGGTCAGACAGGTACCGGCCAGGTACCGAAGACAGGGGTAATGAAAAGGCATCAGCGGAAGAACTCTGATTGTTGAAAAATGCAAGGAGGTTCAGATTTTTGTACTGTTCTCATTTTACGCCTTATTAATGCTTTGAAATCAACCACCTAAATGTGATGTAATACCAAATAGTTTCGCAACTTTAAAGCTCGCACACAATGTTATGCGTCCTGTCTTGACAAAGTTTTGGCGCCGACTTATTGGAAAAAATTTCGAACACAGACGAGGAGACATAATTTTGGACTGCAATGGCAACCAGGAACAAGGCATAACATGTAGCATAAGAGTAGGCAAACTGTTGCAAACCCAAAAGTTGCATGTAGCCCTTGCCATGCGTAAAATATAGCATGATATAATACAATATAATACAAATATATCAACATCATGCACTATAATCGGAACATGACACAACATATTACAATACAATTCAAATACAGCATAATATAATGCAATATAATGCAAATATAACAATACAATGCAATCTAATACAACTATAAAATAATATAACACAGATCAACATAAATATCACGGCTCCTCCCAAAACAAAGGATGTGCAGGCAAAGCATCAGCAACCAAGTTCCATTTCTCTGCCATTTGGTTTGCCAACGTGACCGAACCGACGTTATCACCCAAAATTCCCTTTCTTTCCATTTCATCAATGAAGGCAATTTAGATACACATTACAATGTGGAGACCAGTCCCCAGCTTGATAAGTGTAAGGCATATGACGCACCTTTGACGTCATATTACCTGGTCTCCGCTTCGCAGCATCCTACGGATATTGATCTCTTATCGCTAGACCTACGAAATGCTTACCATCGCACTCTCCGGGTTTTCAGCAGCACTGAGATGTAAATTTCGTAACACTAGCTCATGTTTAAAGAGGTGTGTAAGTGGTCCCCACCCTGTAGTAGTCCAGCGCGGTCCCCACTTGGGAGCGCTTACACACAGGGGTGGGTGTGGGTGTATGTGTGTGTGTGTGTGTGTGTGTGTGTGTGTGTGTGTGTGTGTGTGTGTGTGTGTGTGTGTGTGTGCGTGTGCGTGTGTGTGTATGTGTAGGCCTGAGACCGAGCTAAGGCGGTTAGCTCATCTTGCTTTCGACTTCTCCCGATGTCTCGCCCAATGTTTTGCTGGAGCTCCATATGTGTTGATATGATTTATTGCTTCATGACTTTGGAATAAACAAACAGCCACTCCGATTGTTACTACATGACAGAGATTTATTTGCTTGACTTGACATGACTTTGGGGTGAAGAAATATATCAAATTTGATAACGTTTGGTCTTGTCTATTGCCGGCAAGACCGTGGAATACCAATGTAATGTATATGTTATTGTTAGGTATGTGTTATTTAATGTATCAAACACAATATCGTGACTATCGTGCAGTGCGACATCAAATTTGTATTCTTGTGTGGCATCAGTGCGTGCTATTATGTCGCGGATGCGAGAATTTTGAAACGGTGTGGGAGCGTGGTGCAAAAGTGAGTTTCAAAGGAAGATTTTTGGTCGTAAGATGCCATCTTGTGAAATGGCCTCTTGCAAGAATGTGAAAACGCACAACAAAGGCTTCTTTATTTTTTCAAAAAAAATGATCCAACTGTCCTTAAACCATAAGTGTACCGTTCCTCTTGGACTAACACTATAAATACGGATAATGCGGTAATCTGATCTGATCATTTTCAAGATAATGACTATACTGGCCACCTGGTTAAGGCCAGTTTCATACCCAATGTTAAACCATGCGTTCGACCAAGTTCAGTTCCTTCTATGCGACTGGACATCACCGGCACGCCGAAGTGAGTGTGCGTGTGCTTAAAAGAAAATTCCAGTCTGTTTTATGCAGAAATAGTTGAGCCCGATTCGCAGTCACTAATCCATGCATAATCTATGCTGTTCTGTGCAGTCTGTAGACTACAATGCAAGATTCAAGCGAGATTTTCCGACCACAATCTTGTTTACAAAGTGGGGCCTGACTACCACACAAGTGCCACGGCCATCCATGCTACAAGGGCGAAGGGGGTTAGGGGACAGGGACGTAGCTTGGGTTTGCGACGGGGGAGAGTATTTCTGCACGAGCGTGTCCCAGCCCCATTCACAGTACATCTACGCACTATGAACTGACTAACGAGCCCTACAACCGTTAAGACGTGCTTGGGCGGGGGTTCAAATTGACCCCCCCCCCCCCCCGAGGGTTTTCCAGAATGGTTTCCGAAGGGTGCGGCGTAGACACTCGAAAACTTGCATAGCTGTAGGAAATTGAATGTCAGATTGTTTGGCATTACAAATTTTTACATGTACCTTGTAATCTCGCTGACCTATAACAGATCAAAATCAGGCCATGGTTTAGCGAAGGCAATTTCTAGGCAATCCTTTAATCTGATCCAACAACGGAGTGTTAGACGAAGCGATACATCTCTGAGATGCGGAAACTGCGGAGATCAAATCAATCTTGTATTATTCTGGTCACCTTGACCTTCGAAAGGTCAAACAATGTCACTGACCTTAAATGAGCATGTGATCTTTCCTTTAGAAACAGCCATCTAGGTCCTGGGGCACTGTGGAAACCAACCTGGAACTTGACACTATTTGACCTTTTTTACCCAAAGTTCATAACCTAGGAACTTCATACTTTGGCCTATGTGAGTTTACGTAAAGGTCAACGCACCCTGTAAGTTTGGTGTCAAGAGATTTCTCAGTTCTTGAGATCTCAGGGGAAGCCTAATTGACCCATGTCCCCCATCCCCACCCGAGCGAAGGGTGTCCAGCCGGTCACCCGGGTTCGTGTTAATGGGTACAGTGCCTAGTGCATCAATGAGCTTCCAATATCGGTTTGCCCTGGTGCCTTAAGCATTTCTTTCAGCTGCGCACCGTACATGTTCACTCGGCTTTTGCGGGTCTTGTTTCTGATGAACCACATTTGGGCTCTTTGTGTTATTGTTCATGGTAGTGTCTCAGATTTCAAATAAAGGCTATTCGCCTGATGACCAAAGTCCGGAATCACATACAGTAACATCGTGGTAGAAAACTGCTGCTGTGCCTAAACCATAGGCCTTGAACCTCAGGAGCAGAGACGAATGGAGGCGGGGGGGGGGGGGGAGGGGAGGAGAGCTGGAGACTCGGAGGGCCGTGCTCGTGTATTTTGCGTCGAAAAACAGTAATGGCGGCGCCAGCCTCCTGGGGTAGCCGATGCAGTGAAATGGGAACATTAAACGGATTCATCCAGAGGGATCCGTGATTATGGCCAGCAGCGGGAGATATTAGAGTGGTGCACACAGTGCAGTACTAGTCGGACGTTGAACGCCCCTCTTATCCGCTCGAATTATGTCACGCTGGACCACAAAAAGGTGGTTGTGTATAAAAACAAGCATCCGATAACAAAAGAATGGGTATGTCCGGGCCCAAGACGCTTTGCTGTCACAATGAAAAACAAAACTAGTGACTTGTAAAAGAGTCAGATTAATGCGCCTGCTGGGTACGCGGAAATGACTGTTTTGTTGTGTCGCAGATCCAAGATCCAGCTGTGGTGAAGCGGCAGCGCACACAGACAACGCGGAGGCCGCCTACCAGCAAGCAGCCGCATTGCCTCCAATGTCCGTCCTGAACGAAGTGGACGGGGACGGCGGGCTCAACGAGTCGGGCAAAGGCAAGCTCCATGGCGTTAAAGGCGTGAGGACCGACATTGTCCCCCGCCGCGGCGACGAGATGGACGAGGTCAGCGTCGAGCTCGAGGCGCTGGCCTTCCTCGCCGACTTCGTGGCGGCCAAGTGCAAACACATTGGTCCAAGTATGGGACTGTCGACCCGAGAGGCACCACCCAGCAATGTGCCAGACAGCTGGATACACACGATTCGACAGGGTTGTCTAATGGTGTACGTTGCCGGCCTGTACGAGCGTTATCGAGGCTTTCGAGATCGTGTTCCAACTAGTGATGGACCGAGGCATGGACCGAGACATTGGCATCGTGGACCGCCTCACAAAGCTCCTGCTGAGAATGTGTTGTGCTAGACAAGTGGATTGTTCGGGAGCTGGCGAAGATGCGCATTCATCTGCACCTCAGACGGCTTAATCAGGCTGGGGCTGAGCGAGATGTTGCCAGGCGCGCAG
Source organism: Pollicipes pollicipes (assembly GCF_011947565.3). Taxonomy (NCBI): domain Eukaryota; kingdom Metazoa; phylum Arthropoda; class Thecostraca; order Pollicipedomorpha; family Pollicipedidae; genus Pollicipes; species Pollicipes pollicipes. The sequence continues at coordinate 54,360,719 of NW_023596576.1, forward strand.
CTAAACGGGTGCGACATCAGGTGGACAGCGCTAAGTGAACATGGTTGTGCTTATGTGAGCATACGAAAGTGAGCTTAAGTGAGCATCGTTATTCCCTCTTTTTTGTCTTGCATGCTTATGCGTCTGTCTGAGGCATAGACGATTCCCTCGCATCTAAACGTTTGTTATGTTTCAGACTGGTTATCATATCGCATAACTCTAGATGTACGCTGAAAAATCTATAGCTGTGTTCTCGGCCCCCCCCTCGCTTATTTTGGGCTCTCGCCAAGTGTGCACAATGAAGTGTATGCTGGGCGCAAGAATCGTTTTAGTAAAATACGGCGAGTTATGAGTCATCCGTGTGTTTGATGAATTGGCTGCATGGCGTCATGTATATGATCTTGATTACGCCGCGCACCACGACCTTCGGAAGGCTTCGTGGCATAGTTGACGAAATGTGCAATGTCCACAATGTCCTACGTCCTACCAGGCAGGCATACCACGTCCATCGGCATAAACTGCCTCACTCACACACCAGTGCAACTCGGTGCGTTATTATGCATAGTGGTGAGGTTCAACGCGAGAGATCGGATGATGATCCTGGTGCCGCTCAATTCTTCCTTTGGCAGTGGCTGGGCCTTGGGTAGGATATCTAACCTGCATTTAAGCATCTGTAGGCTTGGCCAACTTCAATGCATTACCATAGGACTCAATGTTTGGCATCCTCAGCAAATGGGAGTGGCATGGCACATTGGCTCCAGGTTCCCAGGCCTATGTTCGCTGTTTTACAACCAGCGTGACAAAAATCCTCCTTCATATTTCCTCATAGCAGACGCGAAGGTAATTGAGGTGCCGCGGTGATGCCAGGCTGCGAGTTTGTGACGTTACTGTAATGGTGAAGGAAAAAAATGCCGGTAAAATCCACGGAAGATCATACCTTATTACATGCCTTGGCACTGCCAACACCCCAGTTGTTAGCTTCAATACATAACGCAGCGGCCCCGTGCTAAGTACAGTTCATGACACTTACACAAAAATAACACTAGTTGTGCCAGGAGACGTAAAAGACTATGAGCTTCTTTACAAAATAAAATGCACACGGGAAGCAAACACGTCGAAGCAAGAAGCATTTACATTTAAGAAAAGCAAAGAGACTTTCCTTAATCGGTCAACATTTCAGTACAACTGGATAACATGGTACTCACCTTGATGATGAAAGGAATATCGCATCAGGGAAATACTCCGCTTCGTGCAGATTTTAAAATCATCGACTATTCTCACTGTGCTTCTGGTCCGTGAAAAATCTGTTGAAACCATTTAGGAAAAGTTGCAGACGCTTTACGTGACTCGCGATGCCTCTGTATGTCATGCCTCCTGCCATTTCAACGCACACCTGTTTCCTGTTTCCTGTTTTACTTTTGCTTTTTCTGGGCTGAAAATTCCTTAAAATGCGCCCCATTACGTCATCGTTGGATGGCGCCATGGAATCGTTTTGTGACAACAGCAATACCTGGCAACATCTGGCAGCCACACGTAAAGAATACCTCGAAACGCATGAAAACTGACGCCAGCTGGCCATTCTCGTCGCTGGCGCTGTGTCGTGTGGCGGATTAGTGAATGGCTCCTTTGCGGATTTTTTGTCTGGGTACTGGTCAAAAGAAAAGCTTTGGTGGGCTCCTTGTCATACGCAACGTAGCGATCGCCAGCTTTTATGGCAGATTATTATTATCGAAGCAGTATATTCCGCGAAAACTGTCATAAAGTATCATTAATATTTCACAAAAACCTGTCAAGGACTGTTGAGGACGTCAGTGCTGTATTGTCGACCTATCTTTGCCTGCGCTGCTGTAAACCTGACATTGATATCATGTGATGTGTACAGTAATTACTTTCTTTATTATTCATAACTGAAACTGCAGTTCCATCCAAAAGTGATAAATATGTAGCATTCCTATAAATTAATTGCCAAATCATTGTTATTGCTACAAGAAAAATGATAAGGTTGAGCTACCACGAATGTTTTCCTGCTTATAATTATTTATGTAACTACTAGTGAACCTTGATATAGCCATTGTGGTGCAACGGCATTCTCGCTGGTGATAGTCCTACGGCGTTGGCAAATCAGTTGTCACCAGTCATTCATGAATTATGGGCTGTTCTGTCATAGGCTTGACATAGAGTGGTCAACCAATGTGGTACATTGTGTTATGGCGCTGGTCAACAGTGTCATTATGGCACTACCTCCGTACTGCAGCGTAGCATGGCATAATGAACAATGTTAAGGTTTTTCCAACCTGCAATCTCCAATCCCTTACCTACAATCCCTGCTGCTTTCATGATATGTATGCCATGATGTAATATTGCATATAATATAATGATTTATTATATCGATATAATATAATTATTAAATATGTATCTACATATATATATATATATATATATATATATATATATATATATATATTGATATGTCATATATAAATATTATAATGACTATGATAATATAACAAATTCCATCATGAAAAGGTGAGCCAAGCAGCACTCTTGTATTAACTTTGCATCGTACATATGACTGATCAAAGACGCATGACACAATACGCAATTCACTTCCACCAATCCCACAACCAATAAGTGACATCACTTACTCAGCCTGTCTCGGGAATCCACAAAACGTAGGTGACAAACATGCAAACGCGTTTTCTGCTTCCACAGCCATGCAACATGCTGCATCCATCAGGCTGTTTCACTCAAAATAGAGTTCACACAAGTAATAGTACATGTATAGCAATACAATATGACATGTGGTGATATGACATTGCAAACCTGTTGACTTTGCACAAGGCTGGAGACATGACAAGTGCGCGAGGTTATAGCTAGATGGTCGAAGTGCATGGAAGTAAGGAGGCTGCCTGTGCACACAAGGCTCATGATAAAAGTATTATTGAGTGCTATCCAAGAAACCAACAGCAACACTTTTCCACCTTTCTCAGCAACCAGCATCTCACACGAGCTGCAGTGACTATGTCATTGATGACTCACAAGCAATGCTTGCCTGCATACCAAAGTTGTTGAGACAGTAGTATGTGCATCCATAATAATACACCAGTATATTTTCAGACTTCTCCAAGGGCAGACTGTTTTGAAAAGCCATATCATGCGAGGTTGTACCAAACATGTGCATTAATGAACCGCCCAGACCTGCCCCTTCTGCCAAAAGTAATTGCCAATGTAACGGCATGCAATGGATTAATTAGATGCCGTAATACCTCAATATGCTCAAGCTGTTGACAAGATAATGTTGAAGTAGTAAATTGCCTTTGTGCACCCCTCCCGTATAAGTGATAGTGTTTCTTTCAGGTTGCTGGCATCACTACGTTGTCATGTTCAAACGCAAACATAAAGATGGGGGAGGCATCGATATATCGCATTTAATTGGGAGTCATCAGACTTCAAGAATACCAAACCAATGTTCTCTCTGAGAAGTACAAACCTCGCCCGCACACTCCCCATCACATCAAGATCAATACAAACCGCTGCACGCACACAAGTGATCACACCCACTTCAAGCGTCTGGTTCATACCCTAATGTGAAATAATTGTGATCCTACGCACAGCCCGCTGGAGTATCAAACTGAGGGTTTCTCACAATATCCGCACAGGTTTTCGGTTATAACATCGTACTTCACCGTGAGCTGCCTTCTCTCGGGGGTCTCTCGGGGGTCAAAATCTTAACGGGGGCTCAAGGTAATGCAACATAGGAGGTTGTACTTGTAAGACCCACCTTTTTTGTTCAGAACTAAAATTTGTCGTACAAATTGTGTGAAATATTTAGTGGAAAATAAGTCTAAAATTGCTGTATAATTTCCCTGATCCTATAACTCCTTGCTAACCCATTAACCAATGCAAGGTTCTTCGCGGCGGTGCACAAGGCGCCAACCGAGCTGTCCGTAAGAAATACGTCAGGAGAAGAAGAAAAAACGTCAGCAGGATAAAAAAGACAGAATTGCCGTCGCGTCTTCTTTTTTAGAACATTCGGGAGAGTGCCGCTCTTTCTTCGGTACCGTACTTTTTTGCAGATAGTGGCGTTCTCTTTTATATCATTGATCTATATCCGAAAAATAAGCAAAAATGCCCCGTTTGCGACGAGTGCCGCACAATCTGAATGTGCTCACGCCCACGTTCACGACAGCCACACATGAGCGAAATCCTACTAACAGCGGAACTTCAGCGGACTGTATCATACGTGCCGCATCATCGCTTTTGCGAATGTATCAGCGGCCATGCTGTTTTGACCATAAGCAGAAAAGAGCCTGTAAGATAACAGCGATCACATGACATTTCTAATGCGACATGCGGCTTTAAAGTAAGATGCCGAGCATCTCTGGTGTGTGCCTCTCACATTGCCCGATGCACCTCAAACTTAGTGTACTGATCGGTGGACAAGCATGAAGTAAAATGGTTTTAGTTGTGAATATATTGCATATCAAGCTAAAAATGCAAGATTGAACATACATACATATACATATATATATATATATATATATATATATATATATATATATATATGTAGTAGGCCCTAGATGTCTTTAACAATGTCGTTTCCGTCCGTTCATGTCAAGATTGTATGGTTTTCGCTCTTAATAATTGGGATCATGTTGGAAGGTGCGAGTTCTGCATCGGCAATGATTATGCGAAGGTAATAAAGATTGCCAGCGCTTTCAGCTTGTTGTACGATGACGTCACGAAAACCAAAGTGATATTATTTCAGGTACTTGTAGAACCATGTTATCGGTGAAGGTATGGTCAAAGGGATGCAGTTTTGCAAAATGCATGGGGTTAAGGGGACTGGAAGGGGAGGCAGGACAAAAATTGCTGAGCCCGCCTCCAAAATGCACTTGAAAAAGCTTTCTTAATAGATATGGCGCACTTTCTTTTGATAGTTAAGAGCAGGGTGTAGTTTCTCCAAATGAATTTTCGGGGCTCAGCCTGAAGCTTTTGATTAACGTTGATGAATGAAAAAATAATGTTCAGAAAATTGGAAACAAAAATAGGAAAATACATCACTACTTAAGACGCGCAATCTCCTCTCCGTAACTGAACAGGAAACTACGCACCTTCTGGCTGGTTATGTTATAATTGCCTTTATCTGATAGTTCTGTCAGGTTAGGTTAGTGTTCCTCCATTTAAGGCATCCTTGATTGGGTCATTGCAACCTTTATCCAGTGTTGGATTGCCAGTAAATGAAGCTTCAGTGCAAATAAACCACCGAAGCAAAAATTTTCGATGAGTATGCCGCGTTGCATGTAATCTTTCTTTGCTTTTTGTTGTTTATTGCAATAACAGATATACTGCATTTAGAGTTGCATTGCAACGGTTTCGAAAAGATTTGACCCTAGATTATCGATCAGACGGTTCCAACTTTGTGTGTGACAGAAAAGGCACTTTTTCGCTCCTGTTTCGTTTTTCCATAGGTTTGGCCTGGATGTGAAGGAGAGACAGAGAAGACTTGGCTTAGGCTTTCAAAGGGGGTTCGGTCCAAACTTTGGGAAATTTAGGATGGATTCGTTCCTGCGCTAACAAAAAGTGACTTGAGGGTTCCAAATTGTTAAGGCTGCAGCAGTGCCCCAAACAATTACCAGCTACATTGCACCACGAGCAGACTGCAGCGGACCCGGCTTGCACAGGTCTAATTACCCAGCATGTAGCTACTCGTTTTCCCTGCTGGTTAGTGCAAAGTACCCACAGGCTATTAATGGATCGCTGCAGTTGACGATCACAAATACGTTTTCAATTGGCTTTGAGCAAAGATGAATTACTAGTTACACTAATACTACGACAACCACTAGACCTATCATGACAGGTTTAGAGCACAACAGGTTTTGCTGAAAAATTCCTCTCCATACTCGGACCATTTGTTTAACGACACATCTCCATCCCTTTATCCTTTGACACTGGCAATGACAACATGCTGGCGCACCTTGCTACTGACATTCAGGCCGATGACACATGTCCATCTGGCATAGAGCCTTGATCAGAACATTGCAAACAGTGTCGTCCCAGCCACCACGATAAGGAAATTGCATACATTTTGTTCCCGCACGCCCACGGTTACTGGGTTCTCCTCGACCCCACCAGGAGGAGGGAATTGTAACATCACCGCAGCCGTCAGCTGCCTCATACACCCAGTCCCTGTCAGTCACCCCCAGCCACACATAAGCCCCATCGGCTAGATCGTTAGCACACTGGTTTTCGGCCTCAGAGCGGGGCACGGCCAGGTGAGCCCCGAGCTTTCGACAGCCAGCCTCTGCCTCTGCTTTATTGACCGCCTCTTCCAGCCGGGTCAGACAGCGGCCAGCGCACCGCGTGAACCCCGCCGGACAGCTGCACGGGGCGGAGGTGGTGCCTGAAACCATGAAATTGTCACGTTAGGAAGCAACTCCGGTGCGTTTTTATAGTCACTGGCTTCGTGATGACAAAGAGGTGAAATGTATGTTTAGTGTATGTTTTTTATTCCCAGCGTTTTTTATCAGGAGCATCATTAGCTCTGTCTCTGATCCACACACACACACACACACACACACACACACAGACAACACACACACACACACACACACCACACACACACACCACCACCACACACACACACACACACACACACCGCACGCACGCAACGCACGCACGCACGCAACGCACAGCGACGCACGCACGCACGCACGCACGCACGCACGCACGCACGCACGCACGAACGCACGCACGCGCACAGGCACACGCACACGCACACGCACACGCACAGAGAGAATAGAGATAGAGAGAGGAGAGAGAGGAGAGAGAGAGAGGAGATAGAGATATATATATAATAATAGATAGATATAATATATATATATATATATAATATATGGTGTGTGTGTGTGTGTGTGTGGTGTGTGTTTGTGTGGTGTGTGTGTGTTGTGGATGTGTGTGTGTGTGTGTGTGTGTGTGTGTGGGTGTTGTGTGTGTGGCCGTGTGTGGTGTGTTGTGTGTGTGTGTTGTGTGTGTGTGTGTGGTGTTGTGGGTGGGTGTGTGTGTGTGTGTGGTGTGTGTGTGTGTGTGTGTGTGTTTGTGTGTATGTGTGTATGCGTGCGCGTATGTGTGTGTGTGTTTCTGTGTGTGAGTGTGTGTGTGTGGTGTGTGTGTCCAGTCCGTACAAGGCTTGTGGGACTGTCAATAACAGTTCCCGTACAATCACCGAGCGCGCGGACGAGTTAGTCGATTCACCCACCAAAATGTCTGACTTCTCGGGGAGTTTTGGTGTCTTCCGGGGATGTGAAAGCGGACAAACATGCCAGTTTTTAAGAAAGCTAACACAAAAGAGCCGTTGAGTTCGAGAAGTTCAGCCCTGTTTCTTCTCTTCAGAAACACACTGAGACGGGTTGGGTATAATAGCTGTTCCGCCACGCCTCGCTTGTATTGCGCCATCAGCATGGTTTACATGGTTGGTTGTAAACATGACAGATTTAATGCAACCAAAAACTAAGAATTAGCCAGATGCATACAACCAGGTCAAAGCGATGCATGGCTGCATGACACCGTCTTTGGGAAAGCTGAATCAAAATCAGAACGTGGCATGCAAATGTTCATCACTCGGTAGTTCTTGACAGCATAATTAAGTCCGTCACGGGTGCGACCACTTTTGTTCCAATGACATCATGCAGGACGTTACGTTCTTGTGAGCAGCGCAATATGCTGGGTCAAGTTTTTCTCAGAGACCGCTGAAGACTGTTGCGTAAATGCACCCGGTTGATAGATCTCTATCCGAAGCGGGGTCATTGACCTCTCGGACAGCTTTTAACGCGGCTTTGCGCCTCGTGTGCCACAAGTTACATACCACACTAACTCGGTACCTAAACGTGCAGTGATTCGGTGCGGGTAATGAGATATTATAAGTTCAACATTAAGTTCAGTTGCGTTTTGTGCGTCGCAGACACGTCATATCACCGTGAAAAGACATTGTCTGGTAGTAGCCCAAACAGAACGCCAGTCGGCCTTGCCGGGCTGTTAAGATAATTATTCATTATTCCTAGAAAACGGTCTTTGGAAATGGCACGCACAGATCCATTACGTGATCCATCCAAGCCGCAAGCAACGGAGTATGATTACACGTTCTAAATGCATTTTATTTGAAACAAATGCGCCAGAAATGTCCCCTGTCTTTTCCACTTCAGAAAAAAATTGATCACAAAAATAAATGCGTAATGATTCCCTGGCATTTTTGCTTCTTGATACCAAATTCTAGCAAATATTCCATGCTCACCGGTGAACGACGGAATTGCTAACATATATATCTTCAACTCCCTGAAAGACAGTGCAAAGCGCTTTACAGTCAATTATTACAGTTCTGGAACCAAACATCGCGTAGACGAAGTTAAAGCCCCGGGATGAGCAGATGTCATTTGCTGTTACGATGCGTTTTGCGATCGATACAGAGAAATGTTTCGCTGGTGTCTGATGAACGTGCCGGTGGAGTGTAGCATGATAACATCAGGGATATTTAAGTACCATTAGCCTTAGATAGGCAAGAAATGAGGCCGAGAGTCTGATACATATTTTATCGGGTAGCTCCTTCGTGACCCACGGTTTAAAAATGCATGGTTTGTTTTACATTATGCCCATTAAAGTGTGAACTAATGTTATTTCCTTTACGTTTTTACGGAAGTTACTAATACCTGATAATATATGTCATTACCGACACACTGACCGACTAATTATCGACTTTTCTCAAATCAAGTTCACTTTACCGACAAAGAGCTTCTGACTTACACGTCGCATAATATTCGATCACGTTATGGGACTGATAAGAAACAGGGGGAGTTCAGTTACAATAGGCCTATCTACGTAGGCCAATATGTGGTTGCCAGGTGGGAACGGAAATGTTCTAACAATGAAAATCAGTAGGATGCTGGGAGAAAATCGCATTCAGACCGTTATGCCAGAAAGCTAAGATTATATAATTAAATGTGTGATCAAAGGGCGCCCTTCAACTCAGACAGCTTTAGAAGATTAGGTGCGGGTTAACCTTGCTAGAAGGACGGATATTACGTTATCAGAAATAGTCTGGCGACGTTGAAAGCGTGTTAGGTGTTTGCTGATAAAGAAACCTGCCTCATGATCCATCGGTATTTACGATTATCTACATAAAAACGGTCACAGCTATCAGTTAAAGTGCATCTGAATCGACGAATCCACTGCAAGCCGAGGAAAACTAGATGGATGTTCAGTTCGGCGCAGTCTCACCAGGACATGTTGACATAATCCAGCTGGTTGCGAGTTGTTCGTCGGCGCTACTCTGTGGCGTCACTGACCCTAGGCAGCCTGCTTGGCGACTGAGCAAGTCACAGGTGCCGTTGGTGTGGTACGTAAGACCGCTACAGACCCCCGGTCCCATTCTCGCACACTTGATGGCGCAAATGATCTTGGAGGTGAGCTGACTCGCTTCAGTGGTAACATTCCGAAGCGAGCCATTCACCGCGAGGAACAGGGCTTCTTCCGCTCCCGACACACCCACAATTCCAGACGTCAGCAGAAACGCTCCCATTAAAGGCACAAACTTCATAGCTTCTTTGGTTTGACGTGTGTTGAATCCGGTGTCCGTTAGGGCTGCGACACCGCATGTGAGCAGCCTGTTATCGAGCGAGGAACTTTATACCTAACTCGGTCGCAATGGTTGCGATGACGCTGTTTCCATGGTGAATATTGGCAAACGCTGAATGCATGGTGGCGTATGAAGGCCAGCTTGTGGCTCGAAGCCAGGTCTTGCGTTGTGTTATGATGACATACCATCGCTTGATCACTATACCTGTGCAGCATATGTATAACACAAGACATTGATAATTGAAATGAGGAAGCTCTACACAAGATTCTTGTCAGATGAATGGCATAGTCGCAAGGCGACGTACTAAAATTGTTAGGAAGTCAGCAATATTTTTTGATGCATTGCGCTTTTAAATTACAATATCAAGTTTCTTTTTGAGCCCTGGTGAATTACGCCGAATTAATCTTGCAGAACCTTTGATTTGCGTCTATGACACACGGCGTTGGTTTAGCGCATGGGCGAGACCAGCCGCTCGGAACGAAGTAATTACATTTTACTCTCAGCATAATATAAAGCTGTAGCATTGGTATATTGCCCACCCACACGAACACACGGCTAGCTTCCAATTTACTGGACATGATCGGTGACGAGAACGGATACTTTTGGGAGTCAATTGGTGACAAAATCGTGAAAATAGAAACAAATGACAACAGACCAGACGATATCACGACGAACAATTCAAGTTAGACGAAAATCAAAGCATAGTACTGGCATGTGCTCGAAAACTTTTGTGGCGTGAGCTTGTGTAGAGCACATGCCGCAACGTTTGCGTTTCGCTGTAGCAGCAAGTTGAGATGCAGGCTGCGGCCACACATAATAGCTTTAAGCAGGTTGGTTTTTAGCAGGCGACGGTAATTTACTGCAAAGCAAAATACGTAGGCGTGAGGGCGAGGGCCCGCAGTAAAAACATGGCTCAGCCAGCCTCCGAAATGCGCTCAAACTGTCCACCCTTCAGATTGGGCGCACATCCTTGTCAGGATTGGGAGAAGGGGCGCAGTTTCTAAAAATTAGCTTGGGGGGATGAAGCCTCGAAGTGGTGACCAACGAAAAACGATCAACGGAAATGATAAATAACAAGAGGAAAGTGCATCCCTGGTTAGGAGGCAAATCCCCCACTCGCTGCTGGAAAGGAAAACTACTCGCCCCTGGGGCTGGTTATATTGAGTTTGCCTTTGTCTAAGAATTTTGCTAGATAAGTCTCAGCCATCATTCGGTGTTTCGTGACCAGCAAATGGTACTTTACTACAAATGAACTCCCGAAACGAAAACGTTTGATGGTTATACCAAATGACATGGGCAGAAATCCTTGTTTTTGTGTGTTATCAAACTCATAGTTATATTACAACGGTTTTGAATAGATTTGACTCTAGGTGACAACTGATGTTGTTCCAAATATCGTCTGTGACAGAAAATACGCTTTTCACTCCTGCTCACGACAAAGGCAGAGCATGTCTTTTGATTTTTCAGTAAAAGCAAGTGGAATCAGACACGAACAGTTGCAGCAGTGCAGAAAAGCAACTCAATACCGGTTCACCGGTTTGGTTTGTTAGTTAATCAAGTAGGTTAGTTAGCGGGTTATTATTAGTTAGCGGGTTGGAGTAACTCCAGGATGAGTCGACCAGTGCCTTACACCCTGGCCTCTCGAATGTGTAACTTAAGCACAGGGTACATCAGTAGCGCTTAACACGCTTGTGATATTATCAGAAGTCTCCGTCCAGTCGTTTCAGGTTTGCGGACACTGCAGTTCGGTGTCACGTTCCCATGGTTTCTCGATAACAAAGTGATCCATGTGATGGACGAAATGCAGAGGTGCATTATTCACAGAATATCTGGTGGTGCAAAGGCGACACATTTGTTAAAGAACTCCTACCTGGTATGTTATCGAGAATGACGCCCTCGAGACCACAGCCATCACGATTTTTTTTTGGCACCTTCCCAACTGGCAGCTTACTTTGCTAATGCGCACATCAATATAGGCGCGGCACGAATGTTCACGTGCAACTTAACCATCCTTCGGTATAAATGTCTAAGATATCTCCTTGCACGTCACCACGCACACGAATCGATTCAAAATCACACTTGCTTTCCCGGCAATGGCACTTACCTGGTCCGTGCCAAAACCACGTAGAACGCCGTCGATCATAAATCACGAATGATAGCCAACCAAAAGCTTATTCTCGAGCTCTAAAAGCTACAATTCGCAACATGTCCGTCGCAGAAAAGAAACTTCCCTCTTAGCCTTAGGTGAGGACTTAACACGTCTGATATTGGATCATTTCATATCTGAGAGCAAAAACATATTCTTTCTGGACATCACTTGTGTCCTTTCTTGGCAATGACCTTGCTTCGACCTGATGTGAGGTGATTCGGAATTTAGCCATAAATGGGCCTATTACAGACCAGAAAGCTGAAAAGCGCTACTTCTGGATTCAAGATGTCAATTTTCTCCACCTAAAGCTGACCGTTCCAAGCGTAAAAACGACCGTTTCTGAGTGAAAGAGACCTTTTCATTTTCAGATCCACTAGACCGTTACAGACATCAGAAAATCCTTTCTGAGCCCAGGGGTGATGCGGCAAGGAGGGGGCCTGCGTGGCCTGCATGGTGGCCTGCGTAAACCAGCTTGTGACTCGAAGCTAGATGTTCGTGCTACGCACTTTGCGTTGTATAATGATGTCATGCTATCGCTTGATCGCTATGCTTGTGGAGCATGTATGCATGACAAGACATCGACAATGAAAATGAGGAACCTATGCACAGGATGCATGTCAGATGAATGGCATGGTCGCAAGGCGACGTACTCAATTTGTTGGGAATTGAGCAATATTTTTTGATGCACCGTGCTCCTGATTTACAACAGCAATCTCCTTTTTGAGCCCTTATCAATCATAAGGAATTAATCTTGCAGAACCCAAGATTGCGTCTGTGATGCACAGCGTTGCGGTTTAGCATATGAACGAGTCCAGCCGTTCCAAACGAAGTAATTGTATTTTATTCACCACATAATATATAACTGTGGCGTTGATATCCTGCCCACCCATACCGCACGAGAAGCTTCCGATTTATTGGATATGATCGGTGACGAAAACGGACACTGTTGCGAGTCATTTCGCGACAACATTGCGGAGATAGAAGCAAATTACAACATACCAGACCATGTAGCAACGGACCATTTCAGTTAGACGAAACTCAAAGCTCATTTTTGGTCTGTACACGCTAACGCTTTAAGCACGAGCTCGTATAGAGCACACGTCGTAACGTTTGACGTTTTGGCTTTTACTGCACATGTGTTTACGTTGACGTTTTGCTGTAGGAGCGAGTTGAACTACAGGGTGCTGCCAGACATAGTGGCTTTAATCAGGGCAGTTTTAGCAGGGGAGATTATTGGCGGCACAGCGCTATTCCAATGCTCCTCAAATCAGTGCTGTTCAGAGATATTCTCAGTCAAGATTCACTTCACATAGTAGACAGTATCAGATGATAAATATCAAGGCTTAATATTGGTCGTAAGAACCGTGACCGGTCGCAGCATCCTGCGACAAACGTAATCAGTTTGTATACGCGGTGTTTTAAGGTGTCGTGTCATTTGCGACAGATGGGCTCGAATGCTCGTTCCGTAGGAATGAATTGGGCTCAGCGCAAGGCTGTGGCCTGCCGTTGGTTGTGTTCATACCGTGACAAGCTGACTGACTTCAAGACCGTAGCTAGTTGTCAGTCTTTTTAAGGCGCCGTACGGCTTTTCTATGGATCTGCCATGGAGGGCGTTTCTGGTTATAGCGTTAAAAAGCCCTGCCCGCCTAGGAGGCCTGTTCGTGGGTACCAAAACTGTAGCTTTAGGGGTCAACGGAGGACTTTCGAGCGACACAGGTCAATGATTCATCTGGGGCTTCCTACTGCTGAGGGAAGCAGCGGCATTGAGGTAGGATGCCGAGGATCGCCGGTGTAGGCATCGCATGCTGCCTGTCGCATCTCGGATTTTACGTACTGACCGGTAGAGAAGCGTCAGATAGAATGTTCTAAACCGTCATTACAGTGCATATAGAGCTTCAGAAAAGTAAACGAGTTGTTCAAAAATATCGTTGGCATCCGTCAATACTAATATTGCATAGGTGCTACGCTGATCGACTGGACCATGTTGAGAAGAGCAAGGTCTGCACCGGCAAGATCAGTGATTTTGCAGAGATGATGAGGATTTCCAACGTTTCGAACTCATTGTGCGATGACGTCGCAAACTAAAAGTGTTATTGTTTTCAGATGCTTGAAGAGCCGTGCTATCGGTAAATGTAGGGCCACAGAGGTGCGGTTTTGCAAAATACGTTGGCGTGATTGTGAGGGGTCACAGTAAGAAAAACTGGCTGAGCCAGCCTTCGCCGTGCACTTAAAACAGCTCACTCTCCAGATTGGGCGTACTTTGTCGTCACAATTGGGAGAACAGGCGCAGTTTGCAAAAATTACTTTTGGGTGTGGGGGGGGGGGCGAGGGAGGGCTGAAGCCTCAAACAGGTGATCAACGAAAACGCTGTATACAAATGATAACTAATAAAAGAAAACTGCATCCGTGGTTACGGGGAAATCCCCCACACCCAGCTGAGTAGGAAACGACTCGCCTCTGGGGCTGGTTTTATTCAGTACGTCTTTGTCCGCTAATTTTGTTCGGTTCGTCTCAACCATGATTCAGTGTTTGATAGCTAGGCAATGACACTTTACTGCACATGAACTCACGAAACGAATTTGTTTGATGGTTATGCCAAATGACAGTTGCATTTATCTTTGTTTATGGTTTATGGAATCAAATTGCAATAAATTGCAGTTAAATTGCAGTTAAATTGCAATAGTTTCTGATAGATTTGACTCCAGATGTCAAATTATGTTGTTCCAAATTTACTTGTTAACAGAAAAGGCAGTTTTCACTGCTGCACATGATTAAGACAGAACAGGCCAGGTGATTCTGTAGTAAAAGGGAAGTGTAATCAGACGCAAATAGTCGTAGCAGTGCAGATAGGCAACTCAATACCGGTTCAGCGGGTTCGTTTGTTAGTTAATCAAGTAGGTTAGCTAGCCGGCTGGCTATTTCAAGACAGATCGACCAGTACCTTACACCGTCGCCTCTTGAATATGTAACTTAAGCACAGGGAAAATAAATAGTGCTTAACACGCCTGTGATATCAGAAGTCTCCGATCAGTCGTTTTGGATTTTTGGCCCGTACAGTTCGGTGTCACGTTGCCATGGTATTCTCGATAACGAAATGATCCATGTGATGGATGAAAGACAGTGGTGCATTGTTCGATGAATGCCTGATGGTTCAAAGATAACACATTGTTCAAAGAATTCTTGCCTGACAATTTTTTCGAGAATAACCCACTCGAAACCATACCCATCATGAAAATATTTCATCACTTCCAACAGGCAGCTTACTTAGCTAATGCAAGCTCAATACAGGCGCGACACGAATGCTTGCATGCAAATCAACGATCCCTCGGTACGAATGTCAAAGGTATTAGGAAGCTCGTAGCTCAAATAACAAGGTAGCTCCCTGTACATCATCACGCACACGAGTCGGTGCAAAATCACGCTTTCCCGGCAAGCACATTTGTCGGGTCGGTACCAAAACCACGCAGAGCGTCATCGATCATACATCACGGATGATAGTAAAGCAAAAGCTTGTTCTCGAGCTCTAAAAGCTATCAAGTCATAACATGTTGGTCGAAGAAAAAAACTTCGGTCATGCTACAGAAGGGTGTAGAGGTAAGGGTGTCTAACACGAGTCCCTGTTTAATAAGTGATGACTTCTTCTGAGCCTAAGGCGAAGACTTTGCATGTCTAATACTGGATCTTTTCATATGTGAAAGCAAATGTTTATCATTTTTTTACTTGAATTGTGCCCTCTCTGAGCAATTACTTTTCTTTGAAGTGATGTGGGTTGACCCTGAGCTTACCCATGAATGGGCCCAGAATTACGGACCAAAAAGCTGAAAAGGGCCATTTCTACAACGGAGGGCCCTTTCTGAGTCCATGGGTGACGCAGAGGGTAGGGAGCGCGTAAAGGGCAAGAGCACGCTTTTGTCAATCATAGGTCTTGGGAGACCCCTTTTCCGAAACGAAGGGCATTATTTCAACCCAAGTTTACCAAACTTAAAAGAGGAGACCGCATGACAAAGCTAGAAGCATAGATCACACTCAGAAGACGCTTTTCTATACCAAGAGGCCCGTCCTTTTCTGGATCATAAGGCCACCTTTATGGACAAGGTAGCTCCTGCTCTAGATCAGTAGGCCCGCTGTTAGGCTAGGGAGGGCTCTTTTGAGAAGGCCCGGGAAGGATCTCCTTCCCGGGCCTAACAGGTGATAGAGGCTTTTTCAGGATCTTAGATGCGGACTTTCATTGAACGATGCGTCCTATCCTGACTTGAGACAGACTCTCTCTTTGTCTGCGATGGACCCTTCCAGACCCAGATATCCAAAAATGGGTCCTTCCTAGCTTTAAGAAGTTAGGGTGGCCCTTCCAGGACCTGAAATGGCGATACGTACCATGACATCGTTTTTATGCGCAGTTCGGAGCGTCAGCATTTCTAACTCGTTTGGGCCACGGGCTCCCTGCAAAAACCGGCGTCCAGTGGTTTCTTACAAAAGTCTGTGCCATCTTGTATGCGGCTTCTACTTTACGAGGCGCTTGGGTGTCCATTCAGTTCATGGATTGCTCCGTCAGACACCGGCTTGCTTTTACGCCGCACCTGTCAATCCTGGAATTATATCTAATTTGGCGCTATGCTTATGCATAATTCATTGCCTGCAAGCTAACCGTAAAGACTTCAGCGAGCCACGGCAAACATCATGACTGGCTTGTAAGAATGGCCTTGGTACGCGTAAGACGCCGTGCCGACGTCGGACATACTGTTGTCATCGATTTATGTCTGAGCCAATAAACATCGTTGTTGCGGCCTAACGGCTGCAGCATGTTGCATGACTATGGAAATAAAAGATGTGTTTGCATCTTTCTCACCTGCATTTTCTAGATTCTCAAAGCAGACTGAGCAAGTGATGCCATTTATTGGTTGTCTGCTCTGCTGAAAGTGATTTGTATATTGTATCATGTGTTTTTGGTCAGTCATAGTCTGATGGGAAGTCAATACAAGAGCGCATGCTTGACTCATCTTTTCAAGCTGAATTTATCATGAAAGCGGCACGGATTGCAGACAAAAAACATATTGTTGATGATTATGTCATGCCCCAGAACAGCACCGAGATAGTGCCATAATGAAACTATTGACTAGTGCTATTACACAATGTACCACATTGGTTGAGAACTCTTTGTCAAGCCCATGAGATAGCAGCTTATAATTTATGAATGCCTGGCAAAAAACTATCTAACAATGCTCAAGGACTGTCTACTGCAAAAATGCTGTTGCACCACAATGGTTATATCGGGGTTAACTATTAATTGCATGAACAATCCTAAGCAAAAAAAAAACACAAACAATGGGGTAGGCCAACACTACCATCTTTACCATAGCAAGAGCAATGCTTTCACAATCAATTCATGGCAACGTTACAAATGTATTCATTTTGGCACGACCCCCGATTTCCAGTTACAAACAATAAAGACAGTGACTACTGTACACATCTCATGATACCAATGTCAGGATTACTGCACTGCGTGCAACGATGGGTCGACAATAACGTACTGACAAAATCATCAACAGGAAAGCAGCAACGGCACCAGCACAGCATATCGTGCTTTTATATTGCTAATCTGCCATAAAACCTGGCAATCGCTACGTTGCGCATGTTAAACAGTCCACGAAAGCTTTTCTCATGGCCAGCACCAATACAAAAAAATCCACAAATAACCCACCCACCAATCCGGAGCTCGACACGGCCCAAGCGACGAGAGTGGCCGGTTGGCGTCAGCTTTCGTGTGTTTCGAGGTATTCTTTACGTCTGGCTGCCAGATGCTGCCCGGTTTTGCTGTCGTCACAAATCCATTTCATGACGCTACCAAACAATGCCGCAATGGGGCCCATTTTTATGAACTTTTGGAATTTTGCTTCTTTGCGTCGTCTTTAATCTTTGAAAGCTTGCCAATACTTACAAAGAAGCATTTTCCATCACATCTGATGCATAACTCAATATCTTCAAATGTGGAATATTCCATTTAAGCGCGTCTCGGAAAGATGCGGTGCGGCAAACGCCATATAAGAAAAATCAAAGCCATTGCATAACGTTTCGTTGAATTCGAGGTATAATAGCTTCATGTTTGTACATCCTTTTGTCCAGGCAATTCATTCTTTCACAACTTTCATGACATTTATCACGTAGATGGTTTGAAAGTTAGTGTGTTGCAAACATTACAGAACACACACGTTGGAAAAAGCAAGGTGAGGGGAAAGTATGACGTTCATATTTGGATGTTTCTTATAAGAACTCTTTCGACCAGAAATGCTCATTTCAGGGCTGTGGGATAAGGGAAAATGGATAACGGCAATGTAGACTCGCATGCGACCGCGGGGCCAACAGGCGAGCTATAACCCGCGCATGCGCATTGGGTACCCGGTCGGGGCTCTCGATCCACTCGTGGCTGACGCATGCAGTTTGCCCCCTCTTACCTCTAACGCCTAACGGAAGGGGTCGGTGGGCGGGTGGGGTTACGTTGTTACCTGAGTCTTCATATTGTTCAAGGTATTCTTGTAAAGGTTGAGAGCTCATGCAGTTTTCAAGGATTTAGTTGTCGTCGATCGCTTTTTCCGGTTTCGTCTCGTCGTTTCCTCGAACACGTAAGATACACACGCAGCCTTAAGCAACACTGCCAGGCCTTAATCCCACACTCTATTGCCTTAAGCACTCACTTGTACTAAAATACAAGCACAACCACAACAGCAAGCACCAAAGCACGAAATATGCTGTCCGAGTCCCCATCCCCATCTCGCCGCGAACCGGGACCCATCCCTCGCCGTGGGGCCCGCGCTCCCCCGTCGCCCGCGCCGCCGGACGGGCCATCGTTCATTCTTATTAAAAAAGGAAGCAGCAAAATTTTTTCATCACATCACCGTTCGCGATCCGCCGCGAAATTGAGCGTCATGTAGTAGAGATCGAGGGGGCCAAACCTCTTCGCTCGGGGGCCCACGTTGTGAAAGTTCACGGCGCCCATCAGGCGTACGTACTACTAAAACTCAAGCGATTTGTGGCCAGCGACGTCGCGGTGGTCATCGTCTGCCCAGCGTGGCTGGAGATCCGGGCCAACCTCAGGCTAAAACAAAACAAACAATGCCTCCTATCCGCTCCTTCATCGCGCTCCCTCCCTCGAGACTGGGGCCTGGCCCACGCCGGCGGATGCGCACGCCCGACCCGCCCCAGCCGCCCGGGGTGGAGTGGAGAGCGGAGGTGTGGTCCTGCCCAACGGGCACCCTTTGAGGGGCGCTCCCATGGCCCGCACCCTGGCCCGTCAGGCCTGATCGCCGGCCCCTGAGGTCCGATCCCCGGGACACCACCCCCGCTTCCGCCCCCTGAGGCTCGTCACCCGGCCCCTCAGACCAGACCCGTCAGAACTGACACCCCATTGACGCCACCCCAGACCTCACGGCCGCTCAGCGGCTCTCGCTGTGCACGCCCGAGAGCCGTGTCGGAACCGGGTCATTAACGACTGATTCCCCCCGGACCAGTCTGGGAGTAGAACCAGGGAGCTAGGATCGCTTTTGAACTAGGCTGGGAGTGAAAAATTTCATCACAAAAAGACCGTGCGGGAGTAGAAATCAATTCACAAAAGATGGAACTTATGAGCTCGTGGCTGATCCTTCAGCAAACTAAGACATCTATTTCAGGTTGGCATTTATGTGATATCAGAATCCTGACAAAACTGTTTTGTTTTTAACATCTTAGGCTATTTAAGTGAAACAGAACACATCAAAGCATAGTAATTTCGTGACAGTGTAAGGATCATAAAAAAGTTATTAACACCAATAATTTGATGATGCGCTTTGCACTTCCCTTCCACAGCACTTTTAACACAAAACGAAGCAAAGGAATTCAATAACAAAATAGCGACAGCAAATTTAACAGGCATAAAACACTTAAAAAGCCTTGGACTGCTACACACCAGCCCATCACCAAGTCAAACACAGCGGACATACATCTGGATTCTGTTCGGATGGGGTCAGGGAAAACAAACATTTTGTCACTGTCTCCTACAAACTACCAACACTTATTTCCATGAAAGTATCCCGACCATGCCTAACCTAAAGAGCCTTTACTTCCTATCATCCTGTCTAACCTGTCTGTATCACAGCAGCAGTTGTGAGTTACTGACTCTTGCACAATTCATCTTGCGACTTGCCATGCACTTAACTAATTTAACCTATCTTAGAGTAGCCCATATGTTGAACATAACCTCAACTCACCTATCTGTTGACAGCAGCACTTGGGAAAAAAACATGATAATGCTAATTTTTAACTGGTTTCAAGTTGCATTTTTATTGTTCAATTGTGTATACCTGTCGACATCAGACATAGTTGAGAAACAAATCAAAACACTTTAAATCACTTTGAACAACTTATTTTGGTTGCCATGTTTAGCCTATGTCAAGGGCAATCATGGGTATGCTCCACAAAACAACCTCTTCTCCAAAAGTAACATAACTTTTAGATGACCATGCCAGTTCTGCTGCTTGCTTTTTCAGCTGCAGCAACGGCATCTATTTAGGCTTGTTTATTAATATTCAAGGATAAAGTTTCAGATATTTGCATAATATTTTTAATCGGATGGTCTATTTGTTTGTTACATACTAAAATTTAACTCAAATTATAATTGCTAGGCAGCTTAGAATACTTCTGTGTTAAAGGCATAGTGCATATATAAACTACAGTCATTTGCCACCCAGCAAACTACGACAACTATAGAAGCATCTGGTTGAAGCAGCCATGAAGTGTAACTTCAAGAAATTTGGGACAAATAATCACCAGTATGGAACAAAATAAGCCCATCGCATGCCTTGTGGCATCATAATTTGTCTTATGACAAACATCGATGGATTAAAACAGAAAATGGCTAACTCTGGTTACCAATCATGTGTTGAAAACAGGTGAGATAAGCAGTTACTTGGTCCGCAGGAGACTTACTGGCTTCTTCCTGCTCCCTTAAACAAAAAGTCAGCACTTCTTGCAAGGTCTGCTGGCAGACAGAGTCATCACGCTCACCCCCAAATATAAATATTAATCATGCCCACCAACCTACGAGATTAAAATGCGAAACAAGCGAGAGGTGTGCATGATAAACATCTCCAGAGGGTAGAATTTCGCCCTTAAACACTTCTGTATTAGCTGTGTCAGGTCTGTTCCACATCTCTATATGACAGCATTAAGATAGCCTTGTCAGGTAGCTTGGTGAGTTAGACACTCGGAAGGCTTAAGTTTACCCTTATTGAGAACCGCCATGAACTGAGAAAACAGTTCACCGAGTGTTTAACAGGGCAAAAATGGCGGAATAAGTTCCGCGCTTCAAGTTGTCTCCTTCATTCCCTGTGAAT
The DNA here is from genome assembly GCF_011947565.3 of Pollicipes pollicipes. Classification (NCBI taxonomy): domain Eukaryota; kingdom Metazoa; phylum Arthropoda; class Thecostraca; order Pollicipedomorpha; family Pollicipedidae; genus Pollicipes; species Pollicipes pollicipes. The sequence continues at coordinate 54,381,837 of NW_023596576.1, forward strand.
TACTCACTCTTGGGCACATATCAAACACATTTGGGCGGCTGGCGAATTAATCTAATTTATGCATCAAATACGTTCCAGTGTTCAGTTGGAGCATCTTGCAGAGAAATTGGTCAGTATTTTAAGCAACGGATGACACCTCTAAAGACAATCGAAGAGGAAGGAAGAATGAAGTGGTATCACACGTATGATACCAAGAAAAACAAAAGGAGTTAAATGAATATAAAGACCGTTGCTTTGCTGGCAAAATTTTGTTATCAGTGATTTGGCTTAAAATCTGTTAACGTGACTGCTCAAATGGTGATATTCATCTTGTAAATTTAATCTAGAAGACATTTATTGAATTTTCACTCCTGCATTTCGAGAGTGACTGCAATTTAGTGATCAAGTTTCCTCGGAAAAGGAATACGTGGAGTAAACTTTCCTACCAAGGCTTGCTAGTGTTTGCACCAGGCTCTGCCTTCGTGGTGCGGTGGTGAGACAAAAAAAGGGATGCGTGAAAACATTGTATTTGGCACTTAACTGCTGATTGTGATGCATCTTGTAAACAAACCAAACTTGATGGGTGCAAGCGGCTGGAGTCGCTTGGGTTCTTGGGCTTGGAGGTACCTGGCGTCCTTGCTCTGCGTATACATAGCCACTGATTCAGATGTAGGTGAAGCAGGACATAGCCATAGGTGACCAGGTTCTGTAGAGTCTCGTTTATGCTTGGTGGTTTCAAGCGAGCTCGGTTTTGGATGACATCTGAAAACCTCAGAAAGGGAAATATGTGTTTGGCAAGTGCGATTAGACAATGTCGGGGAAAAGTTCGCATAAAATATGAGGAAAAGGAGTGACAAATTCCTCCTCATAGGGTGTTCCTTTACACCCAGAGTCGGCAATTCTAGGACAATGGGTGGAAACGCCAGGGTCGAGTCGGACGAGCTCCCCATCACCTGAGAAGGACCCCCGCCCCGCCCGCCCTCTTCCCCCTTGTCCCCTCCAAACGGCACCGCGCCGGCCATGCCCAAACGCGCTCCCGCCCCGCTGCACGAGCAGCAAGACGGCCTCGCTCCCCTCCCCATAAATGAACTCCCCATTTAATGAATTGGTTCTCCAATGGGGTACTAGATCCCTAGCATCCCCTCGGAGCGAATTCAAAGAATATATCATCAAACATAAGCCACTCATTGCCGCTGTTCAAGAGGCCCTTTTTAATGGTTCTGTTTCTACGAACTGCAACTTTAATATTCAAAATTATTGCCTCTATACCGATAACGTAAATGACACACATCGCCGTGGCGGCACGGCGCTGTATGTGTCCGGCCATCTACTGCACCATCGAGTGCACTTCAATAATAATCTTAATCTTACAGCAATTAACGCAAAACTCGCACAACTTGACATCCCTCTCGTCTCTCGTTATCTATCCCCAAATAAACCTCTCACCGCCCGGCCCTGCGACGCCGGGCCATACGTGCTTTTCGCAATTGTATTTGCACAGCCTACGAGGAGGATGCTCGCATGGCTGGACATCAAGCAAACGTAATAATAAACCAAGGAAAAAAGGAAACAACTTCTGTAATTCTACGCGCGGGCAGCTGCCAGACCCACCCAGCCCACTTTTAAAACACTAACAGAACCCACTTCACAACGCAGGGAGCCCAACACAATCAGCGCCCGCGTAACACAAGCACAACGCCTATTTCAACTGCCACACATTCACACGCTTCCCACGCCTCTACCACGCCCGTTCTGGCTGGGCACCCTGCAACGATTCGGTTTCTATTTACGCACAAGAAAACGGACCGTTACAAATACGGAGGCCCAGTCCCTATCCGCGCAATTTCGTAATGAACACAACACACATACATCTATACCGGTGGCTCCCGAGGTGATGACCGCAGGGGAGCGGTATATATCTGTAGCCATTACACGTAAATGTAACCATTTACGCGCTTTGCGTTTCCTCAGTCCACACGGACTTTGTGTCTTTTTGCGTCAAGCGGAACAGGGGGACAGCGATCTCAGCGAAGTTTCGTACGAGGTTGCAAAAATAGGAAGCCAGCCCAAGGAAACTGCTTAGTTCCTTCTGTGTCCTTGGGCAGGGCCAGTCCACTACCTTTTGGACCTTCTCCGGGTCTGTGAACACATCATTAGCGGACACTACATGTACCAAGAAATTCACATTTTTGGTAAAAGAGGAGCATTTCTGTAGGTTCAGGGTCAGGCCAGCACTCTCAAAACGTTGCAGAACCGTGTCGAGTTTTGTAATGACGTCATCAAATCCATAGCCACGCACAATGATATCGTCAAAATAGTGAACGCAGTCGGGGGGTCACATCTCCCAAAACAACGTCAAGAAGACTGGCACAGGTTGCAGGTGCCCCAGCCAAGCCAAAAACCATGCGAGTATAACGATACGTGCCGAACGGTGTGGTAATGGTAGTTTTGTCCCTGTCTTTAGTATCCACGGCAACCTGAAAATATGCGTTGTTCATATCCAACTGGCAGAATGTATCGGAGCCCGCCAAAGCCTCAAGCGGATCATCAACTCTCGGTATGTGATATACTGGTACCTTTGACGCGGCGTTGAGGCGGCGCAAATCAGCAACCGGTCTGTATGCACCAGATTTCTTTCACCAGACAGGTTGGAGACGACCATGCACCATCAGACTCCTCCAAAATACCTTGACTGACTAGCTCACGGAGCTGAGAATGCAGTTCGTCCGCCAGGTGAGGCGGAACAGGCCTGAGGAGGGGGGGGGGGGGGTTGGGCTGACGAATGGGAGGATGGTCACCGGTATCAATCTCATGGGTGACCAGGTCCGTAAACCCGATATGTCTGTCAAACACGTCAGCGTGTCGTTCGAGTAGCGACTCTTACCTAACTTACTTGCTTAACTTACTTCTCTGCTCAGGAGACAGGTCGGAACCACACTGGTCAGACCGCAGTTTGGCATCTCGCTCAGTACTCAGCTCATCCTTCGAACCGTGTGGCTGCTCGGCAAAACCAACCTCCAACCTGGCCAGGGCACACTTTTTGGGAATAGTAATGGGCTCAGTCGTCACATTTCGCGCAACAAATAGCACTCAGGAGCCAGCGACAGTCACGAGTGCACTGATGACCAGCAAACCATTCAGTTCATCAACGGGTTCGACGAGAGCAAGGCCATTGAAAAAACCATTCCGCACAAAACCTTCTAAAATAATCTCAGTGCCAGGAAAGACGACTCGGTCAGCACTCAAAGAAACGTCGCCGATCGTCACGGCGTGAGCGGACAATGAACGAACGGCCTCGACGGGGGTAACACAAAGTTGTTTGGCGCGCAAATCAGTAACACAGGGGCAATGCCATAAAAATCAAAACCGAGCAAACAAGGCACGTCAGTGACATCAGAAACGAAAAATGGTACGGTGCACTTAACGCCAGCAATGTCGAAAGGCACCACAGTTCGACCAAGAAGTGGGAGCTCAGAATGTGACGCAGTACGGGCCCGTACAGATGTCTTTCTCAGTGTCAGGCTCGGCAGTGCATCAAACACGGACTTATGCAACACGCTGATCGAACTACCTGTGTCAAGAAGTCACTGACAATCCACACCAGCGAGGCGCGCCGTCAGACGCATGTCATCGGTCAGTGATATCACATTCGATGGTGACTCAGACTGAACGCCATCAGAGTTTGGGCGGTCCGGTCGCTTGGTGGTGGAACGCTTCGCTGGAGACTGCTCTTTCGGCGGCCGGACACCAACTCGTTTCCCTGCGGAAAAAACTGCTCGGGACGTGTCTGGGGGCACATCACGGCCAAGCGGCCAAATGAGTGACATTTGAAGCACTCCCGGTTTCGCATTCTGCAGCGATCGCGGACATGATTCTGCCCACCGCAGCACAGACATAACCGCGAGCCGCGGTCTCTCTGACCGGCAGAAGTGCCACCGGGACGAGAGGCTGCCTGAACTGCGGCCTCTAAGTTCATCGCCCTCCTCGTCAACAGAGCCAGTTCACCGTCACAGTCGAGACGGCGGACACTGGGCTGATACTGCTTCAGATATGCCTGTGAAGCAATCAGGTTCCGCACTTTAGTTATGGCGCCGTCAAAGGACGAAATACCGTCCGCAATAACAGCGGCATGTAAGTCAGCGGGCAAGGTAGCCAGGAAATGGCTGAACATCAGTGAACCCGTATCGGTGAGGATGGGGAAATCCATAGCCATCAGCTTTCTAAATCTGATGACAAACGCATCGAGACTCTCGCCCACACTAAACGTCAACTCACGCAAGGCGAGGTGATGCTCTGTCACGACCTTGGCACCGAAAGCACCTCTCAGCCCTGCAGCAGCCGTCTCGAAGGTGGCAGCCTGTTGAGCGGGCGGGCTATCGAATGCGTCACGAGCAATGCCAGTGAGTGACAGCGGGAAGACATTTGACATTTGCTCCCCGGTCCATTCTCGGAGCATAGCATACCGCTGAAAATCATCAAGAAAACGTCTCAGCGAACCACGTCCATCAAAACTCGGCATCGTCAGAGCAGCCATCTCGGATCTCAAATGCGCAGCAGGAGCCACATCAGCCGAAACGGGAGGCTTAGAATGCATGCTATCAGGAAAGCAATTCAGTCAACAAAAAAAAAACAAAAAACGATGAAGCAAGACTAGCTTCTTAACCGACCATTGCAACAGCGCAGGCACCCAAACACATCCGGCAGCCAGACAGTGTCGCCAGCAGCCCGGTATCACCTGGCAGCCATCAGCCACACCTACTCCCGCTGCTGCGCACGGCAGAGCCGGGCCGGCCGTCCGCTGAGGCGCAGCGCGGCGTCCCGCGCAGGAGGCACGCATCAGACCGACCCGGCCGGAGGTCACTCCACCGGCCTGCGGGCGGGGCGGCGGTCGGTCGCAGAGGCGCGCTCAGCGACCCCAGATAAGGCAGGGCGTCACCGGGCAGGCGAATGAGCGCGAAAACCTCGTCGACGCGGCAGTAAACGCGGCGTGGGCCCTCCATCCTACCGCTGCCACCAGTTCTAGACGGCAGCCACGTCGAAGATACCGAGGTTTCAGGTGCACTATATTTCATGACCGCACATCGCCAACACCGCGCCTCAGCTCCTCGTGGTCGCTGACAGGGAAACAACGTAACCTCGGAAATGGACAGACTAGACCTAGAACTAAACAGAGCGGAAACAGACAGAGCAGAGACTAAAATTAGCAATACAAAATGAATACGAAAACAGCATGGATTGACTAACACTAAATTCAGGGAGCTAGAATCCCCTTTCAACTAGGGTGGGAGTGAAAAATTTTATTGCAAAAAGACCGTGCGGGAGTGAAAAAACTTAATTCACAAAAGATGGAACTTATGAGCTCGTGACTGGTGCTTCAGGAAGCAGACATCTATGTCAAGTTGGCATGGACGTAATATCAGAAACCTGACAAAACTGCTTTGTTTTTTTTTAACATCTTAGGCCATTAAATTGAAACATAATACATTACAGCATTGTAATTTCATGGCAGTATAATGAACATAAAACATTACTAACATCAATGATTTGATCCTGCACTTTGCACTTCCCTTCCACAGCACTTTTAACACAATACAAAGCAAAGGAATTAAATAGCAAAATAACAACAGGAAATTCAACAAGCATCAAACACTCAAACAAAAAACCTTGGATTCCTACACATCAGCCCATCACCAAGTAAACACAATTGACATACCTCTGGCTTCCGTTAAGATGGGGTCAGGGAAAACCTGAGGCCTTACTTCATCTCATCCTGTCTAACCTGTTTGCATCACAGCAGCAGTTGTGAGTTAGTGATTCTTGAGCAATTCCTAGTGCCACTTGCCATACACTTAACCATCTCAACATAAATTAGAGTAGCCCATATGTTGAACATCATCCCAGCTCACCTATCTTTTGAGAGCAGTGCTTGCGATAAAATATGATAAAGCAAATTTTTGGCTGGTTTCAACTTGCATTTCTATTTAGTTCATTTGTGTATGCTTGTTGACATCAGACAAAGTTGACAAGACACAAATCAAAACACTTTAAATCACCTTGAACAACTTATTTTGATTGTCATGGGAAACCTATGTCAAGGACAATAATGGGTGTGCTCCACAAAACAATCTCTCTTCTCCAAAAGTAACAGAACTTTTAGATGACCAGACCAGTATTGCAGCTTGCCTTTTCAGCTGCAGCAAAGGCATCTATTTAGGCTTGTTTATTCATATTTAATGACAAAGTTTGATATGTTGACTTGACATTTTAAATGGGATGGTTTGACTTTTTGTTACATTCTAAAATTTGACTCAAATTTTAATGACTATGCGGCTTAGAGTATCCCTGTGTTAAAAAATAGTGCATATATACTGTAGTCATTTGCCAGTCAGCAAACCATGACAGCTATAGAAAACAACTGGTTGAAGCAGCAATGAGGGACCACTTCAAGACATTTAGGGCAAATAATCCAGAATATAGAACAAAATAAGCCCATTGCATGCCTTGTGGCATCATTATTTGCCTTATGACAAAACTCGATGGATTGTAACAGAAAATGACTACCTCTGGTTACCAATTATGTGTTGAAAGCAGGTAAGGTAAACAACTGCACGGTCCACGGGAGACTTACTGGCTTTTTCCTGCTCCCCCAAAACAAAAAGGCAGTACCCTTTGCATGATCTGCTGGCAGACAGAGTCATCGCACTCACCCCCCAAGTATGAATATCAGTCATGCCCACCAACCTACGAGATTAAAATGCGAAACAAGTAAGAGGTGTGCCTGATAAACATCTCCGGAGGGCAGAATTACGCCATCAAACACTTATGTATTAGCTGCGTCAGGTCTGTCCCCAAGCTCTATATGGCAGCATTAGGGTGGCATTGTCAGGTTGCCTCGTGAGATAGACACTCCAAAGGCTTAGATTTATCATTATTGAGCACTGCCATGAACCAAGGAAACGGTTAACCGAGGGTTTAACAGGGCAAAAATGGCGGTAAAAATAAGTTTCGCGCTTCAAATTGTCTCCTTCATTCCCTGTGAATTGTTCACTCTTGGGTGCATGTCAAGCATGTTTGGGCGGCTGGCGAATTAATCCAATTTAGGTATGAAATACCTACAAGTTTGCAGTTGGAGCATCTTGCAGGGAAATTGGACAACATTTTAAGCAACATATGGTACCTCGAAAGACAATCGAAAAGGAAGGAAGAATGAAGTGGTATCGCACTTGTATGACACCGAGAAAAGCAAAAGGAGTTGAATAAATATAAAGATTATTAGACTAAAGATTTTGGTAGAAAATCGCACCCTACCCTAAATCACACCCTAGATTATACCTGCTTCCTGCAACTATCATACTGTGCATCCTGGATGTCTCATCCTGTCTGTATTTGGCCTGACCTGGACTGTGCATGATAATGCAATCTTGAGACCAAAATGCATCCTTTTTTAGTTCATGGTGAATTGAAATGAGCTACATGCCTACAGAACATGTGCTATGGGTATACGGCATCGAAACGTATCCTGATACTGAAATATTTTTGATGATAATAATGCAGCAAGCATTGACGGATCCAAACAGCGTGCAGTGAGGCTGGAAACTGCAATATAAATGCTAATAGTATACACAGCATCGTTTAAATGCTGATATTACAATACACGGTCATGGGGAGACAATCACACCACAATGTAATGACTTAAGTGTTAATTATTTGGAGCCAGTTACAACCAGCCAAATGCAAAATAACTTTAAATACCACTCAGATGAGACACACTGATCTATCGTATCGCAGTATCGTAACACGAGCGTCAGATTAGCCCACGATGGCTTCATCCTCGCTGGCAGCGGGATGACGATTGCGCCCCTAGATGCTGGGCTCTCTTACGCCTATGAGCAAGGACGGCTGACGTTTACAGGCATATCAAACGTTAGCTTAGAGTTTTTAATGATTTCCAAGAACTTTCAGTCAAAATAATCCCGTTTTTATTTACATTTGCCTTTCTCATCACACCAGGCAGTTTCTTGATTTCCGGCTTAATTTTTCAGATCAGTAAGGCCCCGTTTCAAAGCTTTCTTTGTGCCTTAGATAACTTAACTTGAATTAACTTCAGCTAGACATGCTGCAATGGTTTCAAAATATATATAGCATAGAGATTACACCGTTTGGATAAAGTTGTTGTCCTAGCTTTGCTATAAATTTGAGGATGTATCTACTTTCCATTCGTCGCTGTTGCGTTGAAGTGCCAACGAAACCTCCACCCTGGTTTTTTCGGCTTTTTGTCCGTAATTCGCAACACGCTAGCAATCAAAAGAAATGCAATGTTGTTTTCTACCAGTTGTCAAAGCATTAAGCTTTTCTTTGCTGTTCCTTGGGCACCAAGCTCACTTTAATGTCGGGATGTCAAGAGGATGTCAATTAAGGATGTTGATTCCGTGGCAAAATTTTAATTTAGCAGCCCTGCAAGACAGCAGGACAACCGCCGGCGCTGTTAAACAGATATCCTGTCGTATGGAGTGGGGGATGGGTGAAGACTGCGGTGTTAGATGTATGCATGGGATGCACTGGTGAAACAGTCCCGATATTGGCCCCATCTATATTGGCCTTGGTGATTCTTTTATTAAGCATCGTGCTGGGAAATTGGCGTTGTTTTGGTGAATATTTCACTTAGAGAATGCTTTCAGGCCGCTTTCACATGACCAGATCGGGCCCCCAATCCGAAAGATCATGGTGCACCATGCACGCTTATAAATTAAGATGGGATAAATACTGAATAAATGTCAGGCTGTGAACAATGTATATGGAGGCTATTTTCAGCTCGGCTAAATCTGGCAGTAGCTTTGTAGCTGGCTATGCAGCAGCGGGAGTTCCCCAGCCTAATGATGCTTAGGTTTAGGGGTGCATTAGCCATTACTACTGGCTAGTGAATAAAGTTGTAATTATTTAAACGTAACCATTGGCTATTTTGTGCTCCAGGCATACTTCTTAAACATTTAAAACAACATGGGCTAAAGAGAAACCCATTTATGACTATATTTGTGTGGTACATTTTGTCATTTCCCCTTTTGCAACCCTTCCCAAACACATTTCAGAAGTCTGTGTGTCCGATGTGCAACAATGTTTTCGTATAGGCAACGTATGCTTTGATTTGAGCAACATATCAAATGAAGGGCACAAAGTTAATCATAGCAGCTTGTTCATGTTGTCTGTTTACTTTCATCTCACGTTAATGTTTATTTTCATTGCAGGCATTTCACGTGAAAAGTAGTGGTGCTTTCCAAGGGGGGAAGTAAGTATCTAGCCATGTGGGTGAACTTCAGCATTCTGAAGTGTCATTTTAGCTGTCATTCATTTATTTCATTCCATGTATTTGTTTCAAGATAACCTGGGGCGTACTAATGATCGTGGCATAATTGAAGCACTCTCATAGATAGTTACATCAATGTGTAGTTGGTGTTATGATAAAGGAATGCTATGAATAGGACCTTTGTTGTGTTGGCATGGAATGAGGCAACATTTCACCCATCAGCCAAGGTCATGCTTCCTTACATATTATGTTATGGCTCCAGTTATGGCCGTTTTGTTTTACCAAGTTTAGGGTATATTGAATGGCATGTTTTATTTTATTTTTGTTGGAAAAATCAAGGACACTTAGTTACTGTGGAACGGATTAAACTGGTAACTACCTTATTTGAATTAAAACATCGTGGAGCATTCATTGGAAATATACACGGTATCATGGAAGCAATACTACCTTCAATGTGATGAAGTGTAGAGTAAGAAGGAATAAATACATTGGCATAACATAGTCTGAATGACAATGCATTTTCCAGGTAAGTGACTGATGTATCTGTATGGTACACCTGTGGGATCAAGATGTGTTGATTTTTTTATTTGCAAGATTTTTGTGTGGCAATTTTACTTTAGAAGTAGTGTGATCCTGAGCCCATACGTTCTTTAAGCTGTTTGCACTTGAAAATTTGTTTATGATACCTTTTGTTTTTGAAAAGTTTGTTTCTTCAGTGCAATGAGCCATAGGCAGGAGGAAACTCTAGCTATGGCATCTCATCCACATTAACAGGTGCATGATGTCACATTGATTTTTTTCAATTAGCTTTTCTGCTATCTCCAAAGCCATTTAGATGCATTTCTGGATGGACCATTTGCTGGACGTGAGTCACAACACGAACCAAAACTTCAATATCTTGCTGCACTTTGAAGTGAAACCCACAACATTGTGCATAACAACCTATACATTCATGTTAAGGATTAACTGCATTTTAATGGAACAAAACTTGTTTAGTGTACTGACAAATTTGAGGCAAATCTTGAGGATGATTTAAGTTGGCATTGGTGTTGGTATTTCAGCTCCCAATTGGTACTTTTATGCATGTGTTATGTCAGGTGAAATGGATAATTTGTGGGCATGTGGAATCTTGAGGTTTGTGTGAGCCCATGCAGATTGAAACAGTGCCATTTTTTGAAGTGTTAAGTATCTTGTATTGCGGTTGATGATTTTAGAATGGTGTTATTTACCTGAGCATAGAAATACCTCTGTATGATGACCCACATATACTTGTCCCTAATATCTTTCACCTCAATGTGCCGTGGTTTGACCCATTCTTTGTTATAGATTTGCCTGAAATATGTATGAAGCAATCTTCTCTGAAATGAATGGCAGGCCATGCAGGTCACCAAGCATGTCTCTGCAGGCCTCCCATGTCTACTGAATTCCACTGGTGCTCTTCATCCTGCCAAGCTTGCTCCAGCATTACCAATGAACGTTCCTCATCCCTAGTCCCGGTCTCTTCAACACCAGCTTGGTCATCCGACGGTAATATATCAGCCCCTTCTTCCCTTTGTCTTCAGATACGCTTGATCCTTTTTATCTGAAGTGTACCTCTTCATTATTCATTGTCTGTCACGCACTCCTGCCGAAATGGGGAGAACAGAGATTCCCTTGAAAGTTCAACGTAATTGATATGTTGCCTATGTCACACCTTGATGCGCAAAAGCAATGCTTCCCGCCATGGCACTCGAGCCCATGATAACACTGAAAGGCTCGGGGAAATTTAGGATTGAGTACGAGCAGCTAACAAAGAAAGAGCGACTTTATCAACGTAATACCACCTTTGATTTGACCTGACAGTCTGAAGGCCGTGACCTTGATGATGAGCATGACCATGGCTGTGCTGATGCTGATGATCCAAGCGTTAGCCGCGATAATGACCACAATGATCAACTCGCCGATCTCGGAGCAGATGACCCAAGGCCAGTACGTGACGCCCAATAGACAGAGCAGACATGTGGCATGTCCCCGACAAGCGCGAATGTGGGAGTGTGGGAGTGGGAGTTCAAGAGTGGGAGTGTAGGGCTCTGAATTCAAAATCCAAGAACCAATATGCACGGGCACCGAACAATCCAGTGAATCATCCGAACAATCCGTCTGGCGCAAGGGCGGAGGCAAAATTATCCGTTGAACTGGACGGTACGACTTGGGTGGTGGGTTCAGGGTACACGCAACAAGCTATGCTTAGCAGGTACTATGAACCCAGAGTCACCCATACAAACTATTCGGAGTAATTTGTTTGTTGTTTTTTAAATCCGAAGCAGCGAACAGATGGGATCTCCGATAAGTACGTAGGGCCCTCCATTCGGATAGGAAGTACCCAAGACACAACGTGAATGGTCCCCAGATGTTCAAATGTGCCCGAGCAGATTAACAGATGGGTTCCGGTCAAGAGCGTAGAGCTTTCCGTTAAAAGAAACAAAATACCCATGACACGGTGTAGGGGGGCCGGGATAATCGTGTGCGCCAGAGCAGGTTAATAGATATGACCCCCGAAAACAGGGGCCGTGATAATGACCACAATAATCAACTCGCCGATGTCGGAGCAGATGACCCAATACCAGTACGTGACGCCCAAGTGACAGAGCAGACATGTGACGACAGTGGACAGAGGGCTGGGAACGGTCGACAGAGTGGACAGAGTTGCTGGCAAAAAACTCACCGCCCCTCTCTGAAGCGAAGAGTTTCGGCGTGTCAAATCACTCACAGTGTAGAGGGTTAACGAAAGACCCCGTAAGCTTCAGTTCATGTTTGCTCAGACTTAAGTTAATGCAGGCCGGGGTACGTTTCGAAGCATATATATTTTCAAATGGTATATATTTTTTCTGGAAGTTAGCCAAGAGTGTCAGGGCCGTCACCTTTATTGATTGGAGCCATGAACATTGTGCAGCGCCTGTTGCTGGCTGTACGCCAGTAATAGCACCGATCATCTGTTCGGCATGCGCTGCATTAAGATAGCCGCGAATAGCGACTGCCGCGGTGGTAACATCATCCAGCCCCTAGTAAAAAGGTGAAAATTGCGTTCAAAATATGTTGTCTGCCGGCAGCGTGTGTTTATTGTCAGTTTTCATTCAGTCGTGCGCGTTTGTTCGCTAAGCTCGTCCGTTCGATCTCAAATGTTGCTACTTGGATCTCTTGGCTTGTGGCCGGCTGCTGGCGGCGGTAGACTAACTGACTCATGAACTATGGCCAGCAGTGACATCCACACTGCACTTACACAAAGCCTTGATGTGGCACTGCACGGGTTCTTGGGACCTTTCGGCTTGTTTGTCTGTGTCCCGTGCAGTCCTTGGAAGTGGTGCCGCTGTATTCAGCGAGAGGTGCCTGACGTGATGTCCGATATGATGGTCGGATTGGTAAAGATACATATTTCTATTTTCTAAGCCGGCGTGGCTTTTCGCTGAAATAGGGGCTCTTGCTATGGAAAGCAGACGACATCCATCATGGCAACCTCCACGCGGTGGATTGCGGGCAACTCTAACAGCCACACAGGGCTGTTGATAATTGTCCTTTACAGAGCAGAACTGAAATCTTAAGATGTTCCTGCCTGGGACCCATATTCATGACCAGACAGTGATGTGTTTATAATCTAGTGCGGGAATTAGATATCACATGAACATGCATCTAAATATTCCTTTGAACATGAGATGTATGAAGGAAATACCGATTGTTTAGGAATCTGACGAATTTAAGTAAGGTTTTTTGTCTTTAAAGACAGGACATCATATTGGTAACGTGCCGATTATTCAGTGCTACTCAACTGGAATGTGCTGTCTTGTTGGACGTCTTGTTGGTGCCTGATAAATGAATGGTGGCGTTAGGCAGCTAGTTGCCCATTTTTCGCCTGTACTCAAGTTATTAGGGACATTGACGAATGTAAAACAGAACGTAATCATTTAACAGAAACACGGGGCCACGGTTTCGGGACATCATTTATTTAAGTTGGAGTATCATAAACAGTTCTTCAAAGATAGTCAGCAGGATTCCGCGAGTCTCTTTCAACGGAAGAATGAATCTGATGCGACGTTTAGCATCGTGCCGGTGTTTTGGTTGCGGTATGGAAAGGAAACCGATCCAGGATTAGTGACGAATGTATTTCGCGAAGGACGCCTTTGGCGCGTATTTAATACTGGTTATATATATATATATATATATATATATATATATATATAAGTATGTAGATATGGATAATATGTCTGTAGATATGAATAGACAAACACATGTATGCATATGCTTATATATATAGATGTTTAGATATGTGTATATACATATATACATACATACATATCTGCATATGGACGTCAGTGTGCTTCCTTTGCACATGTGATGTTGCTGGGTTTATGAAACTTTGAATTTGTTTTTACATCCGCGCACCCTACCAAAAATAATGTTGAAACACTGCCCGAACCTTATATGAAGAGCCCCTGAGCAGCTGAGTGTACCTTGGCATATGGGGCCCTGGATAAAGTGTATAGGGATTTCGAGCGCATGAGAAGACTCCGTGGAGGAGAACCTAATCGATCAACAGTTCCCAGGCACGTCTCTAGAGAGCGTGATGAGCCTCAGAATTTCCCCCAAACAACACTTTCTCAATCAGAGAAGAATGAGCTTTATTTCCTTACGACCTCTTTATTTTTGCCAACAATGGTTCTTGGCCATCTGTATGCCCAAATTCATCCAATTCTATCGTGTTTTTTTGCAAGAAAACTGTGTCCGTCCGGCCGGTTATGGGTCTCTTCGACATGGGCCATGATTCATGGTCCTATGCCTTCCCCCTCCCCCTCCCCCCCGCATCCGGTATCGGCCCGAGCAGCTGAATAAGTGGAGCCCGCTGAAAACATAGGGCCATCCATTGAAGTAAGAATAGCTCACGACGCAACGTGTAGGGCTCTGAGCGATAGAGTTCACCCAGGAAAGTTTACACATAGAGCCTCCTGCCAAAAGCACGTGATCCTCTCAAACAGGAAGTAAGACCCAATGTAGGGTGTCCCCATAACCGGCCGGACGGACACAGTTTTCTTGCAAAAAAACACGATATAATTGGATGAATTTGGGCATACAGATGACCATGAACCATTGTTGGCAAAAATAAAGAGGTCGTAAGGAAATAAAGCTCATTCTTCTCTCTCTCTCTTCTCTCTCTCTCTCTCTCTCTCTCTCTCTCTCTCTCTCTCTCTCTCCTCATCTCTCTCTCTCTCTCTTCTCTCTCTCCTCTCTCCTCTCTCTCTCTCTCTCTTCTCTCTCTCTCTCCTCTCTCTCTTCTCTCTCCCTCTCTCTCTCTCTCTCTCTCTCTCTCTCTCTCTCTCTCTCTCTCTCTCTCTCTCTCTCCTCTCTCTCTCTCTCTATCTCTCCTCTCCTCTCCTCTCTCTCTCTCTCTCTCTCTCTCTCTCTCTCTCTCTCTCTCTCTCCTCCTCTCTCTCCTCTCTCTCTCTCTCTCTTCTCTCTCTCTCTCTCTCTCTCTCTCTCTCTCTCTCTCTTCTCTCTCTCTCTCTCTCTCTCTCTCTCTCTCTCTCTCTCTCTCTCTCTCTCTCTCTCTCTCTCTCTCTCTCTCTCTCTCTCTCTTATATATAAACATATACGTGTACAAATACATATATCATCTACCTGCTTCACGGGGCCCTTTGTATAAGAAAGGTCCCCGTCAATAGCGTAGGGCCTTCCATTCAAATAGGAAATACCCAAAGCACAATGTAGTTGGCCCCCGAACGACCCAGTGTGCTCGAGCAGGTCAACCAATAGGGTTCCCAACAAGAGCGTAGGGCCCTCCATACAGATGGGAAGCACCGAAGAGCCTATGTAAATGGCCCCAGAATGATGGAATGTGCCCGATCAGCTTATCAGAAAGAACCCGACAAGAGCGTAGGGAGCTCCATTCAAATACAAAATACCCAAAACTCGGTGCGAAGGTCCCCCGAAAGACGGAAAATGCCCGTAAAGGTTAACAGGTGCTCCAGACATGAGTGGGAGTGCAGGGCTCTAAATTTTAAAAAAGCAAGACCCAATATAATAAGGGTCCCGAACAATGCAGCGAATCTTCCGAACAATCCGAAGTAACGAAAAGATTGGGAACCTGACAAGGGCGTCGGGCGCTCCATTCAGATAGGAAGTTCCCAAGACATGATGTGGAGGGCTCCCGAATATTTGAGTGTGCCAGAGCAGGTTACCAGATGGGGCCCCAGCAAGAGCGCAGGGGCTTCCGTTCAAAAACAAAATACCCATGACATGATATAGGGGGCCCGAATAATCGAGTGCGCCAGAGCAGATTAACAGATTCACCCGAAAAGAGCTGTGGACCCATATTTCAAAAAAGCAAGTACCCAAAACGAGATGTTGAGCCCCCCCCCCCCCCCCATCCCGATCAAACGGGACCCGAACATCTCATCAGGAGGGACCCCGACAGAAGCGTAAGGCCCTCTAATCAAATAAGATGTATCCAAATCCCCGTGCCGAGGGGTCGCGAACGATGGCGTTTACCCCAGCAGGTTATCAGATGGCCTTGATGAGAGCAGAGCAGAGTAGAGAGTGCAGAGATGAGAGCAGAGAGCTAAATTTACGCATCAAAAACCAATGTGCAGGGCTCCCGAGCAATCAAGTGTGGCCGAGCATGCAAACAGAGGGAGGCTCCGACAAGTGCGCAGAGCCCCATTGAAATAGCACGTGCCCAACGTCCAATGTAGAGCGCCCCCGTACGATCGAATGTGCCCGAGCAGGTTATCAGATAGGCCTTCCCACAACAGTGTAGGGCCCAACATTCAGAAAAAGAAATTCAAGACCCAGAGTGGAGGGTCCTCGAACGACTGAGTGTGCCAAAGCAGGCCATCAGATGGGCCCCTGACAAGAGTGTAGGACCCTTAGCAAGTGAAAGAGAATTGGAAACGCCCTAGACCAATGTATAGAGCCATGAACAAATCGCAAGTGTGCCAGTAGGTTAACCGAGACCCGCGTAAAGGGCCGCCGAGCAATTGAAAGTACTCCGGCAGTTTAAGATATGGCATCCCGGTTGTAGCTCCCAGAGCCTTTTTGGCTAATGGAAAGAATCAATGGAAGGGCAATATGGAATGCTCCTTAACCATCGGAATGATCCTGTAAGTGGCATATAGGGCCCCCGTAAACAGCATTGGCCCCTAGACGGTGTAGTGGGGCTTAAAATTTCAAGGTTACAGCTTTTCCAATCATTGCATATTTTTGGGACTTTTCATAGGCCCTTCACTTTTGCTCACAACTGTTTTTGGTCGCCTGGAATTCCAGAAATACCCATGTTCTTGCGTTTTGTGTTAAAAAGCTGTACATGTTTGGCCGGCTATGGGGCCCCTCGAAACCAATGGATCACTCCAGGGCTCACGGGGAACCATGGCTCCGTGCCCCTCCCCCCCCCCCCCCCCCCCCCCCCCTCTGGACTTCGCCCGAGTCAAAGACGAGTTGGCGTATTGCGCCGCGCGTCGCCGCCCGGCAGGTGGATCATCGAGCCACGCTTCGTCATCTGGTGAGCGACTACAAGACTGTGATTGGAGGCGCCTCCGCCAGGTGCCGCCATTAGCGTCTAATGCCGGACAGCCCTGCATATGCGAGCTATGGCGCTCGCGCCAGTGCGCGCTCGGCATGGCGAGGTCCAGACCCCACCCAGATGGCGCTGGCGACGGCGTGGAGCGCGCTCACAGACGCCAGGATGCACCGCTCTGCTCTCCGTCCAGTGCACGCTCAGGGAGCGGTGCCGCTCACTTCTCTACGACCGGACAAGAAGCTCTTCCCGCTTCAGCTAGTCAACTACAGCGTCATAGGGCGCCGCGCCTTGTCCTAACAGAACTATTTCGTCGTCGGCAGTAAACCCTAGAGAAAACGGTGATGCAAGAGCTTTGGGTCCTGGTCTTCCGGGCTCAACCAAAGTGATTGAAAACACTCGGCAAACCTTATGACCGAGCCCCTTGATGAAAACGAACTGCTGGAAAGCAAGTCTGTCTGTGAAGTATTCAGTTGTGCAGGTATCATTCGAACTCTCCGGGGCCGAAATTGATCTCCAGTAGAGAAGGTGCATTTCTTTAGTTATAACTGATCTTCAATAAGCAATGCACAATAACAGTCATCATGTGTAACATTGAGCTGTCCTGTGATGTTTGGTTTTATGGTATATTTGAAAAAAGGAGAAGGGTGATAGACGTGACCGACGCGCACATGCCAGTGTGTTTCCTGGAGGATTGGTGCAAACAGTGACACCATAGATGCCAAGCCCGTTCCAAGTATCTGTTCCTTTACATTAGAGCTTCGAGCAAACCACAGATAAACATAATGCCTTTCAGCTGCTGCTGCATCAACCAATCGTGTGTTGTGTTTACATGCTATCAGCGTGCAGCGTGCCGGCCTGACTGCTGAAGATATGATCACAACGGAAGAGAAAATGCGTATTGTGACACAGACAGTGTTGATGCTACAAAAGCCTTATTCACTTCTGCAGCGGAAGAGGGCTAGAATAAAATTCAGGGTAACTGAAGTTAGCTGAAGCTAATGATCTGCCAACATGGTTTAAAACTTGAGGAACCGCTAATCCGTTAACGAAAAAAGTCATCCTTGCTAGCCAGTGGTCTGCGGGCTAGGGGACGAACATATCAAACGCTACGCATAGCGTGAGAGAGGAATGGGATGGAACGTGCCCGAAGCGCAACGAAGGGGAACTTTTGAACAGCGTAACGTTATGTTTAGGTGTTCGTACAAACCCCACCAATCCTTTCTTACACTTAAATTCTGAAAACTTAAGACACATAAACAAATATATAGATATATACACATATATGCATACATACATACACACACACACACACACACACACACACACACACACAACACACACACACACACACACACACACACACACACACACACACGCATATATATATATATATATATATATATATATATATATATTTAAGGATAAGAAATCTGCAAAAGTAATAATACATCAATGAGACGCGTACACCAGGCATATAGCAGATAAGTAAGTGATGAGCAGAATAGGCTTACCAGGTGGTTGTGTGTGTGGGTGTGGGTGTGGTTGTGGGTGTGGGTTGTGGGTGTGGGTGTGGGTGTGGGTGTGGGTGTGGGTGTGGGTGTGGGTGTGGGTGGTTGTGGGTGTGGATGGGTGTGTGGGTGTGGGTGGGTGTGCGTGTGGGTGTGCGTGTGGGTGTGCGTGGGTGTGTATGTGTGGGCCTGAGACCGAGGTAAGAGGGTTAGCTCATCTTGCTTTCGACTTTTCCCAATGTCCTGCTCGATGTTTCTCTGCGTCTGCATATGCTTTGATTTGATGTATTGCTTCATGACTGGGATAAACAATCAGCCAGTCTCATTGTTACTTCATGACAGAAATTCTCCAGCTCAAATATATGTTTTATAACAGCCGGCGATGCCGAATTACAGTGCTTACACATTAACTAGACCAAGAACAGCACACATTGTATCTTCCTTTGCGTTCTAACCAGAACTGTCCAGGGGGCCATCATCGCAGCTTGATGAATCGCATCGCAGCATCGCAGAAATTAATGTTAACGTTAGGCGGTGCCGTCACACAATCGCAACGGCTCGCGCGGCGGCGTTGCATGGCGACGCCGATTGCGTTGCTTGGAAAACGGTCGTCACGCAGAAATGCTGTGGTTGGTCTTGTCTATTCTGCCCTGAAATACCACTGTAATGTATCAAATATAATATCGTGACTATCGTGCGCAGCGGCATCAAGTTTGTGTGTTGTATGGCATCAGTGCGTGCTTTTATGTTGCGGATGGGTTAATTTTGAAAAGGTGTGTGAGCGTGGGGCAAAAGTGAATATCAAAGGCATATTTTTGGCAGCCAAATGCCATCCTGTGAGGTGGCCTTTTGCAATAATGTAAAACAGCACAATATTTTTTTTTTACCTTTCCAAAGAACGATTCAACTGTCCTGAAAACATAAGTGCACCGTTGCTCTTCGACTAACACTATAAAGTGCGGAGAATGCGGTAATCTGATGTGATCATTTTCAAGATCATGATTATGATTCTGGCCATCTGGTTATGGCCAGTCCCATATCCAATGTTAAACCATGCCTTCGACAAGTGCAGCTCTTTCTATGCGACTGGACATCGCCGGCACGCCGAAGTGAGTATGCATGTGCTTAAAAGGAAAGATCCCGTCTGTTTTATGCAGAAATATTTTATCCCGATTCACAGTCACTACTTCATGCATAATCTATGCTGCTCTGTGCAGTACGTGGACTACAGTGCGAGATTCAAGAGAGATTTTCCGACTTTAATCCTGTTTACAAAGTTGGGCGTGACTACCACATAAGTGGCCCAGAAATCCATGCTACAAGGGCGAAGAGGGGGTGAAGGTCAGGGAAAAAGACAGGATTTGCAACGAGGGGGGGGGGGAGAGCATGATTGCACGATCGAGCCCCAGCCCCATTGACAGTACATCTACGAACTGTGAACCGACTAACAAACCCCACAACCGTTAACACGCGCTCGGGTGGGAGGTCAACTTGACCCCACAAAGGTTTTTCCAGAATGGTTTTCGAACGGCGCGGCGTATCCGCGCCAAACTTTTGATAGCTGGAGACATTGAACAGGGAGCTAGAATCGATTTTAAACTAGGGTGGGAGTGAAAAGTTCCATCGCAAAAAGACCGTGCAGGTGTGAAAAAATAAATTGACAACAGATGGAACTTATGAGCTTGTGACTAATGTTTCAGCAAACAATGACATCTATTTCAAATTGGCATGGACGTGATATCATAAACTGACAAAGATGTTTTGTTTTTTAACATCTTAGGCCATTTAAGTGAAACCGAATACATTAAAGCACAGTAATTTTATGACAGTGTAATGAGCATAACAAATTATTAACATCAGTAGTTTGATGCTGCACGTTGCACTTTCCTTCAACAGCACTTTTAACACAAAACAAAGGGAATGAATTCAATAACAAAATAACAACAGAGAATCCAACAAGCATAAAACACTCAAACAAAAAAACCTTGGACCCCTACACATCAGTCCATCACCAAGTCAAACACAACAGACATACCTCTGGCTTCTGTAAAAATGGGGTCGAGGAACACAAACATTTTGTCCCTGTTTCTTACAAAATACCAATGCTTATTTTCATGAAAGTAGCCTAAGTATGCCTAAACTAAAGAGGCCTCACTTCATCTCATTCTGTCTAACCGGTTTGTATCACAGCAGCAGTTGTGAGTTACTGATTCTTGCACAATTTCTATTGCCAATTGCCATGCACTTAACTTAACCTAACTTAGGGTAGCCCATATGTTGAACATCATCTCAACTCACCTATATGTTGACAAGAGCACTCGTGATAAAAACAGACAAACAGAACTTGCACAGATAAAAAACAACTAATTCCTGGCTGGTTTCAACCTGCATTTTTATTCAGTTCATTTGTGTATGCTTGTTGACATCAGACAAAGTTGACAACACACAAATCAAAACACTTAAAATCACTTTGAACAACTTATTTTGATTGTCATGGTTAACCTATGTCAAGTAAAGTGTTAACCTATGCAATAATGGGTATGCTCCCTAAAAATCTCCCTTCTACAAAAGTAACATCACTTATAGATGACTATGCCCGTGTTGCTGCTTGCCTTTTCAGCGGCAGCAAAGGCATCTATTTAGGTTATTTATTATATATCTGTTGGGCGAACATTTGTATTTTTTGTAGCCCTTTTACATTGTACGTGGGGGCGTCCTAAACCCAAATGCACTTCAAGCTGTTTGCACCTGAAGATTTGTTTGTGATCATTTTTGTTTTTGAAAGTTTTTTAGCGCAGTGTGCCATAAACCGATGGAAACTCTAGCGATGTCGTCTGATCGGCATGATTTGGTGCATGATGTCATAATGCTATTTTTTTAATTGGCTTATCTGTTATCCCCAAGGACAAATAAATGCATTCCTGGTTCGATCATTTGCTGGATGCGTGTCACAACATACACCAGAACTGCAATATCTTGCTGCACTTTGAAGTGAAGCTCACAATATTGTGCATAACAACCTATAAATTCATGTTAAGGATTAACTGCATTTAAATGGAACAACACTTGTTCAGTATACTGACATTTATGAGGCAAACCTTGAGGATGATTTATGTTGACATTGGGGCTCGTATTTCAGCTCGCATTTGGTGCTTTGATGCATGCATGATATCAGGTGAAATGAGTGATTTGTGAGCATGTGGAGTGTTGATGTTTCAGTAATGCCATGCAGACTGAAGTATGCCCGTTTTTTTAAGTGTTGCATATTCTGTATTGTGGTTGGTAATTTTAGAATGGTTCCAATTACATCAGTACAGAGATACCTCTGTATTATCGTCCGCCTTTACTTGTATATAGCATGTTTTACCTTAACGTGCCAAGGATTGCCCCATTTTTTGTTATAGATCTGCCTAAAACATGTATGAAGCAATCTTCTCTGAAATTAATGACAGGCAACGCAGGTCACCGAACCGTGTCTCTGCAAGTCTCCATGTCTCCCGAATTCCACTGGTGCTCTTCATCCTGCTAAGCTTGCTCCGGTACTACCAGTGCACGTTCCTCATCCTTACTTCCCGTCTCTTCATCATCAGCTTCATCATCCAACGATAAGGTACCACTCTCTTCTTCCCTTTGGCTTCAGATATGCTTGATCCTTTTTATCCGACGTACACCTCTTCATTTGTTATTGCCCGTCACGCACTGCTGCCGAACTGGGGAAAACAGAGGTTCCCCTTGAAAGTTCGGCGAAATTGATATGCTGCCTGTGTCACACCTTGATGCGCAAAAGCAATGTCTCTCTCCATGGCACAGGAACAAATGGCGTAGAACTGAAAGACTTGGGGAAATTTGGGATTGAGTGAGAGCAGCTAACAATGAAAGAGCGACGGCATCAACGTGATACCAGCTTTGCTCTGACTGGACAGTCTGAAAGCCGTGACCTGGATGATGAGCATGACCATAACTGTGCTCATGTTGGTGACCCAAGCGTTAGCCGCGATAATGACCGCAATGATCAATTTGCCGATGTCGGAGCAGATGACCCAGGACCAATACGTGACGCCCAGCGGACAGAGCAGAGATGTGACGATAGTGGACAGAGGGCGGGGGACAGTCGACAGAGTGGACAGAGTTGCTGGCAAAAAACTTACCGCCCCTCTCTGAAGCGATCAGTTTCGGCGCGTCCATCACTCATAGCGGAAAGGCTTACAAAAGAACCCATAAGGTTCAGTTCATGTTTGCTCAGACTTAAGTCAATACAGACCGGAGAACGTTTTGAAGCACATATATTGTCACATGCTAGACGGTTTTTCTGGAAGTCATCCAGAGTGTTAGGGCCGTCACCTTTGTTGGCTGGAGCCTCGAACAGTGTGCAGCGCCCGTAGCTAGCTGTCTGCCAGCGATAGCGCCGATCATCTGTCCGGCATGCGTTGCCGTAAGATAGCCGCGAATAGCGACGGCCGTGGTGGTAACGTTATTCGGCCCCTAGTAAAAACATCTCTGGTGGAGGTGACTACCTCAGCTGGAGATCGTGGGGGTGGCACACCATCTTCATCAAGGCTGCCTGAAGTGAAGTGCCAAGACAAGACCAAGGTGGAGCAGCTACATCAAGAGCACAGCGACGTCTTCTTCCAGGGTGACGAGAATATCGGAAATTACACTGGTAAACACACCTTAGCCATCAGTACAGGAGAAGCTAAGCCGGTCCGTCAGAGAGCTTATCGAAGGCCAAACAACCAACCATTCATCTAATGGTTAGACGAGGGGAGGAACTCAGAAAGATAGAGGAATAGGGTGTCACTGAACTGAACCCTCTTCTTCACCATGGGCATGACCAGTAGTTATAATTGGGACGGAGAATGGAAAGATACGTTTCTGCTGTGACTACAGGTCTGTAAACAATCTCAATCACAATCCTTGATTAAAAGTCTGCGTACCGGGCAATCCCTGTGGAAAAACAGTCAAGGGAGGCAACAGCCTTCCTCACTGAGTTTGGGCTACATCAATGAACCAGACAGCCTTTTGGGCTGAAGACCAGTCCTGGAGTGTTTTAGAGGGTGATGGAAGATCTGCGGGGTATTACGAACTGGCACAGAGCCGTTGCTTACCTGGATGATGTGATTCTATGTTCAAGGACGCCGGAAGAGCACCTGGAGAACCTACATGAGCTGCTGCAGAAGTTTCGCCAGAACGGCCTGAAGCCTAGTCTTGAAAAGTGCTGTGTAGCTACTTAAGAGGTGATCTTCCTGGGCCATCACCTGGATGCTGATGGTATACGTCCTGCAGAAGAGAAGGTAGAGGCCATCCGCAGTTGGCCTGCTCCAATGAGTCCCCGAGCTCTTCGTCAGTTCCTCGGCTTCCTGGGCTACTATCAGCAGTATATCCCAGAGTACAGCAAGAAAGCAGCAGTGCTGACAGACCTACCGCAGAAGACGGCATCTTACCAGTGGACCGAAGAGTGCCAAGAGAGCTTCCAGAACCTGAAGAATGACATCATGAAGTACAGAATTGAAGTTCCCAGATGCAGAGGAGGAGTTCATCCTGACAACCGATGGCAGCGGCACCGGTTGGGGTGCCGAACTGACGCAAGTCCAAGGAGTTGTAGCGTTTGCGTCAGGCAAATGGTCGCCTGCCGAGCTCAACTGGTCAGCGACGGAGAGAGAGCTGGGCGCCGTGTCGAAGGCAACTGAGAAGTTCCGGCATTACCTGCTGGGTAAGCCCTTCAAGCTGCAGACAGACCACGAGGCTATCAAGTTCTTCCAGAAATCGAAGCCCCCATCCCGCCGCTGGTACCCATGAATGGAGAAGCTGCAGGAGTATGAGTTCGAAGTGGAACACGTTCCAGGAAAGACCATTCCACATGTGGACGCCCTGTCCCGACAGTATGAAAACAACGTCGAGAGGATAGGCCACCGTCAACGGAGTGAACTGCGTGCGACCGCACCAGAGTTCGTTCCCCGAGGTATCGAACGCAAAAGTCTGGAGCAACCGACCACACATGAAGAAGCAAGAAGGAGAGTCAAAGAAGGGAAGAAAGAAGCTGAAGGGCAAGATACGTCCCGATGAAGGCGCAGAGCGAAGACGCCCTGTAGTCATCACAAGACGAGCAGTCATGGATGAAGTTGAAGTGGATGCGGGGACTTCTTTAGCAGAAGAAACTGAAGGAGATGAAGTCCTCGGCCTTTTAAAGAGCCTTCTACGGGGCCAGATCGTGGAAAAGGAGCTGACTGGATCTCAACAACAAGAGCTGGAACTATACAAGAAGATAGATGGTCTAGGCCTCATCCAGGGGTGGATCTGTAGGAAGACGTCAGATCATGCCACAGCTCAACTAATCGTGCCTCGAAAGCTGATAGAAGGATTGGTTCGGCTAGCTCACGATACTCCGCTGGCATCACACGGCGGAATGAAGAGAACGTTGGCGAGGGTGACTCAACGTCACTACTGGTGTCGTGTGAGGCAAGATGTGAGGGCCTTTGTCCAGAACTGTAACTCCCGTCTACAAGTGAAGGCCAAGAACATGAAAAGTAGAGAAGGCCACGGCACCGTTCCTGTCAACGGAAAACCCCTGTCACAGTGGGCAGCCTACATCCTGGAGCTGCCGGCGACCGCGAAAGGTTTTCGATACGTGTTGGTCATCACTGATTACTTCACGAAGTGGGCGGAGACATTCTCCCTGAAGAAGCAGACGGCTGAAGCGGTAGCTGAGTGTTGGCTACGCGCCATATGCCGCTTTGGATTCATAGACTCCCTCCTAACCGACCAGGGTCGAAACTTCGAGAGCACCTTGATTCGAACTCTCTGCGAGCTGTTGAGTATCGAGAAGGTGGGAATTGGTGGTCTAGGTGGCGAACTTAGTTCCATTTACACAAATCCTCCGGTCAAATTTATTTCCCTTCGACTCCGATGCGCGCCGTCATCTTTGAATAGACTTGTGCTGATCATGCTGTCCCCTTGAATGCAGCATGCAGTGTCGATTTTACACAATACAATAAAATGAATTAACTAAGTGATTCAATAGATTTATTTTCACTGCCTTCAGATATTTAATAGTGATAAGGTGTTGACAATCATGTAGATTGGCTAGGCACTCGTGTGGTAACCATCACCACTGATTGTTATGGCGGACCTTGACCGCGAGTAAGAATGCCCTGGAAGTGGCGCGCCGCGCAGTGACTGGATATAGGGAGGCCTGATATAACTGTGTGGTATTGCTGTTGGCTGTCACGATATGGTGGGTACCAATTATTGCATATTGCTTTGCATTGGAGGCTCTGTTTTTTAAAGTGCAATAAGTTACGCCTACTCAGGAGCGCAGTATGAACAGGGCCAATGCAAATATTTTCAACTTGATGGCGGTGCTGCAGTCTAAGCGTTAAAACATCTGTAGATGTGGACGGGGAAGGAGGCAAGCATGCTTTTTTTACCGTCAGGGGTGCATGAGAACAGATGTTCTCATGCACCCCTGACTGGGAGTGTACCTTTTCTTACCTTATCTGCCCCGTTTTTAGGTGCGTGAAGCTGCTCATATTAAGGTGCGCATCGCCATCAGGGGCCATGCAAATTCTCCCAACTTGGTGGTCGTGTGGCGGCGTTAGCTTTGAAACCTCAGTAATTGCCAAACGGGGGGGGGGGGGGAGGGGAGTAAACGTGCCTTTTACCTCATCTGTTTCCGTTTCCCCTTGAGTGGGGGTGCACCATTCTCACCTTGTCTGCATGTGTTGAGTGCGGCGGAGTTATACAAAGTGAGTAGGGGGGGGGGGGGGGCTGGGGACTGCTAAAACTTGTGAAATAATGGAACCTCACCCAGAGCTCATGAACAAAGAGGTGTTTGCCCACTTTTCTTTTATAGTTGAAAGCTGCAACCAGGTTTCGGGGGAGGCTCGACTCCACCCCTCTTTAGCGGAATAGAAAACGTGAGCCTTTATATGTAGTAGTGATGGCAGAAAGCTTTAAAGCCTTTCAACCAGTCGATCACGACACGGGAGGCAAACAGTCATGCTTTTTGAAAACTGCAATTATTGCGCGCTAGATGACTTCGGAATAGTTGCAATTTTGAGCATCATGACCTCGAAAGAATAGTGATCTGCAGGATGATCTGCTGGTGATCCTCCATCTCATGGAAAGCAAATAGCGTTTCCTGGCTGCGCACACCACCTTACGTCAGAATGATTTTCCATGTAGCAAAATATCAGAACTCAACTTTTCAACCAATGCATTCCTTGGATTCATCCACAGCTGGTTGATGTAGCAATCTCTTGTGCCTCGGAGGTGCAGTTTTTTCTGTTTCATGGGCTAACACAGAATATGTTTAGTGCCTGCTCCAACTCATCAATCTATTAGAAAGGTGCATAAAACATATGCTTTTCTCCATTTATCTTCTCAATGTCAGCCAAAACATAACCTAACTCAACTTTATTTGTGGGCTGTAGTGATATGTGCCAGTGCTGAGGAGTAGCTTAATCAAGGGCATAGTCTGCAAAAGGAGTTGCAAAATAGGATCAAAATCAGTAGATGGTGTTAAATAAATTCCAAACTAAAAAGTTATAGTGTCCCTTTTGACCAACATAGTTGAGCAGGGGCGCAGCCAGAGCTTTCGTAGGGGGGGGGGGGGCACAGGGCTGGCAAACGGCCCCTTGATAGTAAAGGCTATGCCCCCTCCCCCCCAACGAAATCGCCGCATATGACCCCCTGATTACTGAGGTTATTTTTCTTAGATGTCATATATATATATATATATATATATATATATATATATATATATATATATGTATATATATATATGTAATATTTAGCCTCTGTAACTGAGGTATAGGTTAGACGCTATTGCAAGATCAATTGTGGCCCAAGTTTATGGTAAATAATTTGACAAAATCACGCGTTAAATAAAAAAAATCACCGGCGCTAGAGATTTTACAGAAGTTCATTGGACTCTTTTCAAACAGAAAGAACTCAGAAACCTTTCTAGAATTTTTACCTGGGTTGTGCGGAAGTGGCAAGGATTCCGGAAATGTAGATTGAAGATCAAATGGGTTAACAATTTGTATTAATATGGCCAGGTTATGTTTGTCTGCATATCTTCAACATTCAGTCAGAATCAGTAAGTTGTACAAATTATGTAACGTACTTCTGAGCGTCTGCGCGCGCATATCTCGGAAAAACCGAACGCCACGCGCTGCAGTCTTCTTAGGCGGCGCAGTGTCGGCTCCGCGGCTTATATTAGGCTGTGCCAACAGATGCACGAAATAGTGACGCATCTGAAAGAAGTACATTTGAATGCTTTTGCACATCATATAGCACATTTAGAGATTTTCCGGGTGCATATTCTGCTTATGCGGCTTTCAGATTCATGACAACAACGTATTGGTCTTTACAGCACCCCGAAGTGGCGCTGGGGTCTGGTTTTAGACATGGAAGAGTATAGGCAAAATTTATAATTGTTGTGTTGCTGAAGTTGTCAATCTGTCAAGAGGAAAACCTCAAAGTGATAAAAATGTTCGTCAGTGCAATCTCTGAACTGTACGCATGAATTTTGGAATACATTCAGGAACACTATTTTACTATGGTCATTGTTTCGCGTTCGGCGCACGCCCTCTGGCGTTACTTGCAGTGGCCAACGCCGTTCGGTTTTATGACAAATTCGACCCAAGTCATGACTATCATTGCTTCCCAAGATTACGAGCGTGTCATTGGGGCCTCATGACGCACTCACTTGCTGGGGCCTATCCGGCGCCTCCAGCCTCCTGCTTAGGTTTTTTTTTGTTATCCTTAGCACAAACTGAGCAGTTGCAAAATACGACAGCCAGATGCAGATATTTCAACACTATGTTAAGAATTAGTGATGTCTTGAATGGGCGTTCTTTCTGTATGCCACTTTACAAACTTGTAAGATAAACGGCCAAAACCGTTTAGCAAGCAGCGGAAGTTGATGGAATAAAACATTTTAAAACACCTTCTGTTTCATGCTCCGTAAGCTTCTGACTTTCATCGGGGCTGGTCAGGTGCTACCGATATGATCTAACCGGTCTTCTGGCCCTTAACGCCAGGATCTGTGGTACTGGTTGACATGAAAACATTACCTATATCGTCGCATCTGTCGCATAATTTACTGGCGGAATATCAGACATGACCACAGAATTGCTTTGTTGGTAACTTCTGGGTTGAATGCCTATTCACTCTGCCCTTGCCTGCTATTTCATCGGAGGAGACAGAGGTCAGATGCCGGTGACTTTGACAGAATGCGCTGATGCGTTATGCGCTGTTTCAGGTAGGCTTTGGGCGGACTCTTCGAGGTACCGTCCGGACAAATTTACCAGGCGCTCTTGTGCACACCCTCTACATCCTACGAACTGCTGAACAAAACAGAGGACTACTGCAGAAACAAACTTACGACGCAGAGCCTTAGTTCCTCGTGTGTGTGGTGGTTCCTGGTGTATGTGGAAACCGAGGATGACATTTAACACGAATGGACTGGCACCCCCGCTAGACAGCAGAATGGGAAACCAGGGGCGTCGTCACTGTTCGTACTGCAGAAGCTCATCAGCCCGTTTGACGAGTGCACGACCCATCTGTGCAAGTGCAAACGGCCGGCAGTGAGGCGGCGCAGATCATGGCTGATCCGCACATGCACTAAGAACCAGATCCAACTGACACTGTGAATACGACTTTGGCCAAACAAAAACAGACTTGCAAACAACAGACAAACAACGTGTGGCGCCGGTCCGGCGTGACGCGGCGGAGACAGGCTCGGGTGGGGGAGAGACCATAAATGTCCTTATGGTGGCGTGGTTCGCGATGATGAGGACATAACTGCGGTGTTCGTGTGAAAAAGTTCATTAGTTTTCCGGAGGACTGTCGACTTGATTCGAAAACAGACGTTGAAAAGGAAGAGTCTCCCTTAGCCAAAAAGTTGCAAAGTGAAAGCAAGAGAGGCGTTGGAAGGGTGGCGTCGCACACTCCGAAGTCGTCGTCGTGGTCGTCGTAAGCGCTGACGCGGCTCGCGTCGAGACGCGCCGTCGGAGCCTGAACGTGGACTGATAGGCAGAGACCGTACATCCCTACCCGCATGTTCCATAAACCCACGTGGTCCACATATGGGCTCCAGATAGTGGGGACCAATCGGCAGAGGGGTCGCTCACACCATCGCGGAGACACCGCCGCCGCGCCGGCAGCGACGGCCCGTTTGTTCGCTAACATAGCCGGTCCGGGTTTTTCGCGCCATTCGCGGAAAATCCTAACTACAAGCGGGCAAACTATGGGTTATAAACACTACACATGTCAAATAAACATAGCACTATCTCTATAACACTATAAACATCAATAGCTAACTTACGGGCACTGTTCGTCCGCGGTAGGCGAGCATTTTTGCACCAGCTACATTTAGAGCTAATGAGCGGCTATAAACTAAGCTATAACTACGTCTACACTCTACGGCGCGAACGCTCGCGGCGCGCGTCTGGCAAGTATGACAGTGTCCCAAACGACATCATAAACTATTTACCACAGTATCGCAGCGCACACGGTCACAGTACGGCAGTGTCGCACGGGACCGCCATAAGCTACTCACTAGTCGGCGCGCGCACAGTCACCGTCCCGTCACATCAGCGCTTGTCTGCGTCATGCTCGAAGCGGCAGAGGCGGGTGACAGGCCGCCTATATTGCCCGGTGGGTGTCGTCACGTCTACTACGCGAACCCGACCGTCTGCGCCAGGGAGCACGCGGGCCACTCGTCCCATTGGCCAATGCCACCGGGGAACGTTATCGTCCGCCAACAGCACGAGTTCGCCGACCTCGATGTCGGCCGTGTCTCTGCATCACTTCGCTCTCGTGGTCAGCGTGGGAAGATACTCCCGCCGCCAGCGCCGCCAGAAGTGATCTAGCAGCACCTGCGTGTGCTTCCAGCGCCGTCGGCAGCACAGGTCACCATCCTCGTACACGCCAGGAGATAGCTGAGGAGAAGCCCTTCCGATGAGGAAATGGTCCGGCGTTAGTGACTGATAGTCGTCAGGATCGGTGCCGGCGTGCGTCAGCGGTCGGCCGTTGAGGAACGCCTCGCCTTCGGTGACCACTGTCCGAAGCGTCTCGTCATCCACAACCCTGTCTCCCAGCACGGTCGACAGGGCACGTTTGGCTGAGCGCACTAGACGCTTGAACACGTCGCCCAAGTGGACCGCACCCGGAGGGTTGAGCTCCCACCCCACGCCTTCTTGTGACAGCGTGTCAGCGATCTTGGCCTGGTTGCACCGCTGCAGCGACTGGCGCAGCTCGCGCTCACCGGCTCGGAGGTTTGTCCCGTTGTCCGAGCAAACCAGCTTGGTCCTGCCGCGTCTCGCTATCATGCGTCTTATTGCCATGATAAATGAGTCGGTGTCCAGCGAGTGAGCCAGCTCGATGTGGACTGCTCGAATGGACAGGCCGGTGAAAAGACAGCCGTAACTCCTCTCCCTTTTACGCTGTATCTTTACCGTCAAATGTCCGAAGAAGCTCACGCTCACTCTAGCGAACGCGAGGGCCGGGTCACCCACGCGGAAGGCTGGCAGGTCGCCCATCAGTGGTGGCATTGGCCGAACTGACCGTTAACGACACACCATACAGGCGCGGGTGTATCGCTTTACGGCCGCCTGGCCACAGGTGACCCAGAACTGCTGCCGGATGTGAGTCAGGACGTGTTCGGCACCCGCGTGTGCTAGCTTCTTGTGATGGTCGGTGACGATCAGCCGTGTGGCGTCTCCCTTGGCAGGTCGTATTACCTGATGCTTGGCTTCGTAGTCGAGCTGGGAATGACGCAGTAGCCCTCCAACTCTTTGCAGACCGCTTGAGTCCACGAGGGGCGCCAGCTGGTGGAGATGGCTGCCGGTTGGTAGTCGTTTTTCTTGCTGCAGAGCGGCGATTTCGGGGCCGAACCGCTCTGCCTGGGCGTTGCGGAGCCAGACGTGTTCAGCGTCACGCAGCTCATGAACGGTCAGTGGCCCCGATCGTCGATCCGTCTTTGTACGGGTGTTGTGGGCGAAGCGGTGCACGTATGCTGTCACGCGCAGCAGCCTCAGCCATGATGAGTACCGGCTGGCGTTTATGGCCGGCGCCGTCGGAGCAGTGACGCACGCTGCCACCCTCATTTCGGCCGCCTCCTCGCCTCCGGGGCGGGCTGTCAGGCAGGCAGGCGCGGCTGGCCAGTCATCAGGAAGTTGCACACCGTCTTCACGCCACAGGAGACCGGTTTCGTACCGATCGCCGGCCCGTTTGGTGGTGCCGTCCAGGATGGACATCGTTCTTTGGTCCACTTCTGAGTGCAGCTGTGCTTTCTCGTACCTTGTGCCGAAGGCCGTCGTCAAAAATGCTTAACCTGGTCTTGAAGGTCCAGAAGAGCACTCCTTTCGTCACTGACTCGGACATGGTGCACACGCTTATCACCTGGTGCATACATCGACCGCCACGGTGAGTGGACGGTCACAGTCCAGCCGAGCAGAGTCCTCACCGCGCTCGGCTTCCCTGGCGGCCCTTCTACTCCCGCGGCACGTGCGTTCTGCTCCCGAGATCGTGCGTCCCTGCCCGCGTGTTCCATAGACCCACGAGGTCCACATTTGGGCTCCAGATGGTGGGACCAATCGGCAGAGGGGCTGCTCGCACCATCGCGGAGACGACGCCGCCGCACCGGCAGCGACGGCCCGTTTGCTCGCTAACACGCAGTATGGGATAACGAGCACGGTACGTGACCATTGGGCATCCAGGGGTGATTACTGGGTTGCAAGCTTGATTGTCATTGTAGCAGTTAAAAGCAGTGATTCTAGTCTTGCTGCGCCGGTGGTAACGGTGTTTATTGACAAGAACATTTTGATAAATTGTCCACTATACAAGTGCGGCGTACTGGAAAAAGCTGTTGGTCTGTTCAGATGCTGTGCTCTAGGTTACATGCTCGGCAGGCTGCTTGTTCAGCACCATTTGTACATTTACTGGCCTTGCTCGGCCCGAAAAGTGGTATTGATTACCGAGCGGTGGTATCACAGGTTTGTACGCGTATCACGCAACTTCTTCGTGTTTTGCACGCGGGAAATGCGGAGAGAATTAAAATAAGTTAGCAGTATACGTGCATTTAACCGCGATTGTTAAAGTTTGGCCGGGATAGGAAGTGCTCTGGGTCCTTACTGTTACTGACATGACTGATATCACCTGCATGCTATAATAAGATATGTTATAATATAATACACCTGCATCTTATAACAAGGAATGCCTGCTCAGAATACCGTTATCGTCCAGGGTGTTAGCAAGCGCAGAACGTTTCACAACATTTCGTAAGGTTAATTCAATGGTAGATTGCTGGTGTCGAAATATCCAGACCCTGGTTCGGGTCCCAGCAATGCCAGTGCCATATATTCTCCGAAATACTCGGAGACTTTCATTGCCAGCCATCGCACGCCCAGCTTGAGAATTCTGCTTCATACCGTCTTTCACCAATGAAACCACTTGTGATGAAATTAGCCGGTTCATGCATTACGCTTGACAGCAGGGACCAACTGAACGTGCTGACCATACGCTGTCGAGACTGCTGCAAAATAACGATGTGTGCACACGTCTTTTTATGACTTAGCTGCATTGCTGCTCTGTGCTGTATCGTCATGGTACAGGTTGCCGAATGGCCGCACGCATGTCTAAATGTTTGCCGCGCTTGAGTATGACCTAGGCCATATGGGCATTAGCCAACAGTCCAACTATCCATTCAAAGATGTGAAGCCAGCTGCACTTGGGAACAGATATAAGCCCTGGTGGAAATGCTTGCTGTTGTCTCCGTACAACTGCTTTGCGCTGGTCAGGTAGTCCCCTGCCTGCCGAAATCCCGTTGATGTGACTGAATATCTTCTGCAGGGAGGACCGCCGGCGGGAACACCTGACTTCCAGGCCAATGCGTACTCCACGATACTGCAGCTGATGCCGACAAATGAACGAAGCAGTTTGCGCCCGTGGCGACCAAGTTATGGTGAAATGCGGAAACATTTTGGGTGGGTATTAGTCACCGTGGACCGGGTTTTGCGCCAGTGGCATTTCACGGCCCCAGCTCGCTGATTTTAGGCATCAGCGTGTTGCACTCGAGATCAATTTCGAAAAAGGCGGCACTGTTCGCTTCCCGGCGACTGTTGGCGTCGACCATGGGTCTAAAGGTGTTCGACTGACTGGGCCATTGGTTGATGATGCACGTGGCTCATTCATGGCAGAGCAAATAACGCGCACTTTAAACGTGTATGACCAAACAGGTTCCAATCGTTAAAGCCAACGAGATCGGACCAATATCATCGCTCATCCTCCATATCAGCCTCCATGTTTTCATACCTCCCAAAAAGGCGGGTAAACGTTACAACGCAAGGACCGGTCCCCAGTTCGACGAGCGCAAAGTATTTTTTGTCTTGCTGTAGGGAGAATGCCGGGTCCGGGACATTGGACAGGCCCCTACAATAATGCCCCCTGTGTCAGTCAGAGCCTGTGTCAGTCACGGCCCAAGTCACTTACGACGGACCCTCCATCCTTACTCCAGCCATGGGTCCGTTAAGCTGACCTCGAGTCTTTGTGACATTGTTGCACCACCTGAGGCGATCAGGGATCTTGTCACACCATTGAGGCTTCCTGTGTCGACCTAGGGTCATGCGAATGGCCATTCAGGAGCCTGGATTATGACAGTGCGGAATAAAACAGCAATGCTTCTTAGACACTAGAGGATATGTGTACACATGTATATATATATATATATATATATATATGTGTATATATATATATATATATATATATATATATATATATATATATATGTGTGTGTGTGTGTACACATGTATGTACATATTCTGCAGCAGTCTAGTCGCATGGTCAGCACATTCATTTGGTCCGTGCTGTCGAGCGCAATGCATGAACCGGCTAATTTCATTCCGTGTGATTTCATTGGTGAAGGACGGTGTGAGGCAGAGCTCTCAGGGTGGACGTGCGGTACCTGGTAATGATTGCCTGAGTAAAATCTTCGGCAAAAAACGTCTATACAGTTTTTAAAGTAGTATTAGGCATTGGGACGGGCAGAACTTTGGTTGGCATTGGTTACCACATCTGGCACTGGCTATCTCATATTTCAGCCGAGCCCTCCTCTCATTTAGAGATATTGGACTCATTACTCAGTGGCACTGGGCACAAATCCCAAAGCGGCGCATTGTTTGACCCAAATGAAATGGAAAATTCCGATGGCAACTGGCCAATGATGGTCAGGCTAGGATCGACGCGGCTGTGCCGCAGCTTTGTGTAACACGTACATTTTCCCACATTTCTCTGCGGTAAAACGGCGGAGCCCAAATTATCCATGGAACTGGCCGACACGACTTTGTTGGTGGCAGCCTAAATGGAGTAAGCCGGGATCGTGTCAATGACTTTCGCGCAAAGCAGGGCCCCCGTGGCTTATATACAGCCAGAACATGTCCGCATTTCGCAGCGGTTTAATCGCAGCTCCCCAAAACGTTTGACACCGCTCAGGCTGCCGTTATCGTCGGCGCAAATTGCCGCGCTCATTTCATGGCATATCGACAACTACGCAGTATCAGTGAAACACGGGTTTCTGTGGGCGGTCCCCCGCGCAAATGATATTCAGGTGCAACAATGGGCAGGCCCGCGGCCGCAGCTAAAAGGAGGAAAGGAGTTCTCCTACAACAACAAGCAGTTGCAGTAGCGCTTTTATACTTTCGAATGGCCTTCTCTTATTGGATTATTGATGTATCGCCCATGTCACAAACCAGCGCGGCGAGTATTTAAAAGGTAATTCGGACACCCGGG
Organism: Pollicipes pollicipes; assembly: GCF_011947565.3. Classification (NCBI taxonomy): domain Eukaryota; kingdom Metazoa; phylum Arthropoda; class Thecostraca; order Pollicipedomorpha; family Pollicipedidae; genus Pollicipes; species Pollicipes pollicipes. The sequence continues at coordinate 54,416,959 of NW_023596576.1, forward strand.
CTATAGTGATACGAACAGGAACAATGAGACCGAGCCACAAGAGCACGCGGACATGCATTGATGTTCCACGATAGCCCCGACGGCGCATGGTTAGCCCGCACATATGGACCCGTGCTGTCAATCGCAATGCATGAATCGCTACTTTCGTCACATGTGTCATCCGGAGGTCCCGAGCCGGACCTGGAACGAATCGGCTTTTGATCCTTAAATCCGTAGCTCCTGATCCCGGGACTCTGGATAAGACTCTGGCCAGCGTTTCGTGTACTAAGGGCCTCACATCGGGCCGTTGATCGTCGGTCTCGGTGGCCCCTCGAGGCTCTCTTCCGTCCCACTTCTCTTTTTCAGTCTCTCTTCGAATGAATCTTATCCTAATAAAATATTCTGATACGTTTTGTTAGGAAATAATTATCTCGATTTGTACGTGACAGAATGAAATGGCGTTTCCAGGCTTACAGTTCCGGAAGCACCCCTTCTACCCCCTGCCCCGTGCTTCCATTTCGCAAGTATCATGAGAATCATCTGATGCAAGTCGAAGAATTGTGTGTGGCTATTGTCATGGGTTAACATTAATATCACGGCTCCTTTTCCCAGAAACAGAGAAGGTACACCCAAAACGTAAACCGGCAACCGAGTTTTATTTCTCCGCCTGTTGGTTATAGCCACCGTGACCAAACCAACACCAACACTCAGACACCTTTCCTTTTTATGTCATCTATTGAGGCAATTGAGATACACACCACGATATCGGGACGAGCCCCTAGGCTGATAAGTGTAAGACATATGACGCACCTTTGACGTCATACCACCTGGCCCCTATTTTGCAAGTCCTAAGGTGTGTGTGTGTGTGTGTGTGTGTGTGTGTGTGTGTGTGTGTGTGTGTGTGTGTGTGTGTGTGTGTGTGTGTGTGTGCGCGTGCGTGTGTGTGTGTGTGCGTGTGTGTGTGTGTGTGTGTGTGTGTGTGTGTGTGTGTGTGTGTGTGTGTGTGTGTGTGTGTGTGTGTGTGTGTGTGTGTGTGTGTGTGTGTGTGTGTGTGTGTGTGTGTGTGTGTGTGTGTGTGTGTGTGTGTGTGTGTGTGTGTGTGTGTGTGTGTGTGTGTGTGTGTGTGTGTGTGTGTGTGTGTGTGTGTGTGTGTGTGTGTGTGTGTGTGTGTGTGTGTGTGTGTGTGTGTGTGTGTGTGTGTAGTATGGTGTTTTATGGTGTTATGTGTGTCCTGTCCGTACAAGGCTTGTGGGACTGACAATATCAGTTCCCGCACGATCATCGATTGCGAAGATGAGTTAGTCGCTCCAATCACCAAGATTTGTGACTTCCCGGGAAGTTTTGGTATCTTCCTGGGGAGGTGAAAGCGGACAAGCATACCAGTTTTTAACAAAGCTGACACAAAAGAGCCGTCGAGTTCCAGAAGTGCATCCCTACTACATGGTACATCCCTATTCTTCTCTTTAGAAAGACACTGAGACCGGTTGATGGTTTACATGTTTGGTTGTAAACATGACAGATTTAGTGCGACCAAAAACTAATAATTAACAAGCTACATATAATCATGTCAAAGCGATGGACGGCTGCATGGCACCGTCTTCGGTGAAGCTAAATACCAAACAGAACGCGACGTGCAAAAGTTCCTCACCTGGTAGTTTTTGACAGCAGAATTAAGTCCTTCACGGGTGCGACTACTTTTTGTTCCAATGACAGCATGCAGGACGTTAAGTTCTTCGTAAGAAGCGCAATACACCGGCTTGAGCCTCTCTGAGAGATCGTTGACAACTGTTGCGTAAATGCACCAGGTTGATAGAGCTCCAGCCGAAGCGGGGCCGCTGATCTCTCAGATAGATTTTAACGTGTCTCCGCTCCCCTTGTGTCATGAATTACATACCACGCTGACACGGTACCTAAGCGTGCAGCGATTCGGCGCGGGTGATGAGATGCTTAAGTTAAATTCAGTTGGGTTTGGCGCGTCGCGGACACGTAATATGACCGTGCAAAGACCTTGTCTGGTTGTTGCCCAAATAGGAAACCAGCCAGCCCTGCCAGGCTGATGAGATAATTATTAAAAACTAGAAAACGATCTTTGGAAATCGCACGCACAGATTTACTACGCAAGGACCGGTCCCCAGTTCGATGAGCGTGAAGTATTTTTCGTGTTGCTGTGGGGGGAATGCCGGGTCCGGGACATTGGACAGGCCCCTACAATAATGCCCCCTGTGTCAGTCAGTGCCTGTGTCAGTCAAGGCCCAAGTCACTTACGACGGACCCTCCATCCTTACTCCAGCCATGGGTCCGTTAAGCTGACCTCGAGTCTTTGTGACATTGTTGCACCACCTGAGGCGATCAGGGATCTTGTTACACCATTGAGGCTTCCTGTGTCGACCTAGGGTCATGCGAATGGCCATTCAGGAGCCTGGATTATGACAGTGCGGAATAAAACAGCAATGCTTCTTAGACACTAGAGGATATGTGTACACATGTATATATATATATATATATATATATATATATATATATATATATATATGTGTGTGTACACATGTATATACATATTCTGCAGCAGTCTAGTCGCATGGTCAGCACATTCATTTGGTCCATGCTGTCGAGCGCAATGCATGAACCGGCTAATTTCATCCCATGTGGTTTCATTGGTGAAGGACGGTGTGAGGCAGAGCTCTCAGGGTGGACGTGCGGTACCTGGTAATGATTGTCTGAGTAAAATCTTCGGCAAAAACGTCTATGCAGTTTTTAAAGTAGTATTAGGTAATGGAGACGGCCAGAACTTTGGTTGGCATTGGCTACCACATCTGGCACTGGCTATCTCATATTTCAGCCGAGCCCTCCTCTCATTTAGAGATATTGGACTCATAACTCCGTTGCACTGGGCACAAATCCCAAAGCGGGCGCATTGTTTGACCCAAATGAAATGGAAAATTCCGATGACAACTGGCCAATGATGGTCAGGCTAGGCCCAATGCGGCTGTGCCGCAGCTTTGTGTAACACGTACATTTCTCCACATTTCTCTGCGGTAAAACGGCGGAGCCCAAATTATCCATGGAACTGGCCGACACGACTTTGTTGGTGGCAGCCTAAATGGACTAAGCCGGGATCGTGTCAATGACTCTCGCGCAAAGCGGGGCCCCCGTGGCTCATATACAGCCAGAACATGTCCGCATTTCGCAGCGGTTTAATCGCAACTCCCCAAAACGTTTGACACCGCTCAGGCTGCCGTTATCGTCGGCGCAAATTGCCGCGCTCATTTCATGGCATATCGACAACTACGCAGTATCAGTGAAACACGGGTTTCTGTGGGCGGTCCCCCGCGCAAATGATATTCAGGTGCAACAATGGGCAGGCCCGCGGCCGCAGCTAAAAGCGGGGAAAGGAGTTCTCCTACAACAAGCAGTTGCAGTAGCGCTTTTATGCCTTCGAATGGCCTTCTCTTCTTGGCTTATTTATGTATCGCCCATGTCACATACCAGCGCGGCGAGTATTTGAAAGGCAATTCGGACACCCGGGTCATAGTGATGAGAACAGGAACAATGAGACCACAAGAGCACGTGGTGCTCAAGTGAGCCACAAGAGCACGTGGGCATACATTGATGTTCTACGATAGCCCCGACGGGGCATGGTCAGCCCGCAAAAATGGACACGTGCTGTCGATCGCGATGCATGAATCGCTACTTTCATCACATGTGTCATCCGGAGGTCCCGAGCCGGACCCGGAACGAATCGGCTTTTAATCCTTAAATCCGTAGCTCCTGATCCCGGGACTCTGGATAAGACTCTGGCCAGCGTTTCGTGTACTAAGGGCCTCACATCGGGCCGTTGATCGTCGGTCTCGGTGGCCCCTCGAGGCTCTCTTCCGTCCCACTTCTCTTTTTCAGTCTCTCTTCGAAAGAATCTTATCCTATTAAAATATTCTGATACGTTTTGTTAGGAAATAATTACATTGATTTGTACGTCAAAGAATGAAATGGCGTTTCCAGGCTAAAAGTATCGGAAGCACCCCTTCTACCCCCTCCCCCGTGCTTCCATTTCGCAAGTATCATGAGGATCATCTGATGCCAGTCGAAAATTTGTGTGTGGCTAATGGCATGGGTTAACATTAATATCACGGCTCCCTTTCCCAGAAACAGAGAAGGTGCACCCAAAACGTAAACCAGCAACCGAGTTTTATTTCTCCACCTGTTGGTTATAGCCACCGTGACCAAACCAACACCAACACTCAAACTCCTTTCCTTTTTATGTCTTCTATTCAGGCAATTGAGATACACACCACGACATCGAGACGAGCCCCTAGGCTGATAAGTGTAAGACATATGACGCACCTCATACCACCTGGCTCCCATTTTGCAAGTCCTAAGGTGTGTGTGTGTGTGTGTGTGTGTGTGTGTGTGTGTGTGTGTGTGTGTGTGTGTGTGTGTGTGTGTGTGTGTGTGTGTGTGTGTGTGTGTGTGTGTGTGTGTGTGTGTGTGTGTGCTTGTAAACCCTCCTTAGTGGGGACCGAAGTCCGCTACACTCACGCAAGGTGAAGACCGTTTTCAAGGCGGGGACCAACAATCGGTCCTCATTTTGAAAACCATTGGAAAACGCCAATTTCGTCCAGATATTGGTCTGGTATCAATCCCTTAGAGGTCCCGACATGGTAGGTTTTGTCCGTCAAGTGTATATTTCGTGATCACGTGACTTAGGTCGACTTACACAAATCTGCCGGAGAAGTTTCTCGCCTTTCGACTGAAATGTGTGACGTCATCTTTAAATAGAGGTGTGCTAATCTTGTTGTCACCTTGAACGCACCATGTAGTGTCGATTTCACACGACAGAATTGACTGAATAACTAAATGATAAACAATAGTTATTTTTCTGTGTCTTAAGACGTTTAATAATGACCAAACATTAACAATCATGTAGTTTGGCGGGGCACATGCGTAGTACCCATCACTACTGATTGTTATGGCAGACCTTTTGCCGCGAGTTGGAATGCCGTGGAGGTGTCGCGGCGCTCGGTTGGTATCGCGTCGCGCGATCAAGGGACGTGAGATATTACTGCGTGGTGCTTAGTGGTGTTCCTGTGGGCTGTCACGATATGGTACGTACTGATAACTGCACGATGTTCTGTACTGGAAGCCCCTTTTTGAGTGCACGAAGTTTCTCGTACTCGGCTGCACCGCAGTGTCAGGGACAAGGGAAATTCTTCCAACTTGATGGCGGTGCGGCAGTTTTACCGTTGAAACCTCTGTAGATATGAAGGACGAAAGGGGCAAGCATTAGGTGCGCAGTGTTATGTGGGGCAATGCAAATTCTTCCAACTTGGTTTGCGTGGCCGTCTTAGCGTTGCATCTCGTGTAATTGTCGACGGGAGGGGGGGGGGGGGGGATCAGCGTGCTTTTCACCTCTTGTTCCTATTTACCCCTCAATGGGGTGCACCATTCTCACCTTACCTGCATGCACTGAGTGGGGGCGTAGGTACATAAAGTGAGTAGGGGGGGAGGCTTTGGGGGGTGGGGGTTGTCAAAACTTGTGAAATGATGAAGCCTAACCCAAAGTTCATGAACAAACCAATTTCTCTCTGAATTTGGCGCCATTTCATTTCTTAGTTGAGAGCTGTAGCTAGATTTCGGAGGGGGGGGGGGCTAGAACCCCCCCTCCCTTCCCTAACGGAATAGGAAACGTGAACCCTGATATCGAGTAGTGATGGCAGGAAACCTTAAAGCCCTTCAACCAGCAAATCAACACACGAGATGTGAACAGCCATGCTTTTGGAAGCTGCAATTAATGCGTGCTTGATCATTTCAGAATGAATGCAACTTTGACCAGCATGGCCATAAAAGCATAGTTAAAATAGATTTGTCAGTTAATAAAGCATCAAAACTCAACTTTTCGAACAATGCATTCCTTGGACCCTTCCACAGCTGCTTGATGTAGCAGTCTTTGTAACCTGGAGGTGTAATTCTTTTGTTTTTATTTCAGTTTCCATGAGATAACACAGTATATACTAGATACCTGGCCCAACTCATTAATCTATTGAAAATGTGCATATTGCATATGCTATCCACCCTCTATTTTCTCAATTTCAGGCAAAACATAGTTTAACCTACCATAATTTGTGGACTGTAGTGATTTGTGGTAGTGCTTGGGAGCAGCCAAAGCAAGGGCGTGGCCTGCAAAGGAAGTAGCAAAATAAGACGAAAATATGTGAACTCTGTCAGATAAATCACAAACTGAAAGCCTAACGTGCACATTTTGACCAATAGAGAGCAGCAGGTGGCGCAGCCAGAGGTTTCGTAAGGGGCGGGGGGGGGGGGGGGCACAGGATTGACAGAGGAAGCCTTAATAGTAAAATCCCCCCCCCCCAATCGCCTCATATGACCCATTTGTTATTGAAGACATGTTTTTCTTATTGAGCTCGGACCAACACGGAGCTGACTGTTCGTTGTTCGCGATCTCTGACCGAAATAGAGGAGTATTCTGTCTCAGGGGTCCCCATCGGTGCCAAAGATCATCTCACTGACATTTGAGATCACGACCTTACGAGCGGGGGTCCGTAATGTGACCTACAGCCAGCCCTTCGGACTCTTCTAATCTTATATTGGTCTTTGGTCCATATTTGGTCTCGAGAGACCCTTCGGGCCCCTCTTTGGGCCCCTCAAAATCGCTCTGACTCGGGGCCACTTGCCGCCACAGTTCGACACGGTGGCCCCTAACCGACACAGAAGCCCTTCATTGTACCAGGGACCCCGAACATTACAAATCGCGAGCCCCGGCCTTTTTTCTGCTTGGGAAATGGGTCTCAAGGGCTCAGACGGACATGGAGCCGACTGTTCGGTGTTCGTGGTCTCGGGCCGATTGTCTCAGGGGGATGGCGGGGGGGGGGGGGGGTGATCCCAAAACGGTGCAAGGGTACCTCTGGATAGTATTTGAAGTCACGACCCTGCGAGCCGCGATTCTTTACGTGACTTACAGTCAGTTCTTTAGACCCTTATACCATCCACACAGGCCTTTGATCGTCGGTTCCGGTGTGCTGCTCAAAAGTGCTGTTCAAAAGTTGAAGAATGATATACATTTAATCTTGGGTGTTTTGGGTTCATCCTTAGCACGCATTAGCAGATATAAAAATTCGACAGACAGATGCAAATATTTCACCACCTTGCCAATAATTATTGATGCTTTGAATGGTCATTCTCTCCGCATGTCAATTTACAAAATTGTAAGATAAACGGCCTAGACTGCTTAGCAAGCGCCCGGGTTGATCGAGTAAAACGTTTTCAAACACCTTCTGTTTCATACTTAGTAAGCTTCTGGCTTTCGTTCGGGCTGGTCAGGTGTTACCGATATGACATAACCGGTGTTCTGCCCTAAACACTAGGGTCAGTGGGTCTGATTGGCATGAAAACAAACATGACACTATTTTGGTGGTGGGTTCAGGGTATACGCGACAAGCAATGCTTAGCAAGTACAAGCAATGTGAGATTCGTCTAATCCTTTTATTACCGTCCCCCACTCATCTTTAAGAAAGCCATTCATTTGCCATTGCTCTTAAATCGGTATGATTTGCTCTTGCGATTTGGAGACCTGCGATGAATAAAGTGTTCCCTCTAATACCATTCCCTTGACCAAGTGATGTAATGCTAGCTTGTGATGGAAAGTGGCATTCACTTCATGGAAGAAAGCACGGCGGCCAAAAAGGTGGCATTCCAGGAACTGATAGATTTCTGGTAAACAGGCTTGATGATATTGTATTCATGCATTTTATGTGTGAACAGACACGTGAACAGGGTTGACGGGTCTTGCGTGGTTGATCTTTTGTAGTCTTGACGTGCGTCTCGCATATGTCTGGATTACATGTTTTTGCAGGGGTTTGGTTTCCTCTACCGGTGGACGACTTTAGCTCGCCACCGACTTGTGATGCAGGCAATCCCAATTCAGTGGTCAGCCTTCTCTTCCCAGTTTATGGCGTCTGCCCTGGCAGGAAGGCTGGACCAGGCAGCGAATCGAACCCCGTGCGTCTGGTTTCCTATACGCGCGGCTTAACGTATGTTTCTCTACCTGTTTGGTACAGTCGAAAGGCAACCAACATGTGTTGTGCTTTACAAATGCTCGTACTCACTGTTACAGGCACCAATCAAACCGCTTGAAGTTATTCAGCATACCACTAGCAAAGATCTCATGTTTATACTGGTGATAGTGGCTTCAGGTAAGAGCATACAGTGTCCCAATCTCATCGAGCTAACAAGTGATCCTTGTTGGTAGGACCTCAGTGAATGACACTCGTGCATTGCGTTTCGTTTGAACAGCCGTGTGCCGATTTTTAAGACATTCAGTGAAAGACTGAATGACTTGAGTGCTTCGTCTATGCGTTTCTTGGCATAGCTCTTCAGAGCATGAATAAACCGACATATGCAGTGTTATACTTACCTGAAAATGAGCATGGGCGGTGCCGAGATGGGAGGCAAACGGGCTGTCCGATCCTCTTTTCTCCAGAGACCTCGACAAAACCCATAACCAATGTGCGTGCCGTGGAAAACCCTACGACCCATGCGCCCAGCGGCCCATTACCCAACCAAGCAAAAGATGATAGTCAATGGACTATTTTTGCAGTGAACGCCCAAAGGACCAATGTTAAATTTTCAGAAGTATGTAGGTTTAAGCCCCTGCCCCTATTCATCCCCGGTTCTCTTACCCATGCCTTGCGGTGGTGCAACCAAAGACACGTGAGCTATCTATACCCATGCGCGTGTCCTGGGAAGGCGTGGCTTTTCGGCGATGCTAGCAACCAGCCCTGACGTCTTCCATGCTGATTTGTTTTGATCGTTAGGCGAGGGTATGATTGTACGATAAAAATAGCGTCATGAAACGTAATGAAACGGGTCTCCAGGGTGCTCCGGGGCCTATTAAATGCTTTCTTTCCTCGCGCATGACAAAATGATCGTATAGAATAAGAACCAACGTTTCTTTGCTTGATTTTACAAATACAGAATTCTCTGACTATTCTTAAGGCCCCTTCTGGCCACTCCAGGGCCCTTCAAGTTTTTCCATGTGCCATTCCTGGCCACTAGTTGTCTTCTGCTTGCCTATTCGGCGTGCGTTCTCACATTTTTCAACTTATTTCAGAGTTCCTACATGGGTTTCGAGAGAAAGAGTGCCTCCAAGCCTAATCCGGTCATATTTTGAGAAAGGTTGGTGCATGGTTAAAAAAAGTTTCTTAAAGCATTGAATGAAGCGTGAGCAGCAGCATAAGACGAGAGCATCAGATCGCACAATGCCCTTTGAGAGTGGGTGAAGCAACCAAGGGTGATTGTGCTCTGTTTGGGTTTAAAACTGATCAGTGGTAGATACCACCTAACAAAATAATCTGTCATGGCATAGTCTGTCTGTCATTCCTGCAAATCCCAAATGCTCTGCGCGGGAAATTTGCTCATTGCTTTCTTTCGTAACGTTTTGCAGCTTGTGTGTCGTCATTGTTTTTTGCTTGCTTTTAGTTAAATATAAAGTGGTTCTTTTGTACTTGCCAAGATACCCGTCATCACGAACATTTTTGTTCCGTCCATGAAAGAAACTGTTCATAGAATTTGAACATGCGCATGGACACACGCACCAACGTGATCCAATGTAGTAGGCATCACAGAGTAACTGTGGCCAACCATGCACTTGCGCGTACCCTAGCACCGAGGGGGGGTCAGTAGACCGACGCCCCATGAATCGATGTCCCCTTGGTTAAACAGCCACTTGGCCATGTGACTTAGTTGGCTAAGGAGTTGGCTTCGGAGCCCAAAGTACCATGGTTCGCCTCTGACCACCGGCGCATTGTGTCTCGGTCCCCTCAACATAAGAATCGCAACTCCGATAGGTCTGGCACTGTAGGGCATCGTTGAGTAATCCAAACGATCCTTCTTCCGGCATCCTGTATTTTTTTTCATTTTTGCTTAACACTCGTCATTAGGTAACCAATGGCGATCGGTCTGTCCGCAGATCATGATAATGATGCTTCTGGCCTCATTCCTGATGACGATGAAGATGAAGATCCTACGTACCTCCCCGACCCACGGCCAGCAGCGGACACGGATGAGGACGAGGACCAGGACATGGACGAGGACATGGACGAGGACGAGGACAAGGGCAAGTCCAAGGACATGGACGAGAACCAGGATATGGAGGAAGTCAAAGAAGAGAACGAGGGCGGGGACCAGGATGAGGCCCAGGTAGTGGCCAAGAACAGCAGTAGGGTTTCCGGCGAACACAGTGTCTCTGTTGAAAAATCTCCTAAAACAAGAAAGCCATCCCTAAAGCGGAACGTTTGTCCCTATTGTGATACCCTGCACACGAAATTTGCGCACCATCTTTTCCGGAAGCGTAAACAAGAACCCGATGTGCTTGACGCGCTCGCCTTTCCAAAAGGATCAAGGGAGAGGAGAATCACTCTCTAAGGTATCATTCATAAAGGCAATTTCAAACATAACTCTGCTGTTTTCCGAGAAAGGCGAGGAACGATCGTCCCCAAGAGGCGTCCACTCCGAGATATGAATGTCAACGTGAAAGATATGCTGCCATGTGGAAAATTTCACAGTTTCTTTTCTAGACGCAGCCTCTTTCGGCATCGGCAAAGATGGCGGCGTGATGATGGCGAAGATGCGAGACGATAGTATTTCGTCCACTTGCAGGCATGATGCCCTTATCATGGAGTTCGGGGCCCGTCTCTACACAAGATTGGGCCACGAGCGCCACCAACATGCACACATCAGAGAAAAAATGCGGCTGCTAGGACGACTGCTGCTGGAGCTGAATGCATCAAGCCCAGGATCAGGTCTAGAGATGTTTATTCACCCCGCAAAGTTCATGGAAGTGGTAGGCGCGGTCAAGAACCTGACCGGTGTGAAGGAGGGCAAATAGCATAACCCATCGCTTGCTCTCAAGCTTGGTTATGGCCTCAGTGAATGCGCAGGCATACTGAAAACGGGCGGGACCACCAACGAAGACGCCGCCCCGAAGACGGCTGCGGACGATTTACTCCTGCTCTACCAACGAGATTGAAAGCTACACGTGTCTTCTCGTGCGCTTACCACTCTCCAGGAAAAGAAGTGGAATAAGCCCGTCGATCTTCCCCTCAATGCGAATGTTCAGAGTGTAACGAAGGAGGTGCAGGCTCAGCGGCTGTTGGAAGAGGAACGCTTTATCAAGAACTATGTTAAATGGTCGGAGACTGCGTTGGCATCCATCATTTTGTTTAACCGGCGAAGGCCGGGAGAAGCGTGAAGGCCTACGGTCAGATCATACACTGAAAGAGACCAAACTCTCAATGAAGACGTCCTGCAGCACCTGTCTCCTTTAGAGCGAGAGCTATGCCATTCGCTGGGACATGTAGTGGTTCGGGACAAAAAAGGAGGCGATGTGCCCATCATGCCGACAGCCACAATGCGAGGGGCGCTTGATCAGCTGATCGCAGCGAGGAAAGACGTTGGGATACCTCTCGATTGTCCACGCATTGTCGTCAACAGCGCAGCCCCAGATGCGAGCACGCTCATGATCGTGGTTGTCGTCGTCGTCATCATTGGGGCTTTACGACGCACTCACCTGCTGAGGTCATGTGGCGTCGCCTGACTCTCTAACCAAGGCAGTGATTTGTTATTGTGATTGTTCTTCATCCATGCCGTGGGCTGGTCAGACAGGTACCGGCCAGGTACCGAAGACAGGGGTAATGAAGAGGCATCAGCGGAAGAACTCTGATTGTTGAAAAATGCAAGGAGGTTCAGATTTTTGTACTGTTCTCATTTTACGCCTTATTAATGCTTTGAAATCAACCACCTAAATGTGATGTAATACCACATAGTTTCGCAACTTTTAAGTCGCACACAATGTTATGCGTCCTGTCTTGACAAAGTTTTGGCGCCGACTTATTGGAAAAAATTTCGAACACAGACGAGGAGACATAATTTTGGACTGCAATGGCAACCAAGAACAAGGCATAACATGTGGCATAAGAGTAGGCAAAGAAGTGAAACTAGTCTGTTGCAAACCCAAAAGTTGCATGTAGCCCTTGCCATGCGTAAAATATAACATAATATAATACAATATAATACAAATATAACAACATTATGCACTATAATGGGAACATGACACAACATATTACAATAAAATACAAATATAGCATAATCTAATGCAATATAATGCAAATATAACAATACAATAAAATCTAATACAACTATAAAATAATATAACACAGATCAACATAAATATCACGGCTCCTCCCAAAACAAAGGATGTGCAGGCAAAGCATCAGCAACCAAGTTCCATTTCCCTGCCATTTGGTTTGCCAACGTGACCGAACCGACGCTATCACCCAAAATTCCCTTTCTTTCCATTTCATCAATGAAGGCAATTTAGATACACATTACAATGTGGAGACCAGTCCCCAGCTTAATAAGTGTAAGGCATATGACGCACCTTTGACGTCATATTACCTGGTCTCCGCTTCGCAGCATCCTACGGATATTGATCTCTTATCGCTAGACCTACGAAATGCTTACCATCGCACTCTCCGGGTTTTCAGCAGCACTGAGATGTAAATTTCGTAACGCTAGCTCATGTTTAAAGAGGTGTGTAAGTGGTCCCCACTCTGTAGTAGTCCAGCGCGGTCCCCACTTGAGAGCGCTTACACACAGGGGTGTGTGTGTGTGGGGGGGGGGTGTATGCTTGTGTGTGTGTGTTTGTGTGCGTATATATATATATATATATATATATATATATATATATATACATATATATATATGTGTGTGTGTGTGTGTATGTGTGTGTGTGTGTGTGTGTGTGTGCGTGTGCGTGTGTGTGTATGTGTAGGCCTGAGACCGAGCTAAGACGGTTAGCTCATCTTGCTTTCGAGTTCTCCCGATGTCTCGCCCAATGTTTTGCTGGAGCTCCAAATGTGTTGATATGATTTATTGCTTCATGACCTTGGAATAAACAAACAGCCATTCCGATTGTTACTACATGACAGATATTTATTTGCTTGACTTGACATGACTTTGGGGTGAAGAAATATATCAAATTTGATAACGTTTGGTCTTGTCTATTGCCGTCAAGATCGTGGAATACCAATGTAATGTATAGGTTATTGTTAGGTATGTGTTATTTAATGTATCAAACACAATATCGTGACTATCGTGCAGTGCGGCATCAAATTTGTATTCTTGTGTGGCCTCAGTGAGTGCTATTATGTCGCGGATGCGAGAATTTTGAAACGGTGTGGGAGCGTGGTGCAAAAGTGAGATTCAAAGGAAGATTTTTGGTCGTAAGATGCCATCTTGTGAAATGGCCTCTTGCAAGAATGTGAAAACGCACAACAAAGGCTTTTTTATTTTTTCAAAAAAAATGATCCAACTGTCCTTAAAACATAAGTGTACCGTTCCTCTTGGACTAACACTATAAATGCTGATAATGCGGTAATCTGATCTGATCATTTTCAAGATAATGACTATACTGGCCACCTGGGTAAGGCCAGTTTCATACCCAATGTTAAACCATGCGTTCGACCAAGTTCAGTTCCTTCTATGCGACTGGACATCACCGGCACGCCGAAGTGAGTGTGCGTGTGCTTAAAAGAAAATTCCAGTCTGTTTTATGCAGAAATGGTTGAGCCCGATTCGCAGTCACTAATCCATGCATAATCTATGCCGTTCTGTGCAGTCTGTAGACTACAATGCAAGATTCAAGCGAGATTTTCCGACCACAATCTTGTTTACAAAGTGGGGCCTGACTACCACACAAGTGACACGGCCATCCATGCTACAAGGGCGAAGGGGGTTAGGGGTCAGGGACGTAGCTTGGGTTTGCGAAGGGGGAGAGTATTTCTGCACGAGCGTGTCCCAGCCCCATTCACAGTACATCTACGCACTATGAACTGACTAACGAGCCCTACAGCCGTTAAGACGTGCTTGGGCGGGGGTTCAAATTGACCCCCCCCCCCCCCCGAAGGTTTTCCAGAATGGTTTCCGAAGGGTGCGGCGTAGCACTGACCTTAAATGAGCATGTGATCTTTCCTTTAGAAACAGCCATCTAGGTCCTGGGGCACTGTGGAAACCAATCTGGAACTTGACACTATTTGACCTTTTTTACCCAAAGTTCATAACCTAGGAACTTCATACTTTGGCCTATGTGAGTTTACGTAAAGGTCAATGCACCCTGTAAGTTTGGTGTCAAGAGATTTCTCAGTTCTTGAGATCTCAGGGGAAGCCTAATTGACCCATACTCCCCATCCCCACCCGAGCGAAGGGTGTCCAGCCGGTCACCCGGGTTCGTGTTAATGGGTACAGTGCCTAGTGCATCAATGAGCTTCCAATATCGGTTTGCCCTGGTGCCTTAAGCATTTCTTTCATCTGCGTACCGTACATGTTCACTCGGCTTTTGCGGGTCTTGTTACTGATGAACCACATTTGGGCTCTTTGTGTTTTTGTTCATGGTAGTGTCTCAGATTTCAAATAAAGGCTATTCGCCTGATGACCAAAGTCCGGGATCACATACAGTAACATCGTGGTAGAAAACTGCTGCTGTGCCTAAACCATAGGCCTTGAACCTCAGGAGCAGAGACGAATGGAGGCGGGGGGGGGGGGGGGGGGGGGGGGGGGGGGAGGGGAGGAGAGCTGGAGACTCGGAGGGCCGTGCTCGTGTATTTTGCGTCGAAAAGCAGTAATGGCGGCGCCAGCCTCCTGGGGTAGCCGATGCAGTGAAATGGGAACATTAAACGGATTCATCCAGAGGGATCCGTGATTATGGCCAGCAGCGGGAGATATTAGAGTGGTGCACGCAGTGCAGTACTAGTCGGTCGTTGAACGCCCCTCGTACCCGCTCGAATTATGTCACGCTAGACCACAAAAAGGTGGTTGGGTATAAAAACAAGCATCCGATAACAAAAGAATGGGTATGTCCGGGCCCAAGACGCTTTGCTGTCACAATGAAAAACAAAACTAGTGACTTGTAAAAGAGTCAGATTAATGGGCCTGTTGGGTACGCGGAAATGACTGTTTTGTTGTGTCGCAGATCCAAGATCCAGCCTTGGTGAAGCGGCAGCGCACACAAACAACGCGGAGGCCGCCTACCAGCAAGCAGCCGCATTGCCTCCAATGTCCGTCCTGAACGAAGTGGACGGGGACGGCGGGCTCAACGAGTCGGGCAAAGGCAAGCTCCATGGCGTTAAAGGCGTGAGGGCCGACAACGTCCCCCGCCGCGGCGACGAGATGGACGAGGTCAGCGTCGAGCTCGAGGCGCTGGCCTTCGTCGCCGACTTCGTGGCGGCCAAGTGCAAACACATTGATCCAAGTATGGGACTGTCGACCCGAGAGGCACCACCCAGCAATGTGCCAGACAGATGGATACACACGATTCGACAGGGTTGTCTAATGGTGTCGTTGCCGGCCTGTACGAGCGTTATCGAGGCTTTCGAGATCGTGTTCCAACTAGTGATGGACCGAGGCATGGACCGAGACATTGGCATCGTGGACCGCCTCACAAAGCCATAGCTGTGAAAAATCTATAGCTGTGTTCTCCGCCCCCCCCCTCGCTTATTTTGGGCTCTCGCCATGTGTGCACAATGAAGTGCATGCTGGGCGCAAGAATCGTTTTAGTAAAATACGGCGAGTTATCAGTCATCCGTGTGTTTGATGAATTGGCTGCATGGCGTCATGTACATGATCTTGATTACGCCACGCACCACGACCTTCGGAGGCTTCGTGGCATAGTTGACGAAATGTGCAATTTCCACAATGTCCTACGTCCTACCAGGCAGCATACCACGTCCATTGGCATAAACTGCCTCACTCACACACCAGTGCAACTCGGTGCGTTATTATGCATAGTGGTGAGGTTCAACGCGAGAGATCGGATGATGATCCTGGTGCCGCTCAGTTCTTCCTTTGGCAGTGGCTGGGCCTTGGGTAGGATTTCTAACCTGCATTTAAGCAGCTGTAGGCTGGCCAACTTCAATGCATTACCATAGACTCAATGTTTGGCATTTTCAGCAGATGGGAGTGGCATGGCACATGGGCTCCAGGTTCCCAGGCCTATGTTCGCTGTTTCACAACCAGCGTGACAAAAATCCTCCTTCATATTTCCTCATAGCAGACGCGAAGGTAATTGAGGTGGCGCGGTGATGCCAGGCCGCGAGTTTGTGACGTTACGGTAATGGTGAAGAAAAAAATGCCGGT
The DNA here is from genome assembly GCF_011947565.3 of Pollicipes pollicipes. Classification (NCBI taxonomy): domain Eukaryota; kingdom Metazoa; phylum Arthropoda; class Thecostraca; order Pollicipedomorpha; family Pollicipedidae; genus Pollicipes; species Pollicipes pollicipes. Next base: position 54,433,138 of record NW_023596576.1, read on the forward strand.
AAAATCCACGGAAGATCATACCTTATTACATGGCCTTGGCACTGCCAACACCCCAGTTGTTTGCTTCAATACATAACGCAGCGGCCCCGTGCTAAGTACAGTTCATGACACTTACACAAAAACAGCACTAGTTGTGCCAGGAGACGTAAAAGACTATGAGCTTCTTTACAAAATGAAATGCACACGGGAAGCAAACACGTCGAAGCAAGAAGCATTTACATTTAAGAAAAGCAAAGAGACTTTCTTTAATCGGTCAACATTTCAGTACAACTGGATAACATGGTACTCACATTGATGATGAAAAGAATACCGCATGAGGGAAATATTCCGCTTGGTGCAGATTTTAAAATTATCGACTAATCTCACTGTGCTTCCGGTCCGTGAAAAATCTGTTGAAACCATTTAGGAAAAGTTGCAGACGCTTTACGTGACTCGCGATGCCTCTGTATGTCATACCACCTGCCATTTCAACGCACACCTGTTTCCTGTTTCCTGTTTTACTTTTGCTTTTTCTGGGTTGAAAATTCCTTAAAATGCGCCCCATTACGTCATCGTTGGATGGCGCCATGGAATCGTTTTGTGACAACAGCAATACCTGGCAACATATGGCAGCCACACGTAAAGAATACCTCGAAACGCATGAAAACTGACGCCAGCTGGCCATTCTCGTCGCTGGCGTTGTGTCGTGTGGCGGAATAGTGAATGGCTCTTCTGCGGATTTTTTTTGTCTGGGTACTGGTCAAAAGAAAAGCTTTGGTGGGCTGCTTGTCATACGCAACGTAGCGATCGCCACCTTTTATGGCAGATTATTATTATCAAAGCAGTATATTCCGCGAAAACTGTCATAAAGTATCATTCATATTTCACAAAAACCTGTCAAGGACTGTTGAGGACGTCAGTGCTGTATTGTCGACCTATCTTTGCCTGCGCTGCTGTAAATCTGACATTGATATCATGTGATGTGTACAGTAATTACTTTCTTTATTATTTATAACTGAAACTGCAGTTCCATCCAAAAATGACAAATATGTAGCATTCCTATAAATTAATTGCCAAATCATTGTTATTGCTACAAGAAAAATGACAAGGTTGAGCTACCACGAATGTTTTTCTTGCTTATGATTATTTATGTAATTACTAGTGAACTTTGATATAGCCATTGTGGTGCAACGGCATTCTCGCTGGTGATAGTCCTACGGCGTTGGCAAATCAGTTGTCACCAGTCATTCATGAATTATGGGCTGTTCTGTCATAGGCTTGACATAGAGTGGTCAACCAATGTGGTACATTGTGTTATGGCGCTGGTCAACAGTGTCATTATGGCACTACCTCCGTACTGCAGCGTAGCATGGCATAATGAACAATGTTAAGGTTTTTCCAACCTGCAATCTCCAATCCCTTACCTACAAACCCTGCTGCTTTCATAATATGTATTCCATGATGTAATGTTCCATATAATATAATGATATATTAGATCGATATAATATAATAATTAAATATATATATATATATATATATATATATATATGTGTGTGTAATATTGATACGTCATATATAAATATTAAAATGACTACGATAATATAATAAATTCCATCATGAAAAGGTGAGCCAAGCAGCATTCTTGTATTAACTTTGCATCGTACATATGACTGACCAAAGACACATGACACAATACGCAATTCACTTCCACCAATCCCACAACCAATAAGTGACATCACTTACTCAGCCTGTCTCGGAATCCACAAAACGTAGGCGACAAACATGCAAACGCGTTTTCTGCTTCCACAGTCATGCAACATGCTGCATCCATCAGGCTGTTTCACTCAAAATAGAGTTCACACAAGTAATAGTACATGTAAAGCAATACAATATGACATGTGGTGATATAACATTGCAAACCTGTTGACTTTGCACAAGGCTAGAGACATGACAAGTGCGCGTAGTTATGGTTAGATGGTCGAAGTGCATGGAAGTAAGGAGGCTGCCAGTGCACACAAGGCTCATGATTAAAGTATTATTGAGTGCTATCCAAGAAACCAACAGCAACACTTTTCCACCTTTCTCAGCAACCAGCATCTCACACGAGCTGCAGTGACTATGACATTGATGACTCACAAGCAATGCTTGCCTGCATACCAAAGTTGTTGAGACAGTAGTATGTGCATCCATAATAACACACCAGTATATTTTCAGACTTCTCCAAGGGCAGACCGTTTTGAAAAGCCGTGTCATGCGAGGTTATACCAAACATGTTCATTAATGAACCGCCCAGACCTGCCCCTTCTGCCAAAAGTAATTGCCAATGTAACGGCATGCAATGGATTGATTAGATGCCGTAATACCTCAATAGGCTCAAGCTGTTGACAAGATAATGTTGAAGTAGTAAATTGTCTTTGTGCACCCCTCCCGTATAAGTGATAGTGTTTCTTTCAGGTTGCTGGCATCACTACCTTGTCATGTTCAAACGCAGACATAAAGATAGGGGAGGCATCGATATATCGCATTTAATTGGGAGTCATCAGACTTCAAGAATACCAAACCAATGTTCTCTCTGAGAAGTACAAACCTCGCCCGCACACTCCCCATCACATCAAGATCAATACAAACCGCTGCACGCACACAAGTGATCACACCCACTTCAAGCGTCTGGTTCATACCCTAATGTGAAATAATTGTGATCCTGCGCACAGCCCGCTGGAGTATCAAACTGAGGGTTTCTCACAATATTCGCACAGGTTTTCGGTTATAACATCGTACTTCACCGTGAGCTGCCTTCTCTCGGGGGTCTCTCGGGGGTCAAAATCTTAACGGGGGCTCAAGGTAATGCAACATAGGAGGTTGTACTTGTAAGACACATCTTTTTTGTTCAGAACTAAAATTTGTCGTACAAATTGTGTGAAATATTTAGTGGAAAATAAATCTAAAATTGCTGTATAATTTCCCTGATTCTATAACTCCTTGCTAACCCATTAACCAATGCAAGGTTCTTCGCGCCGGTGCACAAGGCGCCAACCGAGCTGTCCGTAAGAAATAGGTCAGGAGAAGAAGAAAAAACGTCAGCAGGATAAAAAAGACAGAAT
>NW_023596576.1:54441217-54473717 GCF_011947565.3 Pollicipes pollicipes
GAAAGCGTGTTAGGTGTTTGCTGATAAAGAAACCTGCCTCATGATCCATCGGTATTTACGATTATCTACATAAAAACGGTCACAGTTATCAGTTAAAGTGCATCTGAATCGACGAATCCATTGCAAGACAAGTGAAACTAGATGCAAGCTCAGTTCGGCGCAGTCTCACCAGGACATGTTGACATAATCCAGCTGGTTGCGAGTTGTTCGTCGGTGCTACTCTGTGGCGTCACTGACCCTAGGCAGCCTGCTTGGCGACTGAGCAAGTCACAGGTGCCGTTGGTGTGGTACGTAAGACCGCCACAGACCCCCGGTCCCATTCTCGCGCACTTGATGGCGCAAATGATCTTGGAGGTGAGCTGACTCGCTTCAGTGGTAACATTCCGAAGCGAGCCATTCACCGCGCGGAACAGGGCTTCTTCCGCTCCCGACACACCCACGATTCCAGACGTCAGCAGAAACGCTCCCATTAAAGGCACAAACTTCATGGCTTCTTTGGTTTGACGTGTGTTGAAACCGGTGTCCGTTAGGGCTGCGACACCGCGTGTGAGCAGCCTGTTATCGAGCGAGGAACTTTTTACCTCACTCGGTCGCAATGGTTGCGATGACGCTGTTTCCATGGTGAATATTGGCAAACCCTGAATGCATGGTGGCGTATGAAGGCCAGCTTGTGGCTCGAAGCCAGGTCTTGCGTTGTGTTATGATGACATACCATCGCTTGATCACTATACCTGTGCAGCATATGTATAACACAAGACATTGATAATTGAAATGAGGAAGCTGTACACAAGATTCTTGTCAGATGAATGGCATAGTCGCAAGGCGACGTACTAAAATTGTTAGGAAGTCAGCAACATTTTTTGATGCATTGCGCTTTTAAATTACAATATCAAGTTTCTTTTTGAGCCCTGGTGAATTACGACGAATTAATCTTGCAGAACCTTAGATTTGCGTCTATGACACACGGCGTTGGTTTAGCGCATGGGCGAGTCCAGCCGCTCAGAACGAAGTAATTACATTTTACTCTCAGCATAATATTAAGCTGTAGCAATGGTATATTGCCCACCCACACGAACACACGGCTAGCTTCCAATTTACTGGACATGATCGGTGACGAGAACGGATACTTTTGGGAGTCAATTGGTGACAAAATCGTGAAAATAGAAACAAATGACAACAGAGCAGACGATATCACGACGGACAATTCAAGTTAGACGAAAATCAAAGCTTAGTACTGGTTTGTACTCGAGAACTTTTGTGGCGTGAACTTGTGTAGAGCACATGCCGCAACGTTTGCGTTTCGCTGTAGCAGCGAGTTGAGATGCAGGCTGCGGCCACACATAATAGCTTTAAGCAGGTTGGTTTTTAGCAGGCGACGGTAATTTATTGCGAAACTCTACTATATTAGTGCTGACGTCACACACCACAGGCAGTGCAGTGCTTTTTCGAATGAACCTCAAATAGGTGCTTTTCAGAGGTTTGCATTAGCCAAGATTGCCTTCACATAGTAGACAGTATAAGATGCTAAATATAAAGGCTAATAACTGGTCGTAAGAATCGTGAATGACCACATCTTGTGAGGACCGTGATCAGTTTGTTACGCGACGTTTTAAAGCGTCGTGCCTTTTGAGACAGAGGGGCTTGAATACTCGTCACGTATTTACGGGTTCAGCGAAATGCTGTGGGATGCTGTTGGTTCTGGTCATGAGGTGAGAACCTGACTGACTACAGGAACGTAGCTAGTCGCCAGTCTTTTTAAAGGCGTTCTACGGCTTTTCTAAGGATCCACCATGGAGGGCGTCCCTGGTTATAGCGTTAAAAAGCCCTGCCCGCCTAGGAGGCCTGTTCGTGGGTACCCGAACTGTAGCTTCAGGGGTCAACGGAGCACTTTGGAACGACACATGTCAGTGATTCATCTGGGGCTTTCTGCTTCTGAAAGGAGCAGCGGCATTGAGGTAGGATGCCGAGCATCGCTGCCTGTCGCATCTCAGGCTTTGCGTATTGACCTATAGACAAGTGTGATATAAAATGTTTTAAACCGCCATTACATTGCATATAGACCTTCAGAAAAGTGGATGAGTTCTTCAAAATGTGGCTGTCATCCACCGACAGCAAAATGGTATAGGTAATTGACACACTATTTGTTTAATTTCTTCACACAACAATTTTTCACACTAATTGAGTGGAGTATGTTGAGATGTGCAAAGCCTGCACCGGTAAGATTAGTGCTTATGCGAAGATGGTGCAGATTTCCAACGCTTCCAGCTGATTGTGCGATGACGTTACAAAACCGAAAGTGGCATTGTTTTCAGTTGCTTTGAATGACCGTGCTATCGGTAAATGTAGGGTTGCATAGACGCGGTCTTGCAAAATACGTAGGCGTGAGGGCGAGGGCCCGCAGTAAAAACATGGCTCAGCCAGCCTCCGAAATGCGCTCAAAACATGTCCACCCTTCAGATTGGGCGCACATCCTTGTCAGGATTGGGAGAAGGGGCGCAGTTTCTAAAAATTAGCTTGGGGGATGAAGCCTCGAAGTGGTGACCAACGAAAAACGATCAACGGAAATGATAAATAACAAGAGGAAAGTGCATCCCTGGTTAGGAGGCAAATCCCCCACTCGCAGCTGGAAAGGAAAACTACTCGCCCCTGGGGCTGGTTATATTGAGTTTGCCTTTGTCTAAGAATTTTGCTAGATAAGTCTCAGCCATCATTCGGTGTTTGGTGACCAGCAAATGGTACTTTGCTACAAATGAACTCCCGAAACGAAAACGTTTGATGGTTATACCAAATGGCATGGGCAGAAATCCTTGTTTTTGTGTGTTATCAAACTCATAGTTATATTGCAACGGTTTTAAATAGATTTGACTCTAGGTGACAACTGATGTTGTTCCAAATATCGTCTGTGACAGGAAATACACTTTTCACTCCTGCTCACGACAAAGGCAGGGCATGTCTTTTGATTTTTCAGTAAAAAGCAAGTGGAATCAGACACGAGCAGTTGCAGCAGTGCAGAAAAGCAACTCAATACCGGTTCACCGGTTTGGTTTGTCGGTTAATCAAGTAGGTTAGTTAGCGGGTTATTATTAGTTAGCGGGTTGGAGTAACTCCAGGACGAGTCGACCAGTGCCTTACACCCTGGCCTCTCGAATGTGTAACTTAAGCACAGGGTACATCAGTAGCGCTTAACACGCTTGTGATATTATCAGAAGTCTCCGTCCAGTCGTTTCAGGTTTGCGGACACTGCAGTTCGGTGTCACGTTCCCGTGGTTTCTCGATAACAAAGTGATCCATGTGATGGACGGAATGCAGAGGTGCATTATTCACAGAATATCTGGTGGTGCAAAGGCGACACATTTGTTAAAGAACTCCTACCTGGTATGTTATCGAGAATGACGCTCTCGAGACCACAGCCATCACGATTTTTTTTGGCACCTTTCCAACTGGCAGCTTACTTTGCTAATGCGCACATCAATATAGGCGCGGCACGAATGTTCACGTGCAACTTAACCATCTTTCGGTATAAATGTCTAAGATATCTCCTTGCACGTCACCACGCACACGAATCGATTCAAAATCACACTTGCTTTCCCGGCAATGGCACTTACCTGGTCCGTGCCAAAACCACGTAGAATGCCGTCGATCATGAATCACGAATGATAGCCAACCAAAAGCTTATTCTCGAGCTCTAAAAGCTACAAATCGCAACATGTCCGTCGCAGAAAAGAAACTTCCCTCTTAGCCTTAGGTGAGGACTTAACACGTCTGATATTGGATCATTTCATATCTGAGAGCAAAAACATATTCTTTCTGGACATCACTTGTGTCCTTTCTTAGCAATGACCTTTCTTCGACCTGATGTGAGGTGATTAGGAATTTAGCCATAAATGGGCCTATTACAGACCAGAAAGCTGAAAAGCGCTACTTCTGGATCCAAGATGCCAATTTTCTCCACTGAAAGCTGACCGTTCCAAGCGTAAAAACGACCGTTTCTGAGTGAAAGAGACCTTTTCATTTTCAGATCCACTAGACCGTTACGGACATCAAAATCCTTTCTGAGCCCAGGGGTGACGCGGCAAGGAGGGGGAGGCCAATGAGGGCAAGAGTATATTTTGTCACTCAAGATTCTGCGGAGAATTCTTTTTCCTTCACTAGAGGCAGTAGCTCTTTCCGTAGGCTACCAAAATTCACATAAAGGAGGTCCCTATGACCGAGCTAACAGTTTAAATCAGACTCAGAAGACGCTTTTCTACATCGAGAGGCACGTTCTTTTCTGGACCATGAAGCACCTTTATGAATAAAGTAGCTCCTTCCCTAAATCAGCAGGCCCGCTGTTAGGTTAGGGAGGTCCCTTTTGGGAAGGCCTTGGGAATGAGATCCTTCCCGGGACAAAGAGGTGATAGAGGCTTTTTTAAGATCTGAGACGCTCATTTTGTCATTGAAAGATGCGTCCTCTCCTTACTTGAGACAACCCTCTCTTTATCTGTAATGGACCCTTTCAAGGCCCAGATGCCCAGAAATGGGCCCCTTCTAGCTTCAAGAGGTAAGGCGGGTCCATGCTGGACCTGAAATGGCGACACCGTGACATGTACCATGACACCGATTTTACGCCCGGTTAGGAGCGTCCGCGTTTCTGCTTCGGTTGCGGTAATGGTTCCCAGCAAAAACCGGCGTCCAGTGGTTAATTACTTAAGCCCGCTCCATCTTTATGCGGTTTCCACTTTTACGAGGCGCTTGGGTGTCCGTGCACTTCATGCATTGCTCCGTCAGTCATCGGCATGCTTTTACGCTTCGCCTGTCAACTCTGGAAATATACCTAATCTGGTGATCTGTTTATGCATAATTTATTGTCTCAAAGTTAACCGTAAAAGCTTCAGCGAGTTACGGCGGACATTAAGACTGGCTGGTAAATATGGCTTTGGCACGCTTAAGACGCCGCGCCGACGTCGGACAAGCTGCTGTCATCGATTTATGTCTGAGCCAATCAACATCGTTGTTTCGCGTAGTCACTGTGCCTTTACAGCCAACGTCAACGCGAAAGCTCACCGGAAAGGTACAGACACTTTTTCGGGGGGATAATCATGGAGGTCTGCACACTAGCCACGCGGAGCGTTTTGATGTGGACCACTGACCCGGGGAACAGTCTGTCCCCTTTCGCCGCACTGAAGAGGTGGAGTGTCGTCGGTAACATCCCTGGTAACAGCCGACATTGAGACCTCTTCGTTTGAGAGCTCAGGTCTATTTCTGCCGCGGACCACCAAATGAGCAGCGTGTCATGCCTTCTGGTGAATTTAACTTCACCGAACGAGGTGAGGCTGTGCACAGGCCTTCTGGGGTTTTTCCTGAATGATGCGGTAACAGTTATAGCTGTCATGCTCAGGTTTCAGTAGCTGGTTTAATGACCTCTTAACTTGTCCTGGAAATTTTCCAGTATTTTTGGCAAAAATGTCATGACCATGGACACATTTGTGAAGGTTATGTCAGCCAAGTTTCTCGCGCTCATCGACGATGATGCTCACTCGCTGGCCATAAGGATCTAATTTTTTTTTGTAAAGATGACTTACTTTAACGTCGGTGATGGCAGACCTTATTGTGACGCAACCGTTCGTGGCATATTTTACTGCACATAATAGTCATCAATATCTTACCATTTTCGCTTCGTCGCTTCTTCCATCCATCATGCAGAAATGAAGTGACGGCTCGATGCGACGCCAGCTGGCCACGTGACATCGGGCGTACAGCTGGGCTATCAGGTCGCATAACTGTATGGCGTTTGGGAACGCACCCGACCGGCGGCACTATTGCAGTGCAATGGCGCGGATGGCGCGAATGCAATGCAATGGCGCAAATGCAGTTGATGCGTCCCTAAAAATAGTAAAAAGGCAAATACTCGACCGTCGGAGCATCACCGCCGCAGGCAAGCGTGTCCCATTAGCCCAAGACGGGAAACATGAAAATTCGGCACTGGCGAAAAATTGCTGAAATGCCTGGCAGAACCGTTTTATAGTTGGGTTAGTGATGGTCGCTTTCATGGGAGAAGTCCACATTTGTATGGTGTTTTGAAGCGAGATTGTCATATTGAATATCATTAATTGAGGGCACTTGACAGCCGTTTTATCTTGAAATCGCGCTCATCAATACGAGACAATAAAGCCTCGACAGTAAAATTGTTGGCATTGGTCACCGCGTGAGTCAAGAAATGCCCGGGTTTCAATGACGTTATCATGTTTGAAATGCCAGGCTTACTTCTAAAAAAACTTTTCCCGAAATACTCTCCCCATTTTTGCGAGCGTGAAGCTCAGACACCAGAGGCGCTTAGATCTTAAGAACGGCAGGGCTGTGAACAGCACCGTCTTCAAGATGGCCATTTCAGTTCGAAAGCGTCATATGATAGTGGAACACTCCCTGTCAGTATTCCGGGGGCGCATGGCAGCAGATGCGCTTTCAGACTTCAAGATCACATCATGCACCAGCCTGCTTCTCATCATAGCAATGTTAATTCCATACATGAACGCCCGGCGGTCGTGTGTGGGGGGGGGGGGGGGGGGGTCCTGCGGCGGGCGCCGTGCGCGGCTGCCTGGCCGCCGCTGGATGTTGTGCGCCGGCGGCTGCCGCTGCACGCGTTCCCACAAGAGCGAATTTGTAATGAGGAGCCCATTGGTCAGCATACGAGCCCGATGATGTTAGCGCACGGCTCGGCACGTTGTGGCATATTAACAAGAGCCCACTGGGTAATGGCCCTGGGAATCCCCCCCCCCCCCCCAGTCTTAATTAATCCACGCAGACTCCATGCACTCGGCGCCCCATCACACTCTCTCCAAGCGTTCGCATACACTGGCGCCCACATCATCCCATTCATGCTTGGCACGCACGCGGGTGGTTCACCCCCCCCCCCCCTTTTTATTTCCTGCACCTTGGCATTATAATTGGCTCGTCGGCGTGGGTCCTCGTGAGGTTTAATTCATATATCACATTTCGATCTAGCCATAAAGCCCCGTTCAAAGTGTATCACGTTGATTTGCCAGCTTGTCACCGACGCAGCTGCTGGGCCAACACCGAGTGTCCGAAGCTGAACGGCGACTCGTTCCCTCGCCCGACCCCCAGGGTCCAGGGTGACGGTTCTCTATTTGGACGACGCTTCCCACGTTCCGTCCACGATGGGCGGCTTCACCATTCACACGGTCACACCCACCGCTCGCAGCTTCCCGCTGCCGCGCATGCGCCTTAGGCAGCGCCTCGTTCAGCACGGAGACGTCGTTTCCGGCACTTCTGCGCCCTCGCCTCCCGCCCGCCGGAGCAGGCTTTGCAAGGCACCGCCTCACGGCGCACCCCTCAGAGGCCTGGGGGTAGACAGCGCGCTCTATGGGACGATGGAGCCCCTCGGCAGACGATGAGCGCCCGGCGCGACCTGCATCCACGCCCTACGGTCTCCTCGGCCGGCGCGCTCTGGAGACTCGGCCTGACCGGCCCGTCCGGCGACCTGATTCCTCGTCGCCTTCCCTATGAGCGTCGATAGCGGGATCCCTACCCGTCCCGAACATCCCGTCATCAATCGCTCGTAAGGCCCGGCGTACACCACGTCGGAAGAGAGCAGACTGACTTCTGTCCTCTCCCAAGGCGGAGACACTACGGATAGACCCCGCTGCCGCCATGCACAATCAAGCATGCCAGGCGGCCCCTCACGAACCCAAGGTCACATCATGACCAATGCTTCTTTATACCGTCACGCCTGGAGTCAAGTGGGAAAACAATAAGACGAGTTAGCCGCCTTCGAAAAAAGAGCGGAACTGTGTCATGAGCCGCCGCACTGCCCACAAACGTCCATCTGCGTAAAAGCACGACTACGGTCGTCTGGCTCCTCGTGCTTGTCACACCCACGCCGGGCTGCTCGCTTGCCGGCGGGCCGCGAACAGTGGATGCATGGAGGATGCTCCGTCCATCCACACAGCAAGAGACTGTCATCTGCCGGCGGATCGCGGGTGCCCGTGCCGCCATCGCGCACCGCCGGGTGCTGCCCTCTACCGCGATTGCCCATATCGACTGACAGATGGCGTCTGTGTCTCCTTCTGAACGCCTGTCCCGGGCGACGCTCCGCGAGTAATCTTCCCAGGTCTCGCAGAACTGCGGGCGATCCCTCGAGACGTAGCGGGCTCGGCGCACCTCACCGCTATGCCTCAACACCCCGGCGGGCGGTCTTCCTTCAACCTCTAGCCAACATCCCAGGATCATGTCCGGTTCGGAAAATTCGACACCGTTCTCCCCTACATCGAACCTCCGGCGCCCGTATCGGATCCCTCTCGGACGAGATGGGCCTTCGCCAATCAAACATGAACCCCGTGCATCATTTGGCCAGAGAGCGATCCAGGCCTAGCGAAACGGAGAGGAAGGTAGAAAGAAGGAAGAAAGAAACTGGCCGGGCAACACACGCGTTCGCTGAGGGAATCCGTGTAGCCCATGCGCTGAGCGGAGCTAGACCGCGCTAACCTATTAAACAGCGAAACGAAATAAAGAGGAGGACAACGACAAAACCAACAAAACAGAACACACACAAAAAACAGCGATCGACTTCACCTGCGCGCGAATACCTCACTGACCCAGCTGACCTATCGGGCGGACGAGTGATCAAGCGAAGAAGGTGGAGCAGCATGCACATAACGAAGTGTGAGCAAGCGCACTGGGTGGAGCTTGGTAAGAGCTCGGTGTCCCGCGGCGGATCAAGGGGAGAAATAGAATGCGAGCGACCAACTGAACGGGAAGCAAGCCTAGGCATACACGGGCATCCGGCGAGACCATCCCGTGCGTCGACCCGGCAAGGCGGTCAAATGGATGGCAAAAGGGCACCGCGACTGTGAGCGGATCGCGCATGCGCGCTGGCCATGCTCCGGCGGGAATTCGGCGTCTCAGAAAGACGAGACATCCACAAAAAGACGCGCCCACACCAGCGACAACGGTAGCGGAGGGCCAAACGCCCCGTTGGCGTGGAAAACGAATCTTGGTCTGTGCGGAAGTCCCACGAGACTATGCAGTCCATCGGTATAGGCCAAGCGATCAACAACGAATGGGGAGAAGGTAGCGTGGTCATCAGATAAGTCGAGCATGCGCGCTGGATCCAATCTAAAGATCGTGCTAAAGAATGTGAGTCAGCTCTGGCTCATCCATAGGTACTTATAACATGGATTACTGAGAAGCAAGCAAGTTGCTTGGTTGCTTCAAGTGACCATATATATATATATATATATATATATATATATATATATATATATATATATATATATATATATCACCAGAAAACCTTCCCAATATCGCATGTTATCATCGAAGCTCAGCAATAATTTTTTACACATGCCCAGCCCCCCTGCAGACCAAAGGTAGTCCCACATGATACTGCTTTATCATGCACACAATGAATCTATGTCTGTCTGAGCCTTGTGCTCAGGCTTCTAGAAAAGCTGTAGCTTGTTGTTGCAGAGTCAGGGCATGCTGTTAATTTTACTTGTCTGTGATGTACTGATCTGCTATTTTAGAGCAAAGTATTCGGGTTGTACAGAGTGACCTTTTAAGGTCAATTTTTCCAAGGTCCCAAGACCTTCAGAGTACTCCATATTCTGACCTCAGGAGTCTAGTGTTGGTAAAATAACTAGTGTGATCTGTTATACATGGTGTTTGGATTCATGGCACGTTGGTTTTTCTGTTGCTTGCCAAAGAACTTATGGGAACCTGGGGCTAGTACTGACAGAAAACAAAGGAAACCAGGAGCTGAACCCAGTGCTTGCAAAATAACTAATGGGAACCAACATGCAGGTCTTGTGTTGTTGAAAGAAACAGTGGGAACCAAGATCCATGGTTTTACTTTGTCGAAAGATCCAGTGTGAGCCAGGATCCAGGGTGTTGTTTTATCAAAAGGGAGCCAAGATCCAGCGTCTTGTTTTGTTGAACGAACCAGTGAGAACCAGGATCCAGAGTCTTGTGTTGTCGAAAGAACCAGTGGGAACCAGTATCCAACGTTTTGTTTTGTCGAAAGAACCAGCGAGAACCATGATCCAGCATCTTGTTTTGTCAGAAGAGCCAGTGGGAGCCAGAATGCAATATTAGGAACCAAGCACATGTCTGGTCAGAGCAAGTAAATTATATATATATATATATATATATATATATATATATATATATATATATATGTGTGTGTGTGTGTGTGTGTGTGTGTGTGTGTGTGTGTGTGTGTGTGTGTGTGTGTGTGTGTGTGTGTGTGTGTGTGTGTGTGTGTGTGTGTGTGTGTGTGTGTGTGTGTGTTTGCATGTAGGCATGAGACCGAGCTCAGAGGTTTAGCTCATCTTGCTTTCGACTTTTGCCTATGTCTTGCTCAATATTTCGCGCGAGCTCAATATACTTTGCTTTGATTTATTGCTACACGACTTTGGAGTAAACAACCAGCCAATCCGATTCCTACTACATGACAGGGATTTCCCAGTTGAAATTTCTGTTTTATACCGGCAAGGATGCCGAATTACAATGCTTACACGTTATCTAGACCGGGAACAGCACATTTTCTATCTTCTCCTCTTTCTAGCCAGCACTGCCCAGGGAGCCACCATCGCAGCTTGAGAAGTTGTTCTGGCTGGCGCCTCGTTAACGTTAGGCAGTGACGTCATAGAGTCACAATGGCTCGCGCGGCGGCGTTGCATAGCAGCGTCGATTGCGTCCCATGTAAAGCAGTCGTAACGCAGAAATGCTGTGGTTCGTTTTGTTTATCATCGTCAAGGCCGTTTAATACCAACATAATGCATCAGACGTAATATGGTGATTATTGTGCAGTGTGGCATCAAATTTGTGTTGTTGTCTTGCCTCAGTGCGTGCTAATGTCGCGAATGGGAGAATTTTGAAGTGGCGTGTGAGCGTGAGGCAAAAGTGAGCATCAAAGGCAGTTTTTTGGCTGCAAGATACCATCATGTGAGGTGGGCGCTTGCAGGAATGTGGAACGATACAATAAAGGCTTTTTTGCTTTTTCAAAAAAAAAACATCCCACTGTTCCGAAACACATGCGCATCTTTTCTCTTGAACTAACACTATAAATGTGGAGAATACGGTAATCTGATCAAATCATTTTCAAGATCATACCTATGATCCTTGCCATCTGGTTAAGGCCAGGCTCATACTCAATGTTGAACCATGCCTTCGACAAGTGCAGTTCTTTCTATGCGATTGGACATCGCTGGCACGCCGAAGTGAGTTTACGTGTGCTTAAAAGAAAATAATCGCGTCTGTTTTATGCAGAAATCTTTGAACCCGAACCAGTCAGTAGTGCATGCATAATCCATACCGCTCTGTGCAGTTTGTAGACTACAATGCGAGATTCAAGAGAGATTTCCCGACCATAATCTTCTTTACAAAGAGGGAACTGACTACCACACAAGCGACACAGCCATCTATGCTACACGGGCGAAGGGGTCTGTGGGTCAGGGACGAAGTCAGGGTTTGCGACGGGGTTGAGGATCAGTTTGCACGAGCGAGTCTCAGCCCCATTAAAAGTACCTCTACGCACTGGGAACTGACTAACAAACCCCACAGCCGTGAACAGTTACAGCACCTAACGCATCAATGAGCTTCCAATATTGGTTCGCCCTTGTGCCTTAAACAGTTCTTTCACCTGCGTACCGTACATGTGCACTCGGCTTTTTGGGGTATTGTTACTTATGACCCACTTTTGGGCTCTTGATGTTACTGTTCATGGTAGTGTCTGATATTTCAAATAAAAGCTTTTTGCCTGGCCACCAACGTCCGGTATTACATACTGCAATATCATGGTAAAAAACTGCTGCTGTGACTAAACCATAGGCCTCGAACCTCACGGGCAGAGACGAGTGTAGAGGGAGGGGCGGGAGGATTGGAGCCTCTGAGGGGCCGTGCTGTTCCCGTGCATTTTTGCGTCGAAAAACAGTAATGGCGGCGCCAGCCCGTGGGGTAGCTGATGCAATGAAATGGGCCCATGAAACGGACTCATCCAGACAGGTCCGTGGTGGTGGCCTGGAGCGGGAGATATCAGAGAGGTGCACGCAGTACAGTACTCGTCGGACGTTGACCGTTCCTCTTACCCGCTCGGACTATGTCACGCTGGACCACAAAAAGAGTGGTTGGGTATAAAAGCAAGCATGCGATAACGAAAGAATGGGTATGTCCGGGTCCAAGACGTTTTGCTGTGGTAATGACAAAAAAACTGGTGACCTGTAAAAGGGTCTGATAAATGCGCCTGTTAGGTACGCAGAAATGACTGGTTCGTTGTGTCGGAGATCCAAGATCCAGCTATGGTGGAAGCGGCAGTGCATACGGACGACGCGGAGGCCGCCTACCAGCAAGCAGCCGCAATGCCCCCAATACCCGTCCTTAACGAAGTGGACGGGGACGGCGGGCTCAACGAGTCGGACAAAGGCAAGCTCTATGGCGGTGACAGGGAGAGGACCGAAGATGGCCCCCGCCGCGGCGACGAGATGGACGAGGTCAGCGTCGCGCTCGAGGTGCTGGCCTTCGTTGCCGGCTTCGTGGCGGCCAAGTGCAAACACCTTGATCTAAGTATGGGACTGTCGACCCGAGAGGCACCACCCAGCAATGTGGGAGACAGATGGATGCGCGCGATTCGACAGGGTTGTCTGATGGTGCCGTTGCCGGCCTGGACGAGCGTTATCGAGGCTTTCGAGATCGTGTTCCAACTAGTGATGGACCGAGGCATGGACCGAGACATTGGCATCGGGGACCGCCTCACAAAGCTCCTGCTGAGAATATTTCGCAATAGACGGGCGCATTGCTCGGAAGCTGGTTAAGACGCGCATCTATCTGCGCCCCAGGTGGCTTAATCAGGCAGGGGCTGAGCGAGCTGCTGCCAGGCGCGCAGCTAAACAGGTTCGACATCAGGTGGACAGCGCGAAGAGAACATGGCTGTGCTTATGTGAGTTACGAAAGTGAGCTTAAGTGAGCATCGTTATGCTTTCTTTTTTGTCATGCATGTTTGTGTGTCTGTCTGAGGCATAGATGGTTCCTTCGAACTTAAACGTTTGGGTTGTTTCGGACTGGTTATTATGTCGCATAACACTAGATTTAAACTGAAAAATATATAGCTGTGTTCTCCGCACCCCCTCCTCCGCCCGCTTATTTTGTGCCCCTGTCAAGTGTGCACAATGAAGTGTATGCTGGGCGCAAGAATCGTTTTAGTAAAGTACGGCGAATTATGAATCATACGTGTGTTCGATGAACTGGCTGCATGGCGTGACGGATATGATCTTGATTAACGCCACGCCAACGCCACATTAACCTTATCATTTGAATCGCGGTGAATTTAAAAAGCAATCGCTGGCGCTGGTCCTTTTCTCACCGAAAACATAAAGCAAGAATACGTCACCTAGACAGATGACGCCACAGGTCACGTTGAACGTCTCGTAATGTTCTCAAATTTGTTCGTGGCCATGAAACCCCACACCCCATCTTTCAGGGAACAATCCGACAAGCTTTATTTGCACCAGACATAAAGACATAAATTGCTGCCAAACATAGAAGCTTCAATCGGGATAGTTCTTGCCAGGGGACAGACACATACTACAAACTACACTATATCAGCGCTGACGTCACAGATCACCGTGCTTGCTTACCGTGTTTTCCAGGGCTGCTCAAACCAGTGTTTTCCCGGATTTTTTCAGCCGAGATTCTGTTCACATGCTAAAGAGTATACAATACAAAACAACTAGGCTTACTACTAGACGTAGGAATCGTAGTTGGCCACAACATGTTGCGACGGACGCGATCATCTGCTTTGCAGCGTTTTAAAGCGTCGTGCCATTTGAGACAGATTGGTCCGATTGCTCGCCACGCATTAATGCGTTGGGTTCAGTGCAAGGCTGTGGGCTACTGTCGGTTGTGTTCATGTCTTGAGAAGCTGACTGGCTAGAGGGACGTACCTAATCGTCAGTTTTTCACAGGGGATGCCCAACGTTTGAAGATTTTGAGATAAGTATAAAATATGATGGAAACAGCTTGCTTGTAACTGTTGGTAAGCTTTCAAGGTTTAAAAACGACCCTAACTAGCAAAATTTGAAAGTTTTTAAAAGGCGTCCCATTGCGTCACCGTTTGATGGCGTCATGTAATCGTTTTGTAACGATTGTAATACCGGCAGCATCTGGCATCCATACATAAAGAATACATACGCAACGTAGCGATCGCCAGCTTTTATGGCATATTATTAATATCAAAGCAGTATATGCCGCGAAAGCTGTCACACAGTATCATTGATTTTCTACCGAGACCTGCCAAGGGCTGTTGAGGATTCCAGTATTGTATTGTCGACCTATCCTTGCCTGTGCTGCTGTAAACCAGGCATTGATATCACGTGATGTGTGCAGTAGTTACCTTTTTATTATTCATAACTGGAATTGCAGTTGCATGCAAACATGAATCACCATGTAGCATTGTTATGAATTGATTGCCAAACCATTGATATTGCTACGATAAAGATGGTAAGGTTGAGCTATCAAGAATGTTTTTCTTGCTTAGGATTATTTATGCAATTACTAGGTAAACTTGATATCGCCATTGTGGTGTAACGACATGCTCGCTGGTGATAGTTCTATGGCGTTGGTAAATCAGTTGTCACCAGCCATTCATAAATCATGAGCTATTATCTTAAAGGACTGAAAAAAGAGTTATCAACCAATGTCGTACATTGTGCAGTGAAACTGGTGAACAGTGTCATTGTGGCACTACCTCAGCATTGCACCGTAGCATGGCACAATAAACAATGATATGGTTTTTGTGCCGCAATCCCTACTGCTTTCATAATAAATTCATCATGAAAGGGTGGGCCAAGCAGCATTCTTGTATTAACTTTGCATCTATCATATGACTGACCAAAAACACATGATACAATACACAATTCACTTCCAGCAAGCATAAAACCAATCAGTGACATCACTTACTCGGCCTGTCTCGGAAATCCACAAAACGTAGGCGACAAACATGCAAACGCGTCTTCTGCTTCCACAGGCATTCAACATGCTACAGCCATCACGCTGCTTCACTGAACAAAATATTACATCTGGTGAAATGACACTGCAAACCTGCTGACCTTGCACAAGGCTGGAGACATGACAAGTGCACGTAGTTATGATTAGGTGGTCGAAATGTAAGGAAGTGAGGAAGCTGGCAGTGCACACAAGGCTCATGATAACAGTATCATTAAATGCTATCCAAGAAACCAACAGCAACACTTTTCCACATTTCTCAGCACCCAGCATCCCACACAAGCTACAGTGACCATGGCATTAATGACTCACAAGCAATTCATACTTGCATGTAAATTTTTTTGAGACGGTAGTATGCGCATCCATAATAATACAGCAGTATGTTTTCAGAATTCTCAAAGGGGAGGCAATTTTGCAAAGCCGTATCATGTGAGGTCATACCAAGCATGTGCATTAATAAGCCCCCCCAGACCTGCCCTTATTCCCAAGATTAATTGCTAATACAATTCCATGCAAGGGATTGATTAGACGCCGTAATACCTCAATAGGCTCAAAATGTTGACAAGACCATACTGAGGTAGCAAACTGCCTTTGTGCACCCCTCCAGTATAAGTGAAAGTGTTTCTTTCAGTTTGCTGGCATCACTACATTGTGATGTTCGAACGCAAGCATAAAGATAGAGACAGGCATGGATATATCACACTCAATTGGGATTCATAAGACTTAAAAGAAAACACCAAAGCAATGTTTTCTCCAAGAAGTACAAAACTGGCCCGCATACTCCCCATCACATCAAGATTAATACGAACCGCTGCAGGCACCACCAGTGATCATACCCACTTCAAGCGTCTGGTTCACATTCTAATGTGAAATAAGTTTCATCACACGCACAGCAACGCGAGACTATCATACTGAAGGCTTTCTCACTATATCCGCACAGGTTTTCAGTTATAGCATCGCACTTCAGCGTGAGTTGCCTTCAAAACAGTCTCAACGGGGGTTCAAGACAATGCAACTCATGAGGTTGTACCTGTAAGGCACTTTTTTCTTCGGAATTTAAATTTATCGTACAAGATGTGTGAAATATTTAGTGAAAAATAGATATAAAATTGTACTTTTTCCCCAGTTTTAAAATGCCTTGCTAACCAATCAACCCACGCGAGGCTCCTTCCCCCGGTGCACAAGGCGCCAACCGAGCTGTCCGTAAGAGGTACGTCAGCAGAAGAAGAAAACAACGTCAGCAGGAGAAAAAAGACAGATTTGCCGTTGCGTCTTTTTTCTATAAGATTCGGGAGAGTGCCAGTCTTTTTTTCGGTGCCGTGCTTTTTGCCGACAGTGGCTTTCTTTTTTAAATCACTGATCTATGGCCAAAAACAAGGAAAAATGCCCCGTTGACAAGTGTCGCACAACCTGAAAGTGCCCACGCTCACGTTCACGACAGGCACACATCAGCGAAATCCTACTAACAGCCAATCACCTTCAGCGGATTGCATCATACGTGCCGTATCATCGCTTTTGAGAATGTATCAGCGGCCATGCTGTTTGGACCCTAAGCAGAAAACAGCCTGCAATATAGCGGCGATCGTAAGACGTTTCTATGGCGACATCAATGCCAAGGTGAATGAAGTAGTCTCCCAATAAGCCTTTTCCCACGTTAGCGTGCGTTCAACTCAAGAACCAGACGGGGTTGGGTTTTAAAAAGAGCATGGCCGCAAACTGCACCAAAGGGTCCTCAAGATGGCTATTTCAGTTCAAAACTGCATGTAAAAGTGGAACGCTCCATTTAAGGTAATATCGTTAAAAAGCTCTACCGTTTACGATTATTGTTTGCAGATACCTGCCCTCAGCTCCAAAGGTAAGCGAATGTCGTTGGAGCGACACATGTCAAGATTTCATCCGGGGCTTCCTGCTGCTGAGAAGAACAGCAGCTTTGAGGTAAAAGGCCGAGCATCGCTGGTGTGGGCCTCTCACATAGTCCGATGCACAAACTTAGCGCACTGATCGTTGGACAGGCATAAAGTAAAATGATTTTAGTTGTCAGCACATTGCATATAAAGTTAAACGAAGGCGGTAGAGGTGTTCAGAAATGTCGTTTGGATCTGTTGATGCCAAGATTGAATGGGTTTCGCTCCAAACAATTGGGATCATGTTGGGAATTGCGAGTCCTGCACCGGTAATTATACAATAACGTCACAAAACAAAAGTAATCCTATTTCGGGTACTTGTAGAACTATGCTATCGATAAAGGGAGGCCAAAGGGATGCAGTTTTCCAATATGTACATGGCTGAGGGATTGCGAAGGGGTTGGCAGGAAAAAATGGCTGAGCCTGCATCCGAAATGCACTTAGAACAGTTCTGTTCATAAATTTGAAGCGCTCTCTTTTCATGGTTAAGAACAAGAGTATAGTGTCTCTAAATCAATTTGGGGGCTTAGTCTGAAACTTCTGATTAATGCTGATTAATGGAGAATAATGTGCGGGAAATCATGAACAAAAAAGGAAAATACATCAATAGTCGAGAGGCACAATCCCCAGTCCCTAAATTAACAGGAAACTACAAGCCTTCAGGCTGGTTATGTTACGAGTGCATTTATCTGATAACTCTGTCAGGTTAGGGCAGTGTTCCTCCACGCAATGTTTCCTTCATTGTGTTCATTCAACCTTTATTCAGTGTTTGATGGCCAGCAAACGAAACTTCAGTGCAAATAACCTCCCGAAGCAAAAAGGTGTCATGGTTTTGCCGCGTCGCATTTCATTTGTCTTTACTTTTTGTGGTTGATTGCATTATAAGATATACTGCGTTTAGAGTTGTATTGCGACCGTCTCTGAAACACTTGACCCTATCTGATTAATAAGACGGTTCCAATTTTGTGGGTGTCCGAAAAGGCACTTTTTTACCCCTGTTCCGTTTTTTTTTCATACGTTTAGCCTGGATGTGAGGGAGAGACAGAGAAGACCTGCCTCACGCTTTTAAAAAGAGTTCGGTCGACACCGTGGGATATTTGGAATGGATTTATACCTACGTTGACAAAACGTGTCTTCAAGGCCCAAAATTGGTGGCCGCAGCAGTGCCCCAAACATTCGCCAGCTACATTGAATCACGAGCAGACTGCAGCGGACCCGGCTTGTAATGGACTAAGTATCCAGCATTTAGCGGCTCTTTTTTCCTGCCGGTTATTGCAAAGTACCTACAGGCTATTAATGGATCCCAGCTGTTGGACGATCACGAAGAAGTCTTCAATTGGCTCTGAGCACAGATGAATTATTAGTTAAAATGGTACTATGAGAGCCACTTGACCAATCGTGACAGGTTTAGGGCACAAAATGCTTGACTGAGAAATTTCTCCCTATACCCGGACCATTTGTTTTATGGCATACCTCCCCCATGTCCTTGTCCATGTAGGCATTGTACGGCACATCTTCAACCATATGTCCTGGACACTGGGCATGACAAATGTTGGTGCGCCTTGAATACTGACATTCAGAGCCGATGACACCCTGCCCATCTCGCATAGAGGCTTGGTCAGTGTAAGAGCAACGAGTGTTAGCGAGAGAGAGAGAGAGAGAGAGAGAGAAGAGAGAGAGAGAGAGAGAAGAGAGAGAGAGAGAGAGAGAGAGAGAGAGAGAGAGAGAGAGAGAGAGAGAGAGAGAGAGAGAGAGAGAGAGAGAGAGAGAGAGAGAGAGAGAGAGAGAGAGAGAGAGAGAGAGAGAGAGAGAGAGAGAGAGAGAGAGAGAGAGAGAGAGAGAGAGAGAGAGAGAGAGAGAGAGAGAGAGAGAGAGAGAGAGAGAGAGAGAGAGAGAGAGAGAGGAGAGAGAGAGAGAGAGAGAGAGAGAGAGAGGAGAGAGAGAGAGAGAGAGAGAGAGAGAGTAATGTATATATATATATATATATATATATATATATATATATATATATGTATGTATGTATGTATTTGGTGTGTGTCAAGTTCGTACAAGGCTTGTGGGACTGACAATGTCAGTTCCCGCACAATCGCCGAGAGCGCGGACGAGTTAATCGCTCCGCTCACCGAGATCTGTAACCTTTCGGTGAGGTTTGGTGTGTTCCCGGGGAAGTGAAAACGGGCAAACAATATACCAATGTTCAAGAAAGCCGGCAGAAAGGGGCCGTCGAGTTCCGGAATTACATCCCTGTTTCTTCTATTAGGAAAGACACTGAGACGTGTTGGGTATCTTAGCTGTTCCGTCACGAACAGCTAACATACGACTCTTCTTTATTGCGCCATCAACATGGTTTACATGGTTGGTTGTAAACATGACGAATTTAATGGAACAAAAGACTAAGAATTAAGCACATACAATCATTGATGCACATACAATCTACATGCAATCAGCCCAAAGCAAGGCATAGTTGCATGACAACGTCTTAAGCGAGGCTAAATCCCAATAAGAACGTGGTATGCAGAATACCTTCACTCGGTAGTTGTTGACAGCAGAATTGAGGGCTTTACGTGCGCGATTGCTTTTCGTTCCCAATGACATCATGCAGGACGTTAGGTTTTGGTGGACAGCACGATATTCTGGTTTGAGCTTCTTTGAGAGATCGCTGAAGACTTGCGTAAATCACCCGGTTGAAAACCTTTGGCCGAAGCGAGTTAATTCACCTCGCTGACTTCACGCCACTTGTGCCATGAATTACATATCACACTGACTCGGTACCTAAACGTGCAGTGATTTGGTACGAGTGATGAGATATTTAATTCCACGTTAAGTTCAGTTGGGTTTGGCACGTCGCAGACACGCAATGCGAACATGCAAAGACCCTGTGTAGTACTGGGTAAAACAGAAAGCCAGTCGACCCTGCCAGGCTGATGAGATTATAACTCATTATTTCTAGAAAAATAACTTTGGAAATCGCATGCACAGATCCACCACGTGATCCTTGCGAGCCGCAAGGAAAGAAGTATGATTGAATGCTTTTATTATAACATTTTACTTCAAACAAATGCGCCAAAGGTGTCTCCGGCCTTTTCTACTTCAGAAAGACTATTCAAAACATAAAGGAATGCTTAATGACTCACATTTATTCTAGCTGATACCAGCTCTCAGCAAAAGTTAAGGGCCACATCAAGCTGACACTAGGTTATACTATGCCCACCGGTAAACGATGGAATTGGAAACTTATGCATTGTTAACTCACTTAGTGCATAGCACAGCATGGTCAATTATTTGGTTCTGCAAGTAAAGAACGCGAGGGCAAAGTTAAAGTGCAGGGATGGGCAGATGTTGTGATGTGTTATGCGATGGATACAGAGCAATGTTTCGCTGGTTAATGATGAACGGGCCGGCGGAGTGCTGTATGATATTACCAAGGATATTGTAACAGCCATTACATGACTGCGGCTTATTCTAACCGCTTCGAGGTCGCCACTTTGTTGTTGCCGCCTCATTGTACGTAAAACATCAAATGAAAGTGAAACAATGATACTAACTCGAAAATGCATACGGCCTGTTGTGATGAACAATCCACACAATCACTTGAAACAATAATAAAGTGGCATTTTAAGACAATGCAGCTACTCGCTCTTTGGGAACGCGTCCCTGGCTCATCGTGGTCTGGTGACATTCTGAACGGCTCCACAAGAGCTGCCCACTCTTAAACGCCCCGCGGCACCAGGAACGCCATCACGAGCGTCATCTCTGGCCACCATCTCGCGCCACGAACAGCGCCCTTGATGTCGTGCGCTATCCGGCCACTGAAGCGATGTCGCCCTACAAACGGCGGCCACAGACATTAAAGTGCCATTAGCTTTACCTAGGCAAAAAATAAGGTCGAAAGTCTGATATATATTCTACCGGATGGTTGGTACATGGCCCATGGTCTCAAAAATAGTGCATGGTTTATTTTGCCTTATCTGAATTAAAACGTGAGCTGTTATTTGATCTACGCTCGATTTTTACTAACTTTTGATAGTGTATGTCATTACCGATTCACCGACCGACATATTACTGAAATTTTTCAAACAAAGTTTATGTCACCAGCAAAAACACATTGACTTACACGTCGTGTAATATCTGATACCATTATGGGACTGATATGGAGCAGGGGAAGTTCAGCGACAATAACTCTATTTACATAGTTAAATATGTAATTCCATCTTGGAGCGGTAATGTTCTAACAGTGAAAATCACTAAGATGCGGGAAGGAGATCGCACTCAGACCGTTATACCAGAAACCTTAGAAAATGTCAATGGATGTGTGCTGAAAGGGCGCCTTTCACCTTAGACAACTTAAGAAATCTAGGCGCGAGTTAACATCCTTAGAAGAACGGATTTTACAGGGTTAGAAATAGTCTGGCGGTATTGAGTGCGTGTTAGGTGATTGCCAACAATGCAACCTTCCTCATGGTCTATGGGGATTTAAGATTATCTATATGAGGACGGCCATCTTAGCTGTCACTTAAAGTGCATCTGATTTGACCAATCCACTGCAAGCCAAGGAAAACTAGATGGACGTTCAGTTCGGCGCAGTCTCACCAGGACATGTTGACATAATCCAGCTGGTTGCGAGCTGTTCATCGGCGCTACTCTGTGGCGTCACTGACCCTCGGCAGCCTGCTTGGCGACTGAGCAGGTCACGGGTGCCGTTGGTATAGTACGTGAGACCGCCATAAACCCCCGGTCCCATCCTCGCGCACTTGATGTCGCAAATGATCTTGGAGGTGAGTTGACTCGCTACAGTGGTAGCATTCCGAAGCAAGCCATTCGCCGCGCGGAACAGGGCTTCTTCCGCTCCCGACACACCCACAATTCCAGACGCCAGCAAAAACGCTCCCATTGAAGGCATAAATTTCATGGCTTCTTTGGCTTAATGTGTTTTGAAACCGGTGTCCGTTAGAGTTACGACACCCCATGTGAGCAGCGTGTATCGAGCGAGGGACTTAATACCTCACTCGGTCGGAATAGCTGCGATGACGCTGTTCCCATGGTGAATAGTAGCAAACCGTGAATGCATGGTGGTCTGTGAAGGCTGGCTTGTGGCTCGAAGCCAGGTTTTGCGTTGTATCACGACAGCATGCTATCGCTTTATCACTATGCTCGTAAAGCATGCATACACCACAGGGCATTGATAATGAAAATAAGGAAACTCTACACAAAATTTTTGTCGGACGAATGGCTTGGTCGCAAAGCGACGTACTAAATTTGCTGGAAGTGAGCGTTATTGTTTGATGTACTGCGCTCCTAACTTACAACATCAATCTCCTTTTCGAACCCTGGTGAATTATGATGAATTAATTTTGCAGAGCCTAAGATTCGCATCTCTGACACACGGCGTTGTGGTTTAGCGCATGAACGAGTCCAGCCGTTTGAAACAAAATAACTAAATTTTACTCACAGCATAACATAAAACTGTGGCATTGATATGCTGCCCACCCACACGGACATACGACCAGCTTCCGATCTACTGCACATGATAGATGAAGAAAACGGACACTTTTGCGAGTCAATTGGGAACAAAATCGCGAACATTTTCCTCCACATTACATCTTTCGTATTTCCTCCATACATCTCTTCTTCAAACGAAGATTTAGATGCATGTTCACGTCACATATAGCTCCGGAACTACATGATAAACAAACGACAGTCTGGTTATGTATATGGACGCAGCCAGGAATATTGTAAGATTTCAGTTCTGCTCTGTAAAGAGCGATTATCAACAGCCCTGTGCGGATGTTAGAGCTGGCCGCAACCCACCACGTGGTGGCCGCCACGATGGATTTCGTCTGCTTTCCATAGCAAGAGCCCCTATTTCAGCGAAAAGCCACGCCAGCATAGAAAAAATAAATATACATCAATTCCAATCAGACCAACATACCGCACAACACGTCAGGCACCTTTCGCTGCATACAACGGCACCGCTCCCAAGGGCTGCACGAGACACAGACAAACAAGCAAAAAGGTCTCAATGACCCGTGCAGTGCCACATAACGGCTATGTACAAGTGCGGTGTGGATGTCACTGCTGGCCACAGTTCGTGAGTCAGTTAGTCTACCGCCGCCAGCAGCCGGCCACAAACCAAGAGATCCAAATAGCAACATTTGAGATCGGACGGACGAACTTAGCGAACAAACGTACACAAGTGAATGAAAACTGACAAGAAACACAAGCGGCCGGCAGACAACACATTTTAATGCAATTTTCGCCCTTTTACTAGGGGCTGAATAACGTTACCACCGCGGTCGTCGCTATTCGCGGCTAAATAAAGGCAACGCATGCCATACAGATGAACGGCGCTCTTGCTGGCAGGCAGCCAGCTACGGGCGCTGCGCACTGTTCACGGCTCCGACCAACAAAGGCGACGGCCCTGACACTCTTGGCTGACTTCAAGAAAAAAACTGTGTTGCATTTGAAAATACATATTGTTCGTGCGCCAGAGTCCGTTAGTATTCCGGAGGACCATCGACTTGAGACGTTGAAAGGAAAGAGTCTCTATCAGCCAAAGAGTTGCGAGGCAAAGGTGAGAGAGAGGATGGAAGGGCGGCATCGCACACTCTGAAGTCGTCGTCGTCATCGTCGTAAATGCTGTCGCGGCTCGCGTCAAGCCGCGCCGGCGGAGTCTGAACGTGGACTGCTCGGCAGGGACCGTGCGTCCCGCACGCGTGTCCCCATAAACCAACGTGGGTTTTGACCTCCAGATGGTGGGAACCAATCGGCAGAGGGGCCGCTCACACCCTCGCGGAGCCGCGGCCGCCGCGCCGGCAGCGACGGCCCGTTTGCTTGCTAACACACATACTTCAAAACTCACCCCGATCTGCATAGACTAAAGCCTGAGCAAACATCAACTGAAGCGTACGGGGTCCTTTTAAAGCCTCTGCACTGTGAAAGAATTGACACACCGGAACTATTCACTTCCGAGAGGGGCGGTGAGGTTCTTGCCAGCAGCTCTGCCCACTCTGTTGACTGCCCCCAGCCCTCTGTCCACCGTCGTCACATGTCTGCTCTGTCCGCTGGGCGTCTTGTAATGGTCCTGGGTCAACTGCTCCGACATCAGCGAGTTGATCATTGTGATCATTGTCGCGGCTAATGCTTGGGTCATCAACATCAGCACAGTTATGGTCATGCTCATCATCCAGGTCACGGCTTCCAGACTGTCCAGTCAGAGCAAAGTTGGTATTACGTTGATGTCGTCGCCTTTGCATTGTTACCTGCTCGCACTCAATCCCGAATTTCCCCAAGTCTTTCAGTGCTATGTCATGGGCTCGAGTGCCATGGCGGGAGGCATTGCTTTTGCGCATCAAGGTGTGACACAGGCAACATATCAATTACCTTAAACTTTCAAGGGAACCTCTGTTCTCCCCGTTTTGGCAGCAGAGCGTGACGGACAACGACAAATGAAGAGGTGCACGCCAGATAAAAAGGATCAAGCGTATCTGAAGACAAAGGGAAGAAGGGGCTGGTATATTACCGTCGGATGACCAAGCTGGTGTTGAAGAGACCGGGACTAGGGATGAGGAACGTTCACTGGTAATTCCGGAGCAAGCTTGGCAGGATGAAGAGCACCAGTGGAATTCAGTAGACATGGGAGGCCTGCAGAGACATGCTT
Organism: Pollicipes pollicipes; assembly: GCF_011947565.3. Taxonomy (NCBI): domain Eukaryota; kingdom Metazoa; phylum Arthropoda; class Thecostraca; order Pollicipedomorpha; family Pollicipedidae; genus Pollicipes; species Pollicipes pollicipes. The sequence goes on from NW_023596576.1 coordinate 54,465,773, forward strand.
GGTGACCTGCATGGCCTGCCATTAATTTCAGAGAAGATTGCTTCATATATATTTTAGCCGGGACTAAAACATACAGTTATGCATCCCTGATGGGCCAGCTGCACGCCCAATATTTCATGGCCAACTGGCATCGCATCGAGCCGTCTCTTCATTTCTGCATGATGGATAGAGGAAGCGACAAAGCGGAATTGGTAAGGTAGTGATCACAGAATTGTTGCGGCTTTGACCGTTTGTTTACCTCCATGCAGTTTGCGGGCAAGAATATCTCTGAAGTTTCTTCTGACAAATAATGTACTACGCACACTTTTATGTGCACTCAATTATGCTATTAATGTCAATGTCACAATAAGGTCTGGCTTCATCGACGTCAAAGTTGATTATCTTTCCAAAAATAAAAATGATAGATCATTATGGCCAGAGAGTGAGCATTATTGTGGATGAGCGCGACAAACTTGACTGACATGACCTTCAGACATGTGTCCATGGTCATGTCCTTTGCCAAAAGTACTGGAAAATTCACAGGACGAGTAAAGAGGTCATTAAACCAGCTATTGAAACATGTGTGCGACAGCTATAACTGTTACCGCATCATTCAGGAAAACCCTCAGAGGGCCTGTGCACAGCCCCAGTCCCCTCCTTCGTTCGGTGAGCTTGAACACGCCAGGTTCGTTCGGTGAAGTTGAACACGTCGTTGCTCATTTGGTGGTCCGCGGCAGGAACAGACATGAGCTCTCAAACGAAGAGGTCTCAATGTCGGCTATTGCCAGGGGTGTTACCACTGGCACTCCGCCTCTTCAGTGCAGCGAAAGAGGACAGACTGTTCCCCCGGGACAGTGGTCCACATCGAAACGCTCCGCGTGGCCAGTGTGCGGACCTTCAGGATTATCTCCCCGAAAAGTGTCTTAACCTTTCCGGTGAACTTACGCGTTGAAGTTGGCTGTAGGGGCCCAATGGCGACGCAAAACAACGATGTTGATTGGCTCAGACATGAATCGATGACAACAGTGTGTCCGACGTCGGCACGGCGTCTTGCGTGTGCTGAGACCATTCTTACCAGCCAGTCTTGATGTCCGCCGCGGCTCGCTGAAGCTTTTACAGTTAGCTTTGAGACAATAAATTATGCATAAGCAGAACTCCAAATCAGATGTCATTCCAGGTTTGACAGGCGCGGCGTAAAAGCACGCCGATGACTGACGGAGCAATCCATGAGCTGAACGAACATCCAAGCGCCTCGTGGAAGCAGAAGCCGCATAAAAGATGGCGCGGGCTTAATTAATAAACCACTTGATGCCGGTGCTGGGGGCCATTAGCCCAAACGAGATAGAAAGGCTGACTCTCCTAACTGCGCGTAAAAGCGGTGTCATGGTACGTATCGCCATTTCAGCCCCTGCAAGGAGCAACCTTACCTCTTAAAGCTAGGAGGGACCCATTTTGAGCATCTGGGCCTGAAAGGATCCATCGCAGACAAAGAGAGGGTCGTCTCAAGTCAGGAGAGGACGCATGTTTCAATGAGAAAGTGAGCATCTCAGATTCTGAAAAAGCCTCTATCACCTCTTAGGCCCAGGAAGGATTTCCTTCCCGGACCTTCCCCAAAGGTCCTTAACCTAACGGCGAGCCTGGTATTCTAGAGCAGGAGCTACATTATTTCTGAAGGTGGCCTCATGGCCCCGAAAAGTACATGCCTTTTGATGTAGAAAAGCGTCTTTTGGGTCTGATTTAATCTGTTACCTCGGTCATAGGGACCTCATTTCTGTGAATTTTGGTAATCTACGGCTAGAAACAATGCCTTCAGCTTAGGAAAAAGAAGTCTGCGCAGCACCTTGACTGACAAAAATATACCCTTGTTCTCTATGCCCTCCCACTCCCTGCCGCGTCACCTCTAGGCTCAGAAAGGATTCTCTGTTGTCTGCAACGGTCTCATGGATCTGAAAATGAAAATGTCTCTTTCACTCTGAAAGGGTCGTTTTTGCACTTGGAACGATCAGCTTTAGGTGGAGAAAATTGGCATCTTGGATCCACAAGTAGTGGTTTTTACCTTTGTGGTCCGTAATAGGCCCATTTATGGTTAATTTCATAGTCACCCCGCATCAGGTCGAAGAAAGGTCATCGCCCAGAAAGGGAACAAGTCAAGTCCAGAAAGAATATGCTTTTGCTCTCAGACATGAAATGATCTAATCTCAGACGTGTAAAGTCCTCCCTTTAGTTAAGAGGAAAGCTTCTTTTCTGCGACGAACACATTGCGATTTGTAGCTTTTAGAGCTCGAGAATAAGCTTTTGCTTCGCTATCATTCCTGATTTATGATCGAGGGCGTTTTTTGGCACGGACCCGGCAAGTGTGATTGCCGGGAAAGCAAGTGTGGTTTTGCATCGATTCGTGTGCGTGATGACGTGCAAGGATGTACCTTTGATATTCGTACCGAAGAATGGCCAAGTTGCATGCGAACATTCGTGTCGCGCGTAAACTGAGGTCACATTCGCTAAGTAAGCTGCCAGTTGGAAGGGAACCAAGTAATTCACGTGACGGCTGTGGTCTCGAGATGGCCATTCTCGAAAAAAAAATGTCAGGCAGGGTTCTTTAACAAACGTGTCGCCTTTGCACCAACAGACATTCTGTGAATAATGCACCTCTGCTTTCCGTCCATCACGTGGGTCATTTCGTTATCGAAAAACCATGGCAACGTGAAACCGAACTTCAGGGTTCGCAAACACGAAACGACTGGACGGAGACTTCTGATAATATCACAGGCGTGTTAAGCACTGTTTGTTTTCCTTGTGCTTTAGTTATATATTCGACAGGCGAGGGTGTAAGGCACTAATCGAAAGGTCCTGAAATACCTAACCGGGCAATATACCGTTTTTTGTATTTTGTATATAACCGTTAATTGGCAAGACCGCGTCTCTGCAGCACCAAACATTTACCGATAACACAGTCCTTTAATGCAAATGAAAACATACCACTTTTGGTTTTGTGACGTCAGCGCACAATCAGCAGGAAGCGTTGGAAATTTTCACCATCTTCGCATAATCTATAGTCTTACCGGTGCGGCCATCGCACTTTTCAACATAATCCAATCGGTGTGAACATTTTTTGCATGAACAAATTAAACAATTAGGGTGTCAATTACCTATACAATATTGTTATCGGTGTATCCAAACCACATTTTGAACAGTTCATCCACTTTTATGAAGCTCTATATGCGGTGTAATGACTATTTTAAGTGTTTTATCTCACGCTTCTCTACCGGTCCATGCGCAAAGTCTGAGATGCGACAGGCAGCGTGCGAGGCCTACACCAGCGATGCTCGGCATCCTACCTCAGTGTTGCTGTTCATCTCGGCAGCAGGAAGCCCCAGACGAATCATTGGTATGTGTTGCTCCAACATCCTTCGTTGACCCCTGAAGTTACAGCTCGGGTACCCACGAACAGGCCTCCTAGGCGGCAGGGCTTTTTAACGCTATAACCAGGGATGCCCTCAATGGTAGATCCTTAGAAAAGCCGTAGGACGCCTCAAAAAAGGCTGGCGACTAAGTTCCTCTAGTCAGTCAGCTTCTCACAACATGACCACAACCAACGGCAGCCCACAGCATTGCGCTGGACCCAATTCGTTCCTGCGTAACGAGTATTCAAGACCATCTGTCTCAAATGGCATGACGTTTTAAAACGCCACGTAACAAACTGATCACGATCGCCACAAGATGCTGAGTTCATGCACGATTCTTGCGACCAGTTTTAGCCTTTATATTTAGTTTCTCATGCTGCCTACTATATGAAGAGAATGAAATGACTGAAAAACCTCTGAAAAGCATTGACTTGAGGGGCACTGGAAAAGCACTGCGCTTCCATTGATCTGTGACGTCAGGGCTAATGTATTAGAGTTTTGTGGTATATTTCAGTCACCTGCTTAACACTAACTTCTTAAAGCTTCTATGTCTGGCAACATCCTGTATCTCAACTTGCCGCTACAGCGAAACGTCAACGTTACGGCATGTGTTCTAAACAAGTTCACGCCACAAAAGTTAGCGAGTACAGACCAGTATTAGGTTTTGAGTTTCGGCTAACTGGAATTGTCCGTTGTTGCATGGTCAGGTTTGTTTTAATTTGCTTCTACTTCAACAATGTTGTCACCAATTGACTCGCAAAAGTGTTCGTTCCCGTCACCGATTATGTCCAGTAAATCGGAAGCTGGTCGTATGTCCGTGTGGTTGGGCAACATCAATGCTACAGCTTTACATAATGCTGTGAGTAAATGCAATTACTCCGTTTGGAACGGCTGGACTCGTTCATGAGCTAAACCACAACGCCGTGTGTCATAGGCGCAAATCCAAGGTTCTGCAAGATTAAGTCATCATAATTCATCAGGGCTCAAAAAGGGACTTGTTGTAACTTAGAAGCGCAATGCATCAACCAAAGCTGCTCACTTCCTAACAATTTCAGTACGTCGCCTTGCCATTATGCCACTCATCTGACAAGGACCTTGTGTAGAGATCCCTCATTTTCATTATTAATGTCTTGTGGTGCATACATGCTCCACAAGTATAGTAAGCAAGCCATAGTATGCGACCATAATACACGCAAGACCTGGCTTCCAGCCACAAGTCTGTCTGTCTGTGGCGGTCTTACGCACCACACCAACGGCACCTGTGACCTGCTCAGTCGCCAAGCAGGCTGCAGGGGTCAGTGACACCACAGAGTAGCGCCGATGAACAGCTCGCAACCAGCTGGATTATGTCAACATGCCCTGGTGAGACTGCAATGAGCTGAGTTTGCATCCCGTTCTCCTGTCCTCGCAGTGGATTCGTCGAGTCACTGAACTTCGCTTGTTCTTTATCGGCCCCATAACCGGATCAATGTTACGCACCTGTAAGTCAATGGATTTTTGTCCGTAAATTCAACTTGCTTTAAGGAAAATCGGTAATAAGTCGGTCAAGGTTTCGGTAATGACATGCATCATGAAATGTTTGTAAATTCCAACGTAAGGTAAACAACTTTAAGTGACAATAATAAACAAATGTTAAACAATAATTAGGCTAATAAGAATTAAGCAAACAATTTTAGTACGTCGCCATGCCGCTATGCCATCCATCTGATAAGAATCTTGTGTAGAGCATTCCCATTTCCGTTAGCAATGTCTTGTGGTGCATACATGCTCCACAAGCATAGTGATCAAGCAGTCGTATGTTATCATAATACAATGCAAGACCTGGCTCCGAGTCATAAGCCCGCCTTCACAGGCCACCATGCAGTCGCAGTTTACCTCGATTAACCACGGAAACAGCGTCATCGCAACCAGTCCGACCGAGTGAGGCATAAAGTTCCTCGCTCGATAGCAGGCTGCTCACATACGGTTTCGCAGCCCTTACGGACACCGGTTTCACAACACATCAGGCCAAAGAAGCCATGAAGTTCGTGCTTTTTATGGGAGCGGTGTTGCTGATGTCTGGAAATGCGGGTGTGTCGGGAACGGAAGAAGACCTGTTCCGCGCGGTGAATGGCTCGCTTCGAAATATTGCTACTGTAGCGAGTCAGCTCACCTCCAAGACCATTTGCTCCATTAAGTGCGCGAGGATGGGACCGGGGGTCTGTGTCGGTCTCACGTACTATACCAACGGCACCTGCGACCTACTCAGTCGCCAAGCAGTCTGCCGAGGGTCAGTGACGCCACAGAGTAGCACCGATGAACAACTCGCAACCAGCTGGATTATGTCAACATGCCCTGGCGAGACTGTGCCCAACTGAGCTTTCATCCTGTTTTCCTTGCCTTGCAATGGATTCGTCGAATCAGGTGCACTTCAAATGACAGTTGTGGCCGTCCTCATGTATATGATCATAAATCCCCATGGGTCATGAGGCAGGTTGCCTTATCAGCAAACACCTAACACCCTTTCAACGTCGCCATATTATTTCCGATCCCGTAACATTCGTTCTTCCAACAATGTTAACCTGCGCTTAAGCTTCTAAAACTGTCTGAGTCGAAAGGCGCCATTCGCGCGCACATTCAATAATATAATCTAAGGTTGCTGGCATAACGGCCTGAATGCGAATTTCTCCCAGCATCCTACTGATTTACATTGTTAGAACATTTCCGTCCCCAACTAACAACCACATATTGGCGTATGTAAATAGAGCTGTTGTCACTGAGCTTTCCCTGTTCTTTCTCAGCCCCATAACGGAATCAAATATTACACAACGTGTAAGTCAATAGCTCGTTGTCCGTAAATTAAACTCGATTTGAGAAAATCGGTAATACGTCAGTCGGTGTGTTGGTAATGACATACATTATCAAATGCTGGTAAATGCCATCGTAAAGCAAGTAACATAAGTTCACATTTTGATGCGGATGAGGTATAATAAACCATGCACTTTTTGAAGCAGTGTGTCACGAGGGAGCCAGCCGGTAAAACATGTATCAGACCCTCGGCCTCACTTTTTGCGTAGCTGAGGCTAATGGCACTTTAATATCCTTAATGTAATCATGCAACATTCCACCGGCCCGTTCATCAGACACCAGCGAAACATTGCTCTACATCGATCACAAAACACATCGTAACAGCAAATGACATGTGCCCATCCTTAGACTTTAACTTCGCCTAGGCCATGCTTACTTCCAGAACGAAATAATTGACTGTGCTTTGCTTTGCACTCCCTTCAGCGAGGTTCCCCATGCATAAGTTGACAATTCCATCACCCATCGGTGAGCAAGGAATATTTGCCTAAACTTTGGTATCAGCTAGCAAACTGCTAGTGCATCATTAAACTTTTTGGGACCTTTTCTTCGGAAGTGGAAAAGGCAGGAGACATCTCTGACGCATTGGTTTCAATCAAGATGTTGTAATAAGAGTATGTAATCATATCTCGTTCCTTGCGGCTTGGATGGATCACGTAGTGGATCTGTGCGTGCGATTTCCAAAGATCGTTTTCTAGTTTTTAATAATATCTCATCAGCCCTGGCAGGGCTGGCTGGTTTCCTATTTGGGGTACAACCAGACAAGGTCGTTGCACGGTCATATTACGTGTCCGCGACGCGCCAAACCCAACTGAATTTAACTTAAACATCTCATCACCCGCGCCGAATCGTTGCACGCTTATGGTACCGTGTCAGCGTGGTATGTAATTCATGACACACAAGGGGCGCGGAGACACGTTAAGATCTATCTGAGAGATCAGCCGGCCCCGCTTCGGCTGGAGCTCTATAAACCTGGTGCATTTACGCAACAGTTCTTCAACGAGTCTCTCAGAGAAGCTCAAGCCGGTATATTGCGCTTCTACGAAGAACTTAACGTCCTGCATGATGTCATTGGAACAAAAAGTAGTCGCACCCGTGAAGGATTAATTTGCTGTCAAGAAACTACCAGGTGGGGAACGTCGCGTTCTGTTTGGTATTTAGCTTCACGAAGACGGTGCCATTGCAGCCGTCCCATCGCCTTGACATGATTATATGTCACTTGTTAATTGTTAGTTTTTTGGTCGCACTAAATCCGTTCATGTTTACACACCAAACATGTAAGCCATCAACCCGTCTCAGTGTCTTTCTGAAGAGAAGAAGTAGGGATGCACTTCTGGAACTCGACGGCTCTTTTGTGTCAGCTTTCTTAAAAACTGGTATGCTTGTCCGCTTTCACATCCCGGGAAGATACCAAAACTTCCCGGGAAGTCACAAATCTTGGTGATTGGAGCGACTAACTCATCTTCGCAATCGATGATTGTGCGGGAACTGATATTGTCAGTCCCACAAGCCTTGTACGGACAGGACACACATAACACCATAAAACACCATACTACACACACACACACACACACACACACACACACACACACACACACACACACACACACACACCCACACACACACACACACACACACACACACACACACACACACACACACACACCACACACACACCACACACACACACACACACACACACACACACACACACACACACA
>NW_023596576.1:54476057-54480048 GCF_011947565.3 Pollicipes pollicipes
GGCATGTCCATTGTGCTTGACTTGGTGATGGGCTGATGTGTAGGAGTCCAAGGTTTTTTCAGTGTTTTATGCTTGTTAAATTTTCTGCTGCTATTTTGTTATTGAATTCATTTTCTTCGTTTTGTATTAAAGTGCTGGGGAAGGGAAGTCCAAAGTGCAGCATCAAATTTTTGGTGTTCATTATTTTTATGATCCTTACACTGGCATGAAATTACTATATTTTGATGTGTTCTGTTTCACATAAATAGCCTATGATGTCAAAAACATAACAGTTTCGTCATGATGCTGATATTACATCCATGCCAACCTGAAATAGATGTCTTTGTTTGCTGAAGGATCAGTCATGAGCCCATAAGTTCCGTCTTTTGTGAATTGATCTTTCACTTCCGCACGGTCTCTTTGTGATGGAATGTTTCACTCTCACCCTAGTTCAAAAGCGATTCTAGCTCCCTGCTCACAAAAGAGGGAAAATATGCGTATCGTGATGCAGACAGTGTTGGTGCTGCAAAAGAATTATTCGCTTCTCCACCGGAGGAGGGCTAGAGGAAATCCAGGGTAACTGAAGTTAGCTGAAGCTAAATGATCTGCCAACGGTGTTTAATGCTTGAGGAACCGCTAATCCGTTAACGAGAAAAGTTAGGTTCGCTAGACAGTGGTCAGCGGGATAGAGGCCGTGCATATCTTACGCTACGCATAGCGGGAAAGAGGGATGGAATGTGCCCGAAGCGTATCGAAGGGACAAGTTTTGAACAGCCTACCGTTATGTTTGTTTGTTGGTACGAGCCACACCAAAGCCTTTTTACACTAAGATCTGAAAACTCTATACATATAAGCAACTAGATGTACATGTATATATATATATATATATATATATATATATATATGTATATGTATATGTATTTAAGGTTAAGAAATCCGCGGTCAATAATACACCGACGAGATACGCACACCAGACATGTAGCTGGTAAGTAAGGGGAGAGCAGGATATGCTTTCCACATGTGTGTGTGTGTGTGTGTGTGTGTGTGTGTGTGTGTGTGTGTGTGTGTGTGTGTGTGTGTGTGTGTGGTGTGTGTGTGTGTGTGTGTGTGTGTGTGTGTGTGGTGTGTGTGGTGTGTGTGTGTGTGTGTTTGCATGTAGGCATGAGACCGAGCTCAAAGGGTTAGCTCATCTTGCTTTCGACTTTTGCCTATGTCTTGCTCAATATTTCGCGCGAGCTCAATATACTTTGCTTTGATTTATTGCTACACGACTTTGGAGTAAACAACCAGCCAGTCCGATTCCTACTACATGACAGGGATTTCCCAGTTGAAATTTCTGTTTTATACCGGCAAGGATGCCGAATTACAATGCTTACACGTTATCTAGACCGGGAACAGCACATATTCTATCTTCTCCTCTTTCTAGCCAGCACTGCCCAGGGAGCCACCATCGCAGCTTGAGAAATTGTTCAGGCTGGCGCCTCGTTAACGTTAGGCAGTGACGTCACAGAGTCACAATGGCTCGCGCGGCGGCGTTGCATAGCAGCGTCGATTGCGTCCCATGTAAATCAGTCGTAACGCAGAAATGCTGTGGTTCGTTTTGTTTATCATCGTCAAGGCCGTTTAATACCAACATAATGCATCAAACGTAATATGGTGATTATCGTGCAGTGTGGCATCAAATTTGTGTTGTTGTCTTGCCTCAGTGCGTGCTATATGTCGCGAATGGGAGAATTTTGAAGTGGCGTGTGAGCGTGAGGCAAAAGTGAGCATCAAAGGCAGTTTTTTGGCTGCAAGATACCATCATGTGGGGTGGGCGCTTGCAGGAATGTGGAGCGATACAATAAAGGCTTTTTTGTTTTTTCAAAAAAACATCCCACTGTCCCGAAACACATGCGCATCTTTTCTCTTGAACTAACACTATAAATGCGGAGAATACGGTAATCTGATCAAATCATTTTCAAGATCATAACTACGATCCTTGCCATCTGGTTAAGGCCAGGCTCATACCCAATGTTGAACCATGCCTTCGACAAGTGCAGTTCTTTCTATGCGATTGGACATCGCTGGCACGCCGAAGTGAGTTTACGTGTGCTTAAAAGAAAATAATCGCGTCTGTTTTATGCAGAAATCTTTGAACCCGAACCAGTCAGTAGTGCATGCATAATCCATACCGCTCTGTGCAGTTTGTAGAATACAATGCGAGATTCAAGAGAGATTTCCCGACCATAATCTTCTTTACAAAGAGGGAACTGACTACCACACAAGCGACACAGCCATCTATGCTACACGGGCGAAGGGGCCTGTGGGTCAGGGACGAAGTCAGGGTTTGCGACGGGGTTGAGGATCAGTTTGCACGAGCGAGTCTCAGCCCCATTAAAAGTACATCTACGCACTGGGAACTGACTAACAGACCCCACAGCCGTGAACAGTTACAGCACCTAACGCATCAATGAGCTTCCAATATTGGTTCGCCCTTGTGCCTTAAACAGTTCTTTCACCTGCGTACCGTACATGTGCACTCGGCTTTTTGGGGTATTGTTACTTATGACCCACTTTTGGGCTCTTGATGTTACTGTTCATGGTAGTGTCTGATATTTCAAATAAAAGCTTTTTGCCTGGTCACCAACGTCCGGTATTACATACTGCAATATCATGGTAAAAAACTGCTGCTGTGACTAAACCATAGGCCTCGAACCTCACGGGCAGAGACGAATGTAGAGGGAGGGGCGGGAGGATTGGAGCCTCTGAGGGGCCGTGCTGTTCCCGTGCATTTTTGCGTCGAAAAACAGTAATGGCGGCGCCAGCCCCTGGGGTAGCCGATGCAATGAAATGGGCCCATGAAACGGACTCATCCAGACAGGTCCGTGGTGGTGGCCTGGAGCGGGAGATATCAGAGAGGTGCACGCAGTACAGTACTCGTCGGACGTTGACCTTCCTCTTACCCGCTCGGACTATGTCACGCTGGACCACAAAAAGAGTGGTTGGGTATAAAAACAAGCATGCGATAACGAAAGAATGGGTACGTCCGGGTCCAAGACGTTTTGCTGTGGTAATGACAAAAAAACTGGTGACCTGTAAAAGGGCCTGATAAATGCGCCTGTTAGGTACGCAGAAATGACTGGTTCGTTGTGTCGGAGATCCAAGATCCAGCTATGGTGGAAGCGGCAGTGCATACGGACGACGCGGAGGCCGCCTACCAGCAAGCAGCCGCAATGCCCCCAATACCCGTCCTTAACGAAGTGGACGGGGACGGCGGCTCAACGAGTCGGACAAAGGCAAGCTCTGTGGCGGTGACAGGGAGAGGACCGAAGATGGCCCCCGCCGCGGCGACGAGATGGACGAGGTCAGCGTCGAGCTCGAGGTGCTGGCCTTCGTTCCCGGCTTCGTGGCGGCCAAGTGCAAACACCTTGATCCAAGTATGGGACTGTCGACCCGAGAGGCACCACCCAGCAATGTGCCAGACAGATGGATGCGCACGATTCGACAGGGTTGTCTGATGGTGCCGTTGCCGGCCTGGACGAGCGTTATCGAGGCTTTCGAGATCGTGTTCCAACTAGTGATGGACCGAGGCATGGACCGAGACATTGGCATCGGGGACCGCCTCACAAAGCTCCTGCTGAGAATATTTCGCAATAGACGGGCGCATTGCTCGGAAGCTGGTTAAGACGCGCATCTATCTGCACCCCAGGTGGCTTAATCAGGCAGGGGCTGAGCGAGCTGCTGCCAGGCGCGCAGCTAAACAGGTTCGACATCAGGTGGACAGCGCGAAGAGAACATGGCTGTGCTTATGTGAGTTGCGAAAGTGAGCTTAAGTGAGCATCGTTATGCTTTCTTTTTTGTCATGCATGCTTGTGTGTCTGTCTGAGGCATAGATGGTTCCTTCGAACTTAAACGTTTGGGTTGTTTCAGACTGGTTATTATGCCGCATAACACTAGATTTAAGCTAAAAAATATATAGCTGTGTTCTCCGCACCCCCTCCTCCCCCCGCTTATTTTGTGCCCCTGCCAA
>NW_023596576.1:54481048-54496048 GCF_011947565.3 Pollicipes pollicipes
ACATCGCTTTTGAGAATTTATCAGCGGCCATGCTGTTTGGACCCTAAGCAGAAAACAGCCTGCAATATAGCGGCGATCGTAAGACGTTTCTATGGCGACATCAATGCCAAGGTGAATGAAGTAGTCTCCCAATAAGCCTTTTCCACTTAGCGTGCGTTCAACTCAAGAACCATACGGGGTTGGGTTTTAAAAAGAGCATGGCCGCAAACTGCATCACCAAGGGTCCTCAAGATGGCTATTTCAGTTCAAAACTGCATGTAAAAGTGGAACTCCATATTAAGGTAATAATCGTTAAAAAGCTCTACCGTTTACGATTATTGTTTGCAGATACCTGCCCTCAGCTCAAAGGTAAGCGAATGTCGTTGGAGCGACACTTGTCAAGATTTCATCCGGGGCTTCCTGCTGCTGAGAAGAACAGCATCTTTGAGGTAAAAGGCCGAGCATCGCTTGGTGTGGGCCTCTCACATAGTCCGATGCACAAACTTAGCGCACTGATCGTTGGACGGCATAAAGTAAAATTTTTAGTTGTCAGCACATTGCATATAAAGTTAAACGAAGGCGGTAGAGTGTTCAGAAATGTCGTTTGGATCTGTTGATGCCAAGATTGATGGGTTTCGCTCCAAACAATTGGGATCATGTTGGGATTTGCGAGTTCCTGCACCGGTAATTATACAATAACGTCACAAAACAAAGTAATCCTATTTCGGGTACTTGTAGAACCATGTTATCGATAAAGGGAGGCCAAAGGGATGCAGTTTTCCAATATGTACATGGTTGAGGGATTGGGAAGGGGTGCAGGAAAAAATGGCTGAGCCTGCATCCGAAATGCACTTAGAACAGTTTCTGTTCATAATTTGAAGCGCTCTCTTTTCATGGTTAAGAACAGAGTATAGTGTCTCTAAATCAATTTGGGGGCAGTCTGAAACTTCTGATTAATGCTGATTAATGGAAAAATGTGCGGGAATCATGAACAAAAAGGAAATACTCAATAGTCGAGAGGCACAATCCCCAGTCCCTAAATTAACAGGAACTACAAGCCTTCAGGCTGGTTATGTTACGAGTGCATTTATCTGATAACTCTGTCAGGTTAGGGCAGTGTTTCCTCCATGCAATGTTTCCTTCATTGTGTTCATTCAACCTTTATTCAGTGTTTGATGGCCAGCAAACGAAACTTCAGTGCAAATAACCTCCCGAAGCAAAAAGGTGTCATGGTTTTGCCGCGTCGCATTTCATTAGTCTTTATTCTTTGTGGTTGATTGCATTATAAGATATACTGCGTTTAGAGTTGTATTGCGACCGTCTCTGAAAGACTTGACCCTATGTGATTAATAAGACGGTTCCAACTTTGTGGGTGTCCGGAAAGGCACTTTTTGCCCCTGTTCCGTTTTTTTTTCATACGTTTAGCCTGGATGTGAGGGAGAGACAGAGAAGACCTGCCTCACGCCTTTAAAAAGGGTTCGGTCGACACCGTGGGATATTTGGAATGGATTTATACCTACGTTGACAAAACGTGCCTTCAAGGCCCAAAATTGGTAAGGCCGCAGCAGTGCCCCAAACATTCGCCAGCTACATTGAATCACGAGCAGACTGCAGCGGACCCGGCTTGTAATGGACTAAGTATCCAGCATTTAGCGGCTCTTTTTTCCTGCCGGTTATTGCAAAGTACCTACAGGCTATTAATGGATCCCAGCTGTTGGACGATCACGAACAAGTCTTCAATTGGCTCTGAGCACAGATGAATTATTAGTTAAAATGGTACTATGAGAGCCACTTGACCTATCGTGACAGGTTTAGGGCACAAAATGCTTGACTGAGAAATTCCTCCCTATACCCGGACCATTTGTTTTATGGCATACCTCCCCCATGTCCTTGTCCATGTAGGCATTGTACGGCACATCTCAACCATATGTCCTTGGACACTGGGCATGACAAAATGTTGGTGCGCCTTGATACTGACATTCAGGCCGATGACACCTGCCCATCTCGCATAGAGGCTTGGTCAGTGTAGAGCAACGAGTGTTAGCGAGAGAGAGAGAGAGAGAGAGAGAGAGAGAGAGAGAGAGAGAGAGAGGAGAGAGAGAGAGAGAAGAGAGAGAGAGAGAGAGAGAGAGAGAGAGAGAGAGAGAGAGAGAGAGAGAGAGAGAGAGAGAGAGAGAGAGAGAGAGAGAGAGAAGAGAGAGAGAGAGAGAGAGAGAGAGAGAGAGAGAGAGAGAGAGAGAGAGAGAGAGAGAGAGAGAGAGAGATAGAGAGAGAGAGAGAGAGAGAGAGAGAGAGAGAGAGAGAGAGAGAGAGAGAGAGAGAGAGAGAGAGAGAGAGAGAGAGTAATGTATAATATATATATATATATATTTATATATATATATATATATATATATAATATGTATGTATGTATGTATTTGGTGTGTGTCAAGTTCGTACAAGGCTTGTGGGACTGACAATGTCAGTTCCCGCACAATCGCCGAGGGCGCGGACGAGTTAATCGCTCCGCTCACCGAGATCTGTAACCTTTCGGTGAGGTTTGGTGTGTTCCCGGGGAAGTGAAAACGGGCAAACAATATACCAATGTTCAAGAAAGCCGACAGAAAGGGGCCGTCGAGTTCCGGAATTACATCCCTGTTTCTTCTATTAGGAAAGACACTGAGACGTGTTGGCTATCTTAGCTGTTCCGTCACGAACAGCTAACATACGACTCTTCTTTATTGCGCCATCAACATGGTTTACATGGTTGGTTGTAAGCATGACGAATTTAATGGAACAAAAGACTAAGAATTAAGCACATACAATCATTGATGCACATACAATCTACATACAATCAGCCCAAAGCAAGGCATAGTTGCATGACAACGTCTTAAGCGAGGCTAAATCCCAATAAGAACGTGGTATGCAGAATACCTTCACTCGGTAGTTGTTGACAGCAGAATTGAGGGCTTTACGTGCGCGATTGCTTTTCGTTCCCAATGACATCATGCAGGACGTTAGGTTTTGGTGGACAGCACGATATGCTGGTTTGAGCTTCTTTGAGAGATCGCTGAAGACTTGCGTAAATCACCCGATTGAAAACCTTTGGCCGAAGCGAGTTAATTCACCTCGCTGACCTCACGCCACTTGTGCCATGATTTACATATCACACTGACTCGGTACCTAAACGTGCAGTGATTTGGTACGAGTGATGAGATATTAAATTCCACGTTAAGTTCAGTTGGGTTTGGCAGACACGCAATGCGAACATGCAAAGACCCTGTGTAGAACTGGGTAAAACAGAAAGCCAGTCGACCCTGCCAGGCTGATGAGATTATAATTCATTATTTCTAGAAAAATAAGTTTGGAAATCGCATGCACAGATCCACTACGTGATCCTTGCGAGCCGCAAGGAAAGAAGTATGATTGAATGCTTTTATTATAACATTTTACTTCAAACAAATGCGCCAAAGGTGTCTCCGGCCTTTTCTACTTCAGAAAGACTATTCAAAACATAAAGGAATGCTTAATGACTCACATTTATTCTAGCTGATACCAGCTCTCAGCAAAAGTTAAGGGCCACATCAAGTTGACACTAGGTTATACAATGCCCACCGGTAAACGATGGAATTGGAAACTTATGCATCGTTAACTCACTTAGTGCATAGCACAGCATGGTCAATTATTTGGTTCTGCAAGTAAAGAACGCGAGGGCAAAGTTAAAGTGCAGGGATGGGCAGATGTTGTGATGTGTTATGCGATGGATACAGAGCAATGTTTCGCTGGTTAATGATGAACGGGCCGGCGGAGTGCTGTATGATATTACCAAGGATATTGTAACAGCCATTACATGACTGCGGCTTATTCTAACCGCTTCGAGGCCGCCACTTTGTTGTTGCCGCTTCATTGTACGTAAAACCTCAAATGAAAGTGAAACAATGATACTAATTCGAAAATGCATACGGCCTGTTGTGATGAACAATCCACACAATCACTTGAAACAATAATAAAGTGGCATTTTAAGACAATGCAGCTACTCGCTCTTTGCGAACGCGTCCCTGGCTCATCGTGGTCTGGTGGCATTCTGAACGGCTCCACAAGAGCCGCCCACTCTCAAACGCCCCGCGGCACCAGGAACGCCATTACGAGCGCCATCTCTGGCCACCATCTCGCGCCACGAACAGCGCCCTTGATGTCGTGCGCTATCCTGCCACTGAAGCGATGTCGCCCTACAAACGGCGGCCACGGACATTAAAGTGCCATCAGCTTTACCTAGGCAAAAAATAAGGTCGAAAGTGTGATATATATTCTACCGGATGGTTGGTACATGGCCCGTGGTCTCAAAAATAGTGCATGGTTTATTTTGCCTTATCTGAATTAAAACGTGAGCTGTTATTTGATCTACGCTCGATTTTTACTAACTTTTGATAGTGTATGTCATTACCGATTCACCGACCGACATATTACTGAAATTTTTCAAACAAAGTTTATGTCACCAGCAAAAACATATTGACTTACACGTCGTGTAATATCTGATGCCGTTATGGGACTGATATGGAGCAGGGGAAGTTCAGCGACAATAACTCTATTTACATAGTTAAATATGTGATTCCATTTTGGAACGGTAATGTTCTAACAGTGAAAATCACTAAGATGCTGGGAGGAGATCGCACTCAGACCGTTATACCAGAAACCCTTGAAAATGTCAATGGATGTGTGCTGAAAGGGCGCCTTTCACCTTAGACAACTTAAGAAATCTAGGCGCGAGTTAACATCATTAGAAGAACGGATTTTACAGGGTTAGAAATAGTCTGGCGGTATTGAGTGCGTGTTAGGTGATTGCCAACAATGCAACCTTCCTCATGGTTTATGGGGATTTAAGATTATCTATATGAGGACGGCCATCTTAGCTGTCACTTAAAGTGCATCTGATTTGACCAATCCACTGCAAGCCAAGGAAAACTAGATGGACGTTCAGTTCGGCGCAGTCTCACCAGGGCATGTTGACATAATCCAGCTGGTTGCGAGCTGTTCATCGGCTCTACTCTGTGGCGTCACTGACCCTCGGCAGACTGCTTGGCGACTGAGCAGGTCACGGGTGCCGTTGGTATAGTACGTGAGACCGCCATAAACCCCCGGTCCCATCCTCGCGCACTTGATGGCGCAAATGATCTTGGAGGTGAGTTGACTCGCTACAGTGGTAGCACTCCGAAGCAAGCCATTCGCCGCGCGGAACACGGCTTCTTCCGCTCCCGACACACCCACAATTCCAGACGCCAGCAAAAACGCTCCCATTGAAGGCATAAATTTCATGGCTTCTTTGGCTTAATGTGTTTTGAAACCGGTGTCCGTTAGGGTTACGACACCCCATGTGAGCAGCGTGTATCGAGCGAGGGACTTAATACCTCACTCGGTCGGAATAGCTGCGATGACGCTGTTCCCATGGTGAATAGTAGCAAACCGTGAATGCATGGTGGTCTGTGAAGGCTAGCTTGTGGCTCGAAGCCAGGTTTTGCGTTGTATCACGACAGCATGCTATCGCTTTATCACTATGCTTGTAAAACACGCATACACCACAGGGCATTGATAATGAAAATAAGGAAACTCTACACAAAATTTTTGTCGGACGAATGGCTTGGTCGCAAAGCGACGTACTAAATTTGCTGGAAGTGAGCGTTATTGTTTGATGTACTGCGCTCCTAACTTACAACATCAACCTCCTTTTCGAACCCTGGTGAATTATGATGAATTAATTTTGCAGAGCCTAAGATTCGCATCTCTGACACACGGCGTTGTGGTTTAGCGCATGAACGAGTCCAGCCGTTTGAAACAAAATAATTAAATTTTACTCACAGGATAACATAAAACTGTGGCATTGATATGCTGCCCACCCACACGGCCATACGACCAGCTTCCGATCTACTGCACATGATAGATGAAGAAAACGGACACTTTTGCGAGTCAATTGGGAACAAAATCGCGAACATTTTCCTCCACATTACATCTTTCGTATTTCCTCCATACATCTCTTCTTCAAACGAAGATTTAGATGCATGTTCACGTCACATATAGCTCCGGAACTACATGATAAACAAACGACAGTCTGGTTATGTATATGGACGCAGCCAGGAATATTGTAAGATTTCAGTTCTGCTCTGTAAAGAGCAATTATCAACAGCCCTGTGCGGCTGTTAGAGCTGGCCGCAACCCACCACGTGGTGGCCGCCACGATGGATTTCGTCTGCTTTCCATAGCAAGAGCCCCTATTTCAGCGAAAAGCCACGCCAGCATAGAAAAAATAAATATACATCAATTCCAATCAGACCAACATACCGCACAACACGTCAGGCACCTTTCGCTGCATACAACGGCACCGCTCCCAAGGGCTGCACGAGACACAGACAAACAAGCAGAAAGGTCTCAATGACCCGTGCAGTGCCACATAACGGCTATGTACAAGTGCGGTGTGGATGTCACTGCTGGCCACAGTTCGTGAGTCAGTTAGTCTACCGCCGCCAGCAGCCGGCCACAAACCAAGAGATCCAAATAGCAACATTTGAGATCGGACGGACGAACTTAGCGAACAAACGTACACAAGTGAATGAAAACTGACAAGAAACACAAGCGGCCGGCAGACAACACATTTTAATGCAATTTTCGCCTTTTTACTAGGGGCTGAATAACGTTACCACCGCGGTCGTCGCTATTCGCGGCTAAATTAAGGCAACGCATGCCATACAGATGAACGGCGCTCTTGCTGGCAGGCAGCCAGCTACGGGCGCTGCGCACTGTTCACGGCTCCGACCAACAAAGGCGACGGCCCTGACACTCTTGGCTGACTTCAAGAAAAAAACTGTGTTGCATTTGAAAATACATATTGTTCGTGTGCCAGAGTCCGTTAGTATTCCGGAGGACCATCGACTTGAGACGTTGAAAGGAAAGAGTCTCTATCAGCCAAAGAGTTGCGAGGCAAAGGTGAGAGAGAGGATGGAAGGGCGGCATCGCACACTCTGAAGTCGTCGTCGTCATCGTCGTAAACGCTGTCGCGGCTCGCGTCAAGCCGCGCCGGCGGAGTCTGAACGTGGACTGCTCGGCAGGGACCGTGCGTCCCGCACGCGTGTCCCCATAAACCAACGTGGGTTTTGACCTCCAGATGGTGGGAACCAAACGGCAGAGGGGCCGCTCACACCCTCGCGGAGCCGCGGCCGCCGCGCCGGCAGCGACGGCCCGTTTGCTTGCTAACACACATTCTTCAAAACTCACCCCGATCTGCATAGACTAAAGCCTGAGCAAACATCAACTGAAGCGTACGGGGTCCTTTTAAAGCCTCTGCACTGTGAAAGAATTGACACGCCGGAACTATTCGCTTCCGAGAGGGGCGGTGAGGTTCTTGCCAGCAGCTCTGCCCACTCTGTTGACTGCCTCCAGCCCTCTGTCCACCGTCGTCACATGTCTGCTCTGTCCGCTGGGCGTCTTGTAATGGTCCTGGGTCAACTGCTCCGACATCAGCGAGTTGATCATTGTGATCATTGTCGCGGCTAATGCTTGGGTCATCAACATCAGCACAGTTATGGTCATGCTCATCATCCAGGTCACGGCTTCCAGACTGTCCAGTCAGAGCAAAGTTGGTATTACGTTGATGTCGTCGCCCTTGCATTGTTACCTGCTCGCACTCAATCCCGAATTTCCCCAAGTCTTTCAGTGCTATGTCATGGGCTCGAGTGTCATGGCGGGAGGCATTGCTTTTGCGCATCAAGGTGTGACACAGGCAACATATCAATTACCTTAAACTTTCAAGGGAACCTCTGTTCTCCCCGTTTTGGCAGCAGAGCGTGACGGACAACGACAAATGAAGAGGTGCACGCCAGATAAAAAGGATCAAGCGTATCTGAAGACAAAGGGAAGAAGGGGCTGGTATATTACCGTCGGATGACCAAGCTGGTGTTGAAGAGACCGGGACTAGGGATGAGGAACGTTCACTGGTAATTCCGGAGCAAGCTTGGCAGGATGAAGAGCACCAGTGGAATTCAGTAGACATGGGAGGCCTGCAGAGACATGCTTGGTGACCTGCATGGCCTGCCATTAATTTCAGAGAAGATTGCTTCATATATATTTTAGCCGGGACTAAAACATACAGTTATGCATCCCTGATGGGCCAGCTGCACGCCCAATATTTCATGGCCAACTGGCATCGCATCGAGCCGTCTCTTCATTTCTGCATGATGGATAGAGGAAGCGACAAAGCGGAATTGGTAAGGTCGTGATCACAGAATTGTTGCGGCTTTGACCGTTTGTTTACCTCCATGCAGTTTGCGGGCAAGAATATCTCTGAAGTTTCTTCTGAAAAATAATGTACTACGCACACTTTTATGTGCACTCAATTATGCTATTAATGTCAATGTCACAATAAGGTCTGGCTTCATCGACGTCAAAGTTGATTATCTTTCCAAAAATAAAAATGATAGATCATTATGGCCAGAGAGTGAGCATTATTGTGGATGAGCGCGACAAACTTGACTGACATGACCTTCAGACATGTGTCCATGGTCATGTCCTTTGCCAAAAGTACTGGAAAATTCACAGGACGAGTAAAGAGGTCATTAAACCAGCTATTGAAACATGAGTGCGACAGCTATAACTGTTACCGCATCATTCAGGAAAACCCTCAGAGGGCCTGTGCACAGCCCCAGTCCCCTCCTTCGTTCGGTGAGCTTGAACACGCCAGGTTCGTTCGGTGAGGTTGAACACGTCGTTGCTCATTTGGTGGTCCGCGGCAGGAACAGACATGAGCTCTCAAACGAAGAGGTCTCAATGTCGGCTATTGCCAGGGGTGTTACCACTGGCACTCCGCCTCTTCAGTGCAGCGAAAGGGGACAGACTGTTCCCCCGGGACAGTGGTCCACATCGAAACGCTCCGCGTGGCCAGTGTGCGGACCTTCAGGATTATCTCCCCGAAAAGTGTCTTAACCTTTCCGGTGAACTTACGCGTTGAAGTTGGCTGTAGGGGCCCAATGACGACGCAAAACAACGATGTTGATTGGCTCAGACATGAATCGATGACAACAGTGTGTCCGACGTCGGCACGGCGTCTTGCGTGTGCTGAGACCATTCTTACCAGCCAGTCTTGATGTCCGCCGCGGCTCGCTGAAGCTTTTACAGTTAGCTTTGAGACAATAAATTATGCATGAGCAGAACTCCAAATCAGATGTCATTCCAGGTTTGACAGGCGCGGCGTAAAAGCATGCCGATGACTGACGGAGCAATCCATGAGCTGAACGAACATCCAAGCGCCTCGTGGAAGCAGAAGCCGCATAAAAGATGGCGCGGGCTTAATTAATAAACCACTTGATGCCGGTGCTGGGGGCCATTAGCCCAAACGAGATAGAAAGGCTGACTCTCCTAACTGCGCGTAAAAGCGGTGTCATGGTACGTATCGCCATTTCAGCCCCTGCAAGGAGCAACCTTACCTCTTAAAGTTAGGAGGGACCCATTTTGAGCATCTGGGCCTGGAAGGATCCATCGCAGACAAAGAGAGGGTCGTCTCAAGTCAGGAGAGGACGCATGTTTCAATGAGAAAGTGAGCATCTCAGATTCTGAAAAAGCCTCTATCACCTCTTAGGCCCAGGAAGGATTTCCTTCCCGGACCTTCCCCAAAGGTCCTTAACCTAACGGCGAGCCTGGTATTCTAGAGCAGGAGCTACATTATTTCTGAAGGTGGCCTCATGGCCCCGAAAAGTACATGCCTTTTGATGTAGAAAAGCGTCTTTTGGGTCTAATTTAATCTGTTACCTCGGTCATAGGGACCTCATTTCTGTGAATTTTGGTAATCTACGGGTAGAAACAATGCCTTCAGCTTAGGAAAAAGAAGTCTGCGCAGCACCTTGACTGACAAAAATATACCCTTGTTCTCTATGCCCTCCCCCTCCCTGCCGCGTCACCTCTAGGCTCAGAAAGGATTCTCTGTTGTCTGCAACGGTCTCATGGATCTGAAAATGAAAATGTCTCTTTCACTCAGAAAGGGTCGTTTTTACACTTGGAACGATCAGCTTTAGGTGGAGAAAATTGGCATCTTGGATCCACAAGTAGTGGTTTTTACCTTTGTGGTCCGTAATAGGCCCATTTATGGTTAATTTCATAGTCACCCCGCATCAGGTCGAAGAAAGGTCATCGCCCAGAAAGGGAACAAGTCAAGTCCAGAAAGAATATGCTTTTGCTCTCAGACATGAAATGATCTAATCTCAGACGTGTAAAGTCCTCCCTTTAGTTAAGAGGAAAGCTTCTTTTCTGCGACGAACACATTGCGATTTGTAGCTTTTAGAGCTCGAGAATAAGCTTTTGCTTTGCTATCATTCCTGATTTATGATCGAGAGCGTTTTTTGGCACGGACCCGGCAAGTGTGATTGCCGGGAAAGCAAGTGTGGTTTTGCATCGATTCGTGTGCGTGATGACGTGCAAGGATGTACCTTTGATATTCGTACCGAAGAATGGCCAAGTTGCATGCGAACATTCGTGTCGCGCGTAAACTGAGGTCACATTCGCTAAGTAAGCTGCCAGTTGGAAGGGAACCAAGTAATTCACGTGACGGCTGCGGTCTCGAGATGGCCATTCTCGAAAAAAAAAATGTCAGGCAGGGTTCTTTAACAAACGTGTCGCCTTTGCACCAACAGACATTCTGTGAATAATGCACCTCTGCTTTCCGTCCATCACGTGGATCATTTCGTTATCGAAAAACCATGGCAACGTGAAACCGAACTTCAGGGTTCGCAAACACGAAACGACTGGACGGAGACTTCTGATAATATCACAGGCGTGTTAAGCACTGTTTGTTTTCCTTGTGCTTTAGTTATGTATTCGACAGGCGAGGGTGTAAGGCACTAATCGAAAGGTCCTGAAATACCTAACCGGGCAATATACCGTTTTTTGTATTTTGTATATAACCGTTAATTGGCAAGACCGCGTCTCTGCAGCACCAAACATTTACCGATAACACAGTCCTTTAATGCAAATGAAAACATACCACTTTTGGTTTTGTGACGTCAGCGCACAATCAGCAGGGAGCGTTGGAAATTTTCACCACCTTCGCATAATCTATAGTCTTACCGGTGCGGCCATCGCACTTTTCAACATAATCCAATCGGTGTGAACATTTTTTGCATGAACAAATTAAACAATTAGAGTGTCAATTACCTATACAATATTGTTATCGGTGTATCCAAACCACATTTTGAACAGTTCATCCACTTTTATGAAGCTCTATATGCGGTGTAATGACTATTTTAAGTGTTTTATCTCACGCTTCTCTACCGGTCCATGCGCAAAGTCTGAGATGCGACAGGCAGCGTGCGAGGCCAACACCAGCGATGCTCGGCATCCTACCTCAGCGTTGCTGCTCATCTCGGCAGCAGGAAGCCCCAGACGAATCATTGGTATGTGTTGCTCCAACATCCTTCGTTGACCCCTGAAGTTACAGCTCGGGTACCCACGAACAGGCCTCCTAGGCGGCAGGGCTTTTTAACGTTATAACCAGGGATGCCCTCAATGGTAGATCCTTAGAAAAGCCGTAGGACGCCTCAAAAAAGGCTGGCGACTAGCTAAGTTCCTCTAGTCAGTCAGCTTCTCACAACATGACCACAACCAACGGCAGCCCACAGCATTGCGCTGGACCCAATTCGTTCCTGCGTAACGAGTATTCAAGACCATCTGTCTCAAATGGCATGACGTTTTAAAACGCCGCGTAACAAACTGATCACGATCGCCACAAGATGCTGAGTTCATGCACGATTCTTGCGACCAGTTTTAGCCTTTATATTTAGTTTCTCATGCTGCCTACTATATGAAGAGAATGAAATGACTGAAAAACCTCTGAAAAGCATTGACTTGAGGGGCACTGGAAAAGCACTGCGCTTCCATTGATCTGTGACGTCAGGGCTAATGTATTAGAGTTTTGTAGTATATTTCAGTCACCTGCTTAACACTAACTTCTTAAAGCTTCTATGTCTGGCAACATCCTGTATCTCAACTTGCCGCTACAGCGAAACGTCAACGTTACGGCATGTGTTCTAAACAAGTTCACGCCACAAAAGTTAGCGAGTACAGACCAGTAATAGGTTTTGAGTTTCGTCTAACTGGAATTGTCCGTTGTTGCATGGTCAGGTTTGTTTTAATTTGCTTCTACTTCAACAACGTTGTCACCAATTGACTCGCAAAAGTGTTCGTTCCCGTCACCGATTATGTCCAGTAAATCGGAAGCTGGTCGTGTGTCCGTGTGGTTGGGCAACATCAATGCTACAGCTTTACATAATGCTGTGAGTAAATGCAATTACTCCGTTTGGAACGGCTGGACTCGTTCATGAGCTAAACCACAACGCCGTGTGTCATAGGCGCAAATCCAAGGTTCTGCAAGATTAAGTCATCATAATTCATCAGGGCTCAAAAAGGGACTTGTTGTAACTTAGAAGCGCAATGCATCAACCAAAACTGCTCACTTCCTAACAATTTCAGTACGTCGCCTTGCCATTATGCCACTCATCTGACAAGGACCTTGTGTAGAGATCCCTCATTTTCATTATTAATGTCTTGTGGTGCATACATGCTCCACAAGTATAGTAAGCAAGCCATAGTATGCGACCATAATACACGCAAGACCTGGCTTCCAGCCACAAGTCTGTCTGTCTGTGGCGGTCTTACGCACCACACCAACGGCACCTGTGACCTGCTCAGTCGCCAGGCAGGCTGCAGGGGTCAGTGACGCCACAGAGTAGCGCCGATGAACAGCTCGCAACCAGCTGGATTATGTCAACATGCCCTGGTGAGACTGCAATGAGCTGAGTTTGCATCCCGTTCTCCTGTCCTCGCAGTGGATTCGTCGAGTCACTGAACTTCGCTTGTTCTTTATCGGCCCCATAACCGGATCAATGTTACGCACCTGTAAGTCAATGGATTTTTGTCCGTAAATTCAACTTGCTTTGAGGAAAATCGGTAATAAGTCGGTCAAGGTTTCGGTAATGACATGCATCATGAAATGTTTGTAAATTCCAACGTAAGGTAAACAACTTTAAGTGACAATAATAAACAAATGTTAAACAATAATTAGGCTAATAAGAATTAAGCAAACAATTTTAGTACGTCGCCATGCCGCTATGCCATCCATCTGATAAGAATCTTGTGTAGTGCATTCCCATTTCCGTTAGCAATGTCTTGTGGTGCATACATGCTCCACAAGCATAGTGATCAAGCAGTCGTATGTTATCATAATACAATGCAAGACCTGGCTCCGAGTCATAAGCCCGCCTTCACAGGCCACCATGCAGTCGCAGTTTACCTCGATTAACCACGGAAACAGCGTCATCGCAACCAGTCCGACCGAGTGAGGCATAAAGTTCCTCGCTCGATAGCAGGCTGCTCACATACGGTTTCGCAGCCCTTACGGACACCGGTTTCACAACACATCAGGCCAAAGAAGCCATGAAGTTCGTGCTTTTTATGGGAGCGGTGTTGCTGATGTCTGGAAATGCGGGTGTGTCGGGAACGGAAGACCTGTTCCGCGCGGTGAATGGCTCGCTTCGAAATATTGCTACTGTAGCGAGTCAGCTCACCTCCAAGACCATTTGCTCCATTAAGTGCGCGAGGATGGGACCGGGGGTCTGTGTCGGTCTTACGTACTATACCAACGGCACCTGCGACCTACTCAGTCGCCAAGCAGTCTGCCGAGGGTCAGTGACGCCACAGAGTAGCACCGATGAACAGCTCGCAACCAGCTGGATTATGTCAACATGCCCTGGTGAGACTGTGCCCAACTGAGCTTTCATCCTGTTTTCCTTGCCTTGCAATGGATTCGTCGAATCAGGTGCACTTCAAATGACAGTTGTGGCCGTCCTCATGTATATGATCATAAATCCCCATGGGTCATGGGGCAAGTTGCCTTATCAGCAAACACCTAACACCCTTTCAACGTCGCCATATTATTTCCGATCCCGTAACATTCGTTCTTCCAACAATGTTAACCTGCGCTTAAGCTTCTAAAACTGTCTGAGTTGAAAGGCGCCATTCGCGCGCACATTCAATAATATAATCTAAGGTTGCTGGCATAACGGCCTGAATGCGAATTTCTCCCAGCATCCTACTGATTTACATTGTTAGAACATTTCCGTCCCCAACTAACAACCACATATTGGCGTATGTAAATAGAGATGTTGTCACTGAGCTTTCCCTGTTCTTTCTCAGCCCCATAACGGAATCAAATATTACACAACGTGTAAGTCAATAGCTCGTTGTCCGTAAATTAAACTCGATTTGAGAAAATCGGTAATACGTCAGTCGGTGTGTTGGTAATGACATACATTATCAAATGCTGGTAAATGTCATCGTAAAGCAAGTAACATAAGTTCACATTTTGATGCGGATAAGGTATAATAAACCATGCACTTTTTGAAGCAGTGTGTCACGAAGGAGCCAGCCGGTAAAACGTGTATCAGACTCTCGGCCTCACTTTTTGCGTAGCTGAGGCTAATGGCACTTTAATATCCTTAATGTAATCATGCAACATTCCACCGGCCCGTTCATCAGACACCAGCGAAACATTGCTCTACATCGATCACAAAACACATCGTAACAGCAAATGACATGTGCCCATCCTTAGACTTTAACTTCGCCTAGGCCATGCTTACTTCCAGAACGAAATAATTGACTGTGCTTTGCTTTGCACTCCCTTTCAGCGAGTTCCCCACGCATAAGTTGACAATTCCATCACCCATCGGTGAGCAAGGAATATTTGCTAAACTTTGGTATCAGCTAGCAAAATGCTAGTGCATCATTAAACTTTTTGGGACCTTTTCTTCGGAAGTGGAAAAGGCAGGAGACATCTCTGACGCATTGGTTTCAATCAAGATGTTGTAATAAGAGTATGTAATCATATCTCGTTCCTTGCGGCTTGGATGGATCACGTAGTGGATCTGTGCGTGCGATTTCCAAAGATCGTTTTCTAGTTTTTAATAATTATCTCATCGGCCTGGCAGGGCTGGCTGGTTTCCTATTTGGGGTACA
>NW_023596576.1:54501941-54521332 GCF_011947565.3 Pollicipes pollicipes
GCCTTAGTTCCTCGTGTGTGTGGTGGTTCCTGGTGTATGTGGAAACCGAGGAT
Organism: Pollicipes pollicipes; assembly: GCF_011947565.3. Classification (NCBI taxonomy): domain Eukaryota; kingdom Metazoa; phylum Arthropoda; class Thecostraca; order Pollicipedomorpha; family Pollicipedidae; genus Pollicipes; species Pollicipes pollicipes. The sequence goes on from NW_023596576.1 coordinate 54,501,995, forward strand.
GACATTTAACACGAATGGACTGGCACCCCCGCTAGACAGCAGAATGGGAAACCAGGGGCGTCGTCACTGTTCGTACTGCAGAAGCTCATCAGCCCGTTTGACGAGTGCACGAGCCATCTGTGCAAGTGCAAACGGCCGGCAGTGAGGCGGCGCAGATCATGGCTGATCCGCACACGCACTAAGAACCAGATCCAGCTGACACTGTGAATACGACTTTGGCCAAACAACAACAGACTTGCAAACAACAGACAAACAACGTGTGGCGCCGGTCCGGCGTGACGCGGCGGAGGCAGGCTCGGGTGGGGGAGAGAGCATAAATGTCCTTATGGTGGCGTGGTTCGCGATGATGAGGACGTAACTGCGGTGTTCATGTGAAAAAGTTCATTAGTTTTCCGGAGGACTGTCGACTTGATTCGAAAACAGACGTTGAAAAGGAAGAGTCTCCCTTAGCCAAAAATTTGCAAAGTGAAAGCAAGAGAGGCGTTGGAAGGGTGGCGTCGCACACTCCGGAGTCGTCGTCGTGGTCGTCGTAAACGCTGACGCGGCTCACGTCGAGCCGCGCCGTCGGAGCCTGAACGTGGACTGATAGGCAGAGACCGTACATCCCTGCCCGCATGTTCCATAAACCCACGTGGTCCACATACGGGCTCCAGATAGTGGGGACCAATCGGCAGAGGGGTCGCTCACACCATCGCGGAGACACCGCCGCCGCGCCGGCAGCGACGGCCCGTTTGTTCGCTAACATAGCCGGTCCGGGTTTTTCGCGCCATTCGCGGAAAATCCTAACTACAAGCGGGCAAACTATGGGTTATAAACACTACACATGTCAAATAAACATAGCACTATCTCTATAACACTATAAACATCAATAGCTAACTTACGGGCACTGTTCGTCCGCGGTAGGCGAGCATTTTTGCACCAGCTACATTTAGAGCTAATGAGCGGCTATAAACTAAGCTATAACTACATCTACACTCTACGGCGCGAACGCTCGCGGCGCGCGTCGGGCAAGTATGACAGTGTCCCAAACGACATCATAAACTATTTACCGCAGTATCGCGGCGCACACGGTCACAGTGCGGCAGTGTCGCACGGGACCGCCATAAGCTACTCACTAGGCGGGGCGCGCACAGTCACCGTCCCGTCACATCAGCGCTTGTCTGCGTCATGCTCGAGACGGCAGAGGCGGGTGACAGGCCGCCTATATTGCCCGGTGGGTGTCGTCACGTCTACTACGCGAACCCGACCGTCTGTGCCAGGGAGCACGCGGGCCACTCGTCCCATTGGCCAATGCCACCGGGGAACGTTATCGTCCGCCAACAGCACGAGTTCGCCGACCTCGATGTCGGCCGTGTCTCTGCATCACTTCGCTCTCGTGGTCAGCGTGGGAAGATACTCCCGCCGCCAGCGCCGCCAGAAGTGATCTAGCAGCACCTGCGTGTGCTTCCAGCGCCGTCGGCAGCACAGGTCACCATCCTCGTACACGCCAGGAGATAGCTGAGGAGAAGCCCTTCCGATGAGGAAATGGTCCGGCGTTAGTGACTGATAGTCGTCAGGATCGGTGCTGGCGTGCGTCAGCGGTCGGCCATTGAGGAACGCCTCGCCTTCGGTGACCACCGTCCGAAGCGTCTCGTCATCCACAACCCTGTCTCCCAGCACGGTCGACAGGGCACGTTTGGCTGAGCGCACTAGACGCTTGAACACGCCGCCGAAGTGGAGCGCACCCGGAGGGTTGAGCTCCCACCCCACGCCTTCTTGTGACAGCGTGTCAGCGATCTTGGCCTGGTTGCACCGCAGCGACTGGCGCAGCTCGCGCTCACCGGCTCGGTGGTTTGTCCCGTTGTCCGAGCAAACCAGCTTGGTCCTGCCGCGTCTCGCTATCATGCGTCTCATTGCCATGATAAATGAGTCGGTGTCCAGCGAGTGAGCCAGCTCGATGTGGACTGCTCGAATGGACAGGCCGGTGAAAAGACAGCCGTAACTCCTCTCCCTTTTACGCTGTATCTTTACCGTCAAATGTCCGAAGAAGCTCACGCTCACTCTAGCGAACGCTAGGGCCGGGTCACCCACGCGGAAGGCTGGCAGGTCGCCCATCAGTGGTGGCATTGGCCGAACTGACCGTTAACGACACACCATACAGGCGCGGGTGTATCGCTTTACGGCCGCCTGGCCACAGGTGACCCAGAACTGCTGCCGGATGTGAGTCAGGACGTGTTCGGCACCCGCGTGTGCTAGCTTCTTGTGATGGTCGGTGACGAGCAGCCGTGTGGCGTCTCCCTTGGCAGGTCGTATTACCTGATGCTTGGCTTCGTAGTCGACTGGGAATGACGCAGTAGCCCTCCAACTCTTTGCAGACCGCTTGAGGTCCACGAGGGGGCGCTAGCTGGTGGAGATGGCTGCCGGTTGGTAGTCGTTTTTCTTGCTGCAGAGCGGCGATTTCGGGGCCGAACCGCTCTGCCTGGGCGTTGCGGAGCCAGACGTGTTCAGCGTCACGCAGCTCGTGAACGGTCAGTGGCCCCGATCGTCGATCGTCTTGGGACGGCTGTTGCTTCCCTTGTGCGGCGAAGCGGTGCATGCACCTTATGCTGGTCACGCGCAGCAGCCTCAGCCATGTGAGTACCGGCTGGCGTTTATGGCCGGGGGCGCCCGTGGAGCAGTGACGCACGCTGCCACCCTCATTTCGGCCGCCTCCTCGCCCCGGGGCGGGTGTCAGGCAGGCAGGGCCGCGGGCAGTCATTAAGTTGCACACACCGCCTTCACGCCACAAGAGACCGGTTTCGTACCGATCGCCGGACCGTTTGGTGGTGCCGTCCAGGATGGGACATCGTTCTTTGGTCCACTTCTGAGTGCAGCTGTGCTTTCTCGTACCTTGTGCCGAAGGCCGTCGTCAAAAATGCTTAACCTGGTCTTGGAGGTCCAGAAGAGCACTCCTTTCGTCACTGACTCGGACGTGGTGCACACGCTTATCAGCTGGTGCATGCATCGACCGCCACGGCGAGCGGACGGTCACAGTCCAGCTGAGCAGAGTCCTCACCGCGCTCGGCTTCCCTGGCGGCCCTTCTACTCCCGCGGCACGTGCGTTCTGCTTCCGAGATCGTGCGTCCCTGCCCGCGTGTTCCATAGACCTACGAGGTCCACATATGGGCTCCAGATGGTGGGACCAATCGGCAGAGGGGCTGCTCGCACCATCGCGGAGACGACGCTGCCGCACCGGCAGCGACGGCCCGTTTGCTCGCTAACACGCAGTATTGGATAACGAGCACGGTACGTGACCATTGGGCATCCAGGGGTGATTACTGGGTTGCAAGCTTGATTGTCATTGTAGCAGTTAAAAGCAGTGATTCTAGTCTTGCTGCGCCGGTGGTAACGGTGTTTATTGACAAGAACATTTTGATAAATTGTCCACTATACAAGTGCGGCGTACTGGAAAAAGCTGTTGGTCTGTTCAGATGCTGTGCTCTAGGTTACATGCTCGGCAGGCTGCTTGTTCAGCACCATTTGTACATTTACCTGGCCTGCTCGGCCCCGAAAAGTGGTATTGATTACCGAGCGGTGGTATTACAGGTTTGTACACGTATCACGCAATTTCTTCGTGTTTTGCACGCGGGAAATGCGGAGGAGAGAATTAAAATAAGTTAGCAGTATACGTGCATTTAACCGCGATTGTTAAAGTTGGCCGGGATAGGAAGTGCTCTGGGTCCTTACTGTTACTGACATGACTGATTATCGCCTGCATGCTATAATAAGATATGTTATAATATAATACACCTGCATCTTATAACAAGGAATGCCTGCTCAGAATACCGTTATCGTCCAGGGGTGTTAGCAAGCGCAGAAACGTTTCACAAACATTTCGTAAGGTTAATTCAATGGTAGATTGCTGGTGTCGAAATATCCAGACCCTGGTTCGGGTCCCAGCAATGCCAGTGCCCATATATTCTCCGAATACTCGGAGACTTTCATTGCCAGCCATCGCACGCCCAGCTTGAGAATTCTGCTTCATACCGTCTTTCACCAATGAAACCACTTGTGATGAAATTAGCCGGTTCATGCATTACGCTTGACAGCATGGACCAACCGAACGTGCTGACCATACGCTGTCGAGACTGCTGCAAAATAACGATGTGTGCACACGTCTTTTTATGACTTAGCTGCATTGCTGCTCTGTGCTGTATCGTCATGGTCCAGGTTGCCGAATGGCCGCACGCATGTCTAAATGTTTGCCGCGCTTGAGTATGACCTAGGCCATATGGGCATTAGCCAACAGTCCAACTATCCATTCAAAGATGTGAAGCCAGCTGCACTTGGGAACAGATATAAGCCCTGGTGGAAATGCTTGCTGTTGTCTCCGTACAACTGCTTTGCGCTGGTCAGGTAGTCCCCTGCCTGCCGAAATCCCGTTGATGTGACTGAACATCTTCTGCAGGGAGGACCGCCGGCGGGAACACCTGACTTCCAGGCCAATGCGTACTCCGCGATACTGCAGCTGATGCCGACAAATGAACGAAGCAGTTTGCGCCCGTGGCGACCAAGTTATGGTGAAATGCGGAAACATTTTGGGTGGGTATTAGTCACCGTGGACCGGGTTTTGCGCCAGTGGCATTTCACGGCCCCAGCTCGCTGATTTTAGGCATCAGCGTGTTGCACTCGAGATCAATTTCGAAAAAGGCGGCACTGTTCGCTTCCCGGCGACTGTTGGCGTCGACCATGGGTCTAAAGGTGTTCGACTGACTGGGCCATTGGTTGATGATGCACGTGGCTCATTCATGGCAGAGCAAATAACGCGCACTTTAAACGTGTATGACCAAACAGGTTCCAATTGCTAAAGCCAACGAGATCGAACCAATATCATCGCTCATCCTCCATATCAGCCTCTATGTTTTCATACCTCCCAAAAAGGCGGGTAAACGTTACAACGCAAGGACCGGTCCCCAGTTCGATGAGCGCAAAGTATTTTTCGTGTTGCTGTAGGGAGAATGCCGGGTCCGGGACATTGGACAGGCCCCTACAATAATGCCCCCTGTGTCAGTCAGAGCCTGTGTCAGTCACGGCCCAAGTCACTTACGACGGACCCTCCATCCTTACTCCAGCCATGGGTCCGTTAAACTGACCTCGAGTCTTTGTGACATTGTTGCACCACCTGAGGCGATCAGGGATCTTGTCACACCATTGAGGCTTCCTGTGTCGGCCTAGGGTCATGCGAATGGCTATTCAGGAGCCTGGATTATGACAGTGCGGAATAAAACAGCAATGCTTCTTAGACACTAGAGGATATGTGTACACATGCATATATATATATGTATATATACACACATATATATATATATATATATATATATATATATATATATGTGTGTGTGTGTGTGTGTACACATGTATATACATATTCTGCAGCAGTCTAGTCGCCTGGTCAGCACATTCATTTGGTCCGTGCTGTCGAGCGCAATGCATGAACCGGCTAATTTCATTCCGTGTGATTTCATTGGCGAAGGACGGTGTGAGGCAGAGCTCTCAGGGTGGACGTACGGTACCTGGTAATGATTGTCTGAGTAAAATCTTCGGCAAAAAACGTCTATACAGTTTTTAAAGTAGTATTAGGCATTGGGGACGGCCAGAACTTTGGTTGGCATTGGCTACCACATCTGGCACTGGCTATCTCATATTTCAGCCGGGCCCTCCTCTCATTTAGAGATATTGGACTCATTACTCAGTGCCACTGGGCACAAATCTCAAAGCGGGCGCATTGTTTGACCCAAATGAAATGGAAAATTCCGATAGCAACTGGCCAATGATGGTCAGGCTAGGATCGACGCGGCTGTGCCGCAGCTTTGTGTAACACGTACATTTTCCCACATTTCTCTGCGGTGAAACGGCGGAGCCCAAATCATCCATGGAACTGGCCGACACGACTTTGTTGGTGGCAGCCTAAATGGAGTAAGCCGGGATCGTGTCAATGACTTTCGCGCAAAGCAGGGCCCCCGTGGCTTATATACAGCCAGAACATGTCCGCATTTCGCAGCGGTTTAATCGCAGCTCCCCAAAACGTTTGACACCGCTCAGGCTGCCGTTATTGTCGGCGCAAATTGCCGCGCTCATATCATGGCATATCGACAACTACGCGGTATCAGTGAAACACGGGTTTCTGTGGGCGGTCCCCCGCGCAAATGATATTCAGGTGCAACAATGGGCAGGCCCGCGGCCGCAGCTAAAAGCGGGGAAAGGAGTTCTCCTACAACAACAAGCAGTTGCAGTAGCGCTTTTATACTTTCGAATGGCCTTCTCTTCTTGGATTATTGATGTATCGCCCATGTCACAAACCAGCGCGGCGAGTATTTAAAAGGTAATTCGGACACCCGGGCCATAGTGATACGAACAGGAACAATGAGACCGAGCCACAAGAGCACGCGGACATGCATTGATGTTCCACGATAGCCCCGACGGGGCATGGTTAGCCCGCTCATATGGACCCGTGCTGTCAATCGCAATGCATGAATCGCTACTTTCGTCACATGTGTCATCCGGAGGTCCCGAGCCGGACCTGGAACGAATCGGCTTTTGATCCTTAAATCCGTGGCTCCTGATCCCGGGACTCTGAATAAGACTCTGGCCAGCGTTTCGTGTACTAAGGGCCTCACATCGGGCCGTTGATCGTCGGTCTCGGTGGCCCCTCGAGGCTCTCTTCTCCGTCCCACTTCTCTTTTTCAGTCTCTCTTCGAATGAATCTTATCCTAATAAAATATTCTGATACGTTTTGTTAGGAAATAATTATCTCGATTTGTACGTGACAGAATGAAATGGCGTTTCCAGGCTTACAGTTCCGGAAGCACCCCTTCTACCCCCTGCCCCGTGCTTCCATTTCGCAAGTATCATGAGAATCATCTGATGCAAGTCGAAGAATTGTGTGTGGCTATTGTCATGGGTTAACATTAATATCACGGCTCCTTTTCCCAGAAACAGAGAAGGTACACCCAAAACGTAAACCGGCAACCGAGTTTTATTTCTCCGCCTGTTGGTTATAGCCACCGTGACCAAACCAACACCAACACTCAGACAACCTTTCCTTTTTATGTCATCTATTGAGGCAATTGAGATACACACCACGATATCGGGACGAGCCCCTAGGCTGATAAGTGTAAGACATATGACGCACCTTTGACGTCATACCACCTGGCCCCTATTTTGCAAGTCCTAAGGTGTGTGTGTGTGTGTGTGTGTGTGTGTGTGTGTGTGTGTGTGTGTGTGTGTGTGTGTGTGTGTGTGTGTGTGCGCGTGCGTGTGTGTGTGTGTGCGTGTGTGTGTGTGTGTGTGTGTGTGTGTGTGTGTGTGTGTGTGTGTGTGTGTGTGTGTGTGTGTGTGTGTGTGTGTGTGTGGTGTGTGTGTGTGTGTGTGTGTGTGTGTGTGTGTTGTGTGTGTGTGTGTGTGTGTGTGTGTGTGTGTGTGTGTGTGTGTGTGTGTGTGTGTGTGTGTGTGTGTGTGTGTGTGTGTGTAGTATGGTGTTTTATGGTGTTATGTGTGTCCTGTCCGTACAAGGCTTGTGGGACTGACAATATCAGTTCCCGCACAATCATCGATTGCGGAGATGAGTTAGTCGCTCCAATCACCAAGATTTGTGACTTCCCGGGAAGTTTTGGTATCTTCCCGGGGAGGTGAAAGCGGACAAGCATACCAGTTTTTAAGAAAGCTGACACAAAAGAGCCGTCGAGTTCCAGAAGTGCATCCCTACCTCTTCTCTTTAGAAAGACACTGAGACCTGTTGATGGTTTACATGTTTGGTTGTAAACATGACAGATTTAGTGCGACCAAAAACTAATAATTAACAAGCTACATATAATCATGTCAAAGCGATGGACGGCTGCATGGCACCGTCTTCGGTGAAGCTAAATACCAAACAGAACGCGACGTGCAAAAGTTCCTCACCTGGTAGTTTTTGACAGCAGAATTAAGTCCTTCACGGGTGCGACTACTTTTTGTTCCAATGACAGCATGCAGGACGTTAAGTTCTTCGTAAGAAGCGCAATACACCGGCTTGAGCTTCTCTGAGAGATCGTTGAAAACTTTTGCGTAAATGCACCAGGTTGATAAAGCTCCAGCCGAAGCGGGGCCGCTGATCTCTCAGATAGATCTTAACGTGTCTCCGCGCCCCTTGTGTCATGAATTACATACCACGCTGACACGGTACCTAAGCGTGCAGCGATTCGGCGCGGGTGATGAGATGTTTAAGTTAAATTCAGTTGGGTTTGGCGCGTCGCGGACACGTAATATGACCGTGCAAAGACCTTGTCTGGTTGTTGCCCAAATAGGAAACCAGCCAGCCCTGCCAGGCTGATGAGATAATTATTAAAAACTAGAAAACGATCTTTGGAAATCGCACGCACAGATTTACTACGCAAGGACCGGTCCCCAGTTCGATGAGCGTGAAGTATTTTTCGTGTTGCTGTAGGGGGAATGCCGGGTCCGGGACATTGGACAGGCCCCTACAATAATGCCCCCTGTGTCAGTCAGTGCCTGTGTCAGTCAAGGCCCAAGTCACTAACGACGGACACTCCATCCTTACTCCAGCCATGGGTCCGTTAAGCTGACCTCGAGTCTTTGTGACATTGTTGCACCACCTGAGGCGATCAGGGATCTTGTTACACCATTGAGGCTTCCTGTGTCGACATGGGGTCATGCGAATGGCCATTCAGGAGCCTGGATTATGACAGTGCGGAATAAAACAGCAACGCTTCTTAGACGCTAGAGGATATGTGTACACATGAATATATATATATATATATATATATATATATATATATATATATATATATGTGTGTGTGTGTGTACACGTGTATATACATATTCTGCAGCAGTCTAGTCGCATGGTCAGCACATTCATTTGGTCCGTGCTGTCGAGCGCATTGCATGAACCGGCTAATTTCATCCCATGTGGTTTCATTGGTGAAGGATGTTGTGAGGCAGAGCTCTCAGGGTGGACGTACGGTACCTGGTAATGATTGTCTGAGTAAAATCTTCGGCAAAAAACGTCTATGCAGTTTTTAAAGTAGTATTAGATTATGAAGACGGCCAAAACTTTGGTGGGCATTGGCTACCACATCTGACACTGGCTATCTCATATTTCAGCCGGGCCCTCCTCTCATTTAGAGATATTGGACTCATAACTCCGTGGCACTGGGCACAAATCCCAAAGCGGGCGCATTGTTTGACCCAAATGAAATGGAAAATTCCGATGACAACTGGCCAGTGATGGTCAGGCTAGGCCCAATGCAGCTGTGCCGCAGTTTTGTGTAACATGTACATTTCGCCACATTTCTCTGCGGTAAAACGGCGGATCCCAAATTAACCATGGAACTGGCCGACACGACTTTGTTGGTGGTAGCCTAAATGGAGTAAGCCGGGATCGTGTCAATGACTTTCGCGCAAAGCAGGGCCACCGTGGCTTATATACAGCCAGAACATGTCCGCATTTCGCAGCGGTTTAATCGCAACTCCCCAAAACGTTTGACACCGCTCAGGCTGCCGTTATTGTCGGCGCAAATTGCCGCGCTCATTTCATGGCATATCGACAACTACGCAGTATCAGTGAAACACGGGTTTCTGTGGGCGGTCCCCCGCGCAAATGATATTCAGGTGCAACAATGGGCAGGCCCGCGGCCGCAGCTAAAAGCGGGGAAAGGAGTTCTCCTACAACAAGCAGTTGCAGTAGCGCTTTTATGCCTTCGAATGGCCTTCTCTTCTTGGCTTATTTATGTATCGCCCATGTCACATACCAGCGCGGCGAGTATTTGAAAGGCAATTCGGACACCCGGGCCATAGTGATGAGAACAGGAACAATGAGACCACAAGAGCACGTGGTGCTCAAGTGAGCCACAAGAGCACGTGGACATACATTGATGTTCTACGATAGCCCCGACGGGGCATTGTTAGCCCGCAAAAATGGACACGTGCTGTCGATCGCAATGCATGAATCGCTACTTTCATCACATGTGTCATCCGGAGGTCCCGAGCCGGACCCGGAACGAATCGGTTTTTAATCCTTAAATCTGTGGCTCCTGATCCCGGGACTCTGGATAAGACTCTGGCCAGCGTTTCGTGTACTAAGGGCCTCACATCGGGCCGTTGATCGTCGGTCTCGGTGGCCCCTCGAGGCTCTCTTCCGCCCCACTTCTCTTTTTCAGTCTCTCTTGGAAAGAATCTTATCCTATTAAAATATTCTGATACGTCTTGGTAGGAAATAATTACATTGATTTGTACGTCAAAGAATGAAATGGCGTTTCCAGGCTAAAAGTTTCGGAAGCACCCCTTCTACCCCCTCCCCCGTGCTTCCATTTCGCAAGTATCATGAGGATCATCTGATGCCAGTCGAAAATTTGTGTGTGGCTAATGGCATGGGTTAACATTAATATCACGGCTCCTTTTCCCAGAAACAGAGAAGGTGCACCCAAAACGTAAACCAGCAACCGAGTTTTATTTCTCCACCTGTTGGTTATAGCCACCGTGACCAAACCAACACCAACACTCAAACTCCTTTCCTTTTTATGTCTTCTATTGAGGCAATTGAGATACACACCATGACATCGAGACGAGCCCCTAGGCTGATAAGTGTAAGACATATGACGCACCTCATACCACCTGGCTCCCATTTTGCAAGTCCTAAGGTGTGTGTGTGTGTGTGTGTGTGTGTGTATGTGTGTGTGTGTGTGTGTGTGTGTGTGTGTGTGTGTGTGTGTGTGTGTGTGTGTGTGTGTGTGTGTGTGTGTGTGTGTGTGTGTGTGTGTGTGTGTGTGTGTGTGTGTGTGTGTGTGTGCTTGTAAACCCTCCTTAGTGGGGAGCGAAGTCCGCTACACTCACGCAAGGTGAAGACCGTTTTCAAGGTGGGGACCAACAATCGGTCCTCATTTTGCAAACCATTGGAAAACGCCAATTTCGTTCAGATATTGGTCTGGTATCAATCCCTTAGAGGTCCCGACATGGTAGGTTTTGTCCGTCAAGTGTATGTTTCGTGATCACGTGACTTAGGTCGACTTACACAAATCTGCCGGAGAAGTTTCTCGCCTTTCGACTGAAATGTGTGACGTCATCTTTAAATAGAGGTGTGCTAATCTTGTTGTCACCTTGAACGCACCATGTAGTGTCGATTTCACACGACAGAATTGACTGAAGTAACTAAATGATAAACAATAGCTATTTTTATGTGCCTTAAGACGTTTAATAATGACCAAACATTAACAATCATGTAGTTTGGCGGGGCACATGCGTAGTACCCATCACGACTGATTGTTATGGCAGACCTTTTGCCGCGAGTTGGAATGCCGTGGAGGTGTCGCGGCGCTCGGTTGGTATCGCGTCGCGCGATCAAGGGACGTGAGATATTACTGCGTGGTGCTTAGTGGTGTTCCTGTGGGCTGTCACGATATGGTACGTACTGATAACTGCACGATGTTCTGTACTGGAAGCCCTTTTTTGAGTGCACGAGGTTTCTCGTACTCGGCTGCACCGCAGTGTCAGGGACAAGGGAAATTCTTCCAACTTGATGGCGGTGCGGCAGTTTTACCGTTGAAACCTCTGTAGATATGAAAGAGGAAAAGGGCAAGCATTAGGTGCGCAGTGTTATGTGGGGCAATGCAAATTCTTCCAACTTGGTTTGCGTGGCCGTCTTAGCGTTGCATCTCGTGTAATTGTCGACGGGAGGAGGGGGGGGGGGGGGGGGGGGGATCAGCGTGCTTTTCACCTCTTGTTCCTATTTACCCCTCAATGGGGTGCACCATTCTCACCTTACCTGCATGCACTGAGTGGGGGCGTAGGTACATAAAGTGAGTAGGGGGGGGGGAGGCTTTGGGGGGTGGGGGTTGTCAAAACTTGTGAAATGATGAAGCCTAACCCAAAGTTCATCAACAAACCAATTTCTCTCTGAATTTGGCGCCATTTCATTTCTTAGTTGAGAGCTGTAGCTAGATTTCGGAGGGGGGGGGGGCTAGAACCCCCCCCTCCCTTCCCTAACGGAATAGGAAACGTGAACCCTGATATCGAGTAGTGATGGCAGGAAACCTTAAAGCCTTTCAACCAGCAAATCAACACACGAGATGTGAACAGCCATGCTTTTGGAAGCTGCAATTAATGCGTGCTTGATCATTTCAGAATGAATGCAACTTTGACCAGCATGGCCATAAAAGCACAGTTAAAATAGATTTGTCAGTTAATAGAGCATCAAAACTCAACTTTTCGAACAATGCATTCCTTGGACCCTTCCACAGCTGCTTGATGTAGCAGTCTTTGTAATCTGGAGGTGTAATTCTTTTGTTTTTATTTCAGTGTCCATGAGATAACACAGTATATACTAGATACCTGGCCCAACTCATTAATCTATTGAAAATGTGCATATTGCATATGCTATCCACCCTCTATTTTCTCAATTTCAGGCAAAACATATTTTAACCTACCATAATTTGTGGACTGTAGTGATTTGTGGTAGTGCTTGGGAGCAGCCAAAGCAAGGGCGTAGCCTGCAAAGGAAGTAGCAAAATAAGACGAAAATATGTGAACTCTGTCAGATAAATCACAAACTGAAAGCCTAACGTGCACATTTTGACCAATAGAGAGCAGCAGGGGGCGCAGCCAGAGGTTTCGTAAGGGGCGGGGGGGGGGGGCACAGGATTGACAGAGGAAGCCATGATAGTAAAATCCCCCCCCCCCCCCAATCGCCTCATATGACCCATTTGTTATTGAAGACATGTTTTTCTTATTGAGCTCGGACCAACACGGGGCTGACTGTTCGTTGTTCGCGATCTCTGACCGAAATAGAGGAGTATTCTGTCTCAGGGGTCCCCATCGGTGCCAAAGATCATCTCACTGACATTTGAGATCACGACCTTACGAGCGGGGGTCCGTAATGTGACCTACAGCCAGCCCTTCGGACTCTTCTAATCTTATATTAGTCTTTGGTCCATATTTGGTCTCGAGAGACCCTTCGGGCCCCACTTTGGGCCCCTCAAAATCGCTCTGACTCGGGGCTACTTGCCGCCACACTTCGACACGGTGGCCCCTAACCGACACAGAAGCCCTTCATTGTACCAGGGACCCCAAACATTACAAATCGCGAGCCCCGGCCTTTTTTCTGCTTGGGAAATGGGTCTCAAGGGCTCAGACGGACATGGAGCCGACTGTTCGGTGTTCGTGGTCTCGGGCCGATTGTCTCAGGGGGGTGGGGGGGGGGGGGGGGGTGATCCCAAAACGGTGCAAGGGTACCTCTGAATAGTATTTGAAGTCACGACCCTGCGAGCCGCGATTCTTTACGTGACTTACAGTCAGTTCTTTAGACCCTTATACCATCCACACAGGCCTTTGATCGTCGGTTCCGGTGTGCTGCTCAAAAGTGCTGTTCAAAAGTCGAAGAATGATATACATTTAATCTTGGGTGTTTGGGGTTCATCCTTAGCACGCATTAGCAGATATAAAAATTCGACAGACAGATGCAAATATTTCACCACCTTGCCAATAATTATTGATGCTTTGAATGGTCGTTCTCTCCGCATGTCAATTTACAAAATTGTAAGATAAACGGCCTAGACTGCTTAGCAAGCGCCCGGGTTGATCGAGTAAAACATTTTCAAACACCTTCTGTTTCATACTTAGTAAGCTTCTGGCTTTCATTCGGGCTGGTCAGGTGTTACCGATATGACATAACCGGTGTTCTGCCCTAAACACTAGGGTCAGTGGGTCTGATTGGCATGAAAACAAACATGACACTATTTTGGTGGTGGGTTCAGGGTATACGCGACAAGCAATGCTTAGCAAGTACAAGCAATGTGGGATTCGTCTGATCCTTTTATTACCGTCCCCCACTCATCTTTAAGAAAGCCATTCATTTGCCATTGCTCTTAAATCGGTATGATTTGCTCTTGCGATTTGGAGACCTGCGATGAATAACGTGTTCCCTCTAATACCATTCCCTTGACCAAGTGATGCAATGCTAGCTTGTGATGGAAAGTGGCATTCACTTCATGGAAGAAAGCACGGCGGCCAAAAAGGTGGCATTCCAGGAACTGCTACATTTCTGGTAAACAGGCTTGATGATATTGTATTCATGCATTTTATGTGTGAACAGACACGTGAACAGGGTTGACGGGTCTTGCGTGATTGATCTTTTGTAACCTTGACGTGCGTCTCGCATATGTCTGGATTACATGTTTTTGCAGGGGTTTGGTTTCCTCTACCGGTGAACGACTTTAGCTCGCCACCGACTTGTGATGCAGGTAATCCCAATTCAGTGGTCAGCCTTCTCTTCCCAGTTTATTGCGTCTGCCCTGGCAGGAAGGCTGGACCAGGCAGCGAATCGAACCCCGTACGTCTGGTTTCCTATACGCGCGGATTAACGTATGTTTCTCTACCTGTTTGGTACAGTCGAAAGGCAACCAACATGTGTTGTGTTTTACAAATGCTCGTACTCACTGTTACAGGCACCAATCATACCGCTTGAAGTTATTCAGCATACCACTAGCAAAGATCGCATGTTTATACTGGTGATAGTGGCTTCAGGTAGGAGCATACAGTGTCCCAATCTCATCGAGCTAACAAGTGATCCTTGTTGGTAGGACCTCAGTGAATGACACTCGTGCATTGCGTTTCGTTTGAACAGCCGTTTGCCGATTTTTAAGACATTCAGTGAAAGACTGAATGACTTGAGTGCTTCGTCTATGCGTTTCTTGGCATAGCTCTTCAGAGCATGTATAAACCGACATATGCAGTGTTATACTTACCTGAAAATGAGCATGGGCAGTGCCGAGATGGGAGGCAAACGGGCTGTCCGATCCTCTTTTCTCCAGAGACCTCGACAAAACCCATAACCAATGTGCGTGCCGTGGAAAACCCTACGACCCATGCGCCCAGCGGCCCATTACCCAACCAAGCAAAAGATGATAGTCAATGAACTATTTTTGCAGTGAACGCCCAAAGGACCAATGTTAAATTTTCAGAAGTATGTAGGTTTAAGCCCCTGCCCCTATTCATCCCCGGTTCTCTTACCCATGCCTTGCAGTGGTGCAACCAAAGACACGTGAGCTATCTATACCCATGCGCGTGCCCTGGGAAGGCGTGGCTTTTCGGCGATGCTAGCAACCAGCCCTGACGTCTTCCATGCTGATTTGTTTTGATCGTTAGGCGAGGGTATGATTGTACGATAAAAATAGCGTCATGAAACGTAATGAAACGGGTCTCCAGGGTGCTCCGGGGCCTATTAAATGCTTTCTTTCCTCGCGCATGACAAAATGATCGTATAGAATAAGAACCAACGTTTCTTTGCTTGATTTTACAAATACAGAATTCTCTGACTATTCTTAAGGCCCCTTCTGGCCACTCCAGGGCCCTTCAAGTTTTTCCATGTGCCACTCCTGGCCACTAGTTGTCTTCTGCTTGCCTATTCGGCGTGCGTTCTCACATTTTTCAACTTATTTCAGAGTTCCTACATGGGTTTCGAGAGAGAGTGCCTCCAGGCCTAATCCGGTCATATTTTGAGAAAGGTTGGTGCATGGTTCAAAAAAGTTTCTTAAAGCATTGAATGAAGCGTGAGCAGCAGCATAAGACGAGAGCATCAGATCGCACAATGCCCTTTGAGAGTGGGTGAAGCAACCAAGGGTGATTGTGCTCTGTTTGGGTTTAAAACTGATCAGTGGTAGATACCACCTAACAAAATAATCTGTCATGGCATAGCCTGTCTGTCATTCCTGCAAATCCCAAATGCTCTGCGCGGGAAATTTGCTCATTGCTTTGTTTCGTAACGTTTTGCAGCTTGTGTGTCGTCATTGTTTTTTCCTTGCTTTTAGTTAAATATAAAGTGATTCTTTTGTACTTGCCAAGATACCCGTCATCACGAACAATTTTGTTCCGTCCATGAAAGAAACTGTTCATAGAATTTGAACATACGCATGGACACACGCACCAACGTGATCCAATGTAGTAGGCATCACAGAGTAACTGTGGCCAACCATGCACTTGCGCGTACCCTAGCACCGAGGGGGGTCAGTAGACCGACGCCCCATGAATCGATGTCCCCTTGGTTAAACAGCCACTTGGCCATGTGACTTAGTTGGCTAAGGCGTTGGCTTCGGAGCCCAAAGTACCACGGTTCGCCTCTGACCACCGGCGCATTGTGTCTCGGTCCCCTCAACATAAGAATCGCAACTCCGATAGGTCTGGCACTGTAGGGCATCGTTGAGTAATCCGAACGATCCTTCTTCCGGCATCCTGTATTTTTTTTCATTTTTGCTTAATACTCGTCATTAGGTAACCAATGGCGATCGGTCTGTCCGCAGATCATGATAATGATGCTTCTGGCCTCATTCCTGATGCCGATGAAGATGAAGATCCTACGTACCTCCCCGACCCACGGCCAGCAGCGGACACGGATGAGGACGAGGACCAGGACATGGACGAGGACATGGACGAGGACGAGGACAAGGGCAAGTCCAAGGACATGGACGAGGACCAGGATATGGAGGAAGTCAAAGACGAGAACGAGGGCGGGGACCAGGATGAGGCCCAGGTAGTGGCCAAGAACAGCAGTAGGGTTTCCGGCGAACACAGTGTCTCTGTTGAAAAATCTCCTAAAACAAGAAAGCCATCCCTAAAGGGGAACGTTTGTCCCTATTGTGATACCCTGCACACGAAATTTGCGCACCATCTTTTCCGGAAGCGTAAACAAGAACCCGACGTGCTTGACGCGGTCGCCTTTCCAAAAGGATCAAGGGAGAGGAGAATCACTCTCTAAGGTATCATTCATAAAGGCAATTTCAAACATAACTCTGCTGTTTTCCGAGAAAGGCGAGGAACGATCGTCCCCAAGAGGCGTCCACTCCAAGATATGAATGTCAACGTGAAAGATATGCTGCCATGTGGAAAATTTCACAGTTTCTTTTCTAGACGCAGCCTCTTTCGGCATCGGCAAAGATGGCGGCGTGATGATGGCGAAGATGCGAGCCGATAGTATTTCGTCCACTTGCAGGCATGATGCCCTTATCATGGAGTTCGGGGCCCGTCTCTACACGAGATTGGGCCACGAGCACCACCGGCATGCACACATCAGAGAAAAAATGCGGCAGCTAGGACGACTGCTGCTGGAGCTGAGTGCATCAAGCCCAGGATCAGGTCTAGAGATGTTTATTCACCCCGCAAAGTTCATGGAAGTGGTAGGCGCGGTCAAGAACCTGACCGGTGTGAAGGAGGGCAAATAGCATAACCCATCGCTTGCTCTCAAGCTTGGTTATGGCCTCAGTGAATGCGCAGGCATACTGAAAACGGGCGGGACCACCAACGAAGACGCCGCCCCGAAGACGGCTGCGGACGATTTACTCCTGCTCTACCAACGAGATTGAAAGCTACACGTGTCTTCTCGTGCGCTTACCACTCTCCAGGAAAAGAAGTGGAATAAGCCCGTCGATCTGCCCCTCAATGCGAATGTTCAGAGTGTAACGAATTAGGTGCAGGCTCAGCGGCTGTTGGAAGAGGAACGTTTTATCAAGAATTATGTTAAATGGTCGGAGACTGCGTTGGCATCCATCATTTTGTTTAACCGGCGAAGGCCGGGAGAAGCGTCAAGGCCTACGGTCAGATCATACACTGAAAGGGACCAAACTCTCAATGAAGACGTCCTGCAGCACCTGTCTCCTTTAGAGCGAGAGCTATGCCATTTGCTGGGACATGTAGTGGTTCGGGACAAAAAAGGAGGCGATGTGCCCATCATGCTGACAGCCACAATGCGAGGGGCGCTTGATCAGCTGATCGCAGCGAGGAAAGACGTTGGGATACCTCTCGACTGTCCACGCATTGTCGTCAACAGCGCAGCCCCAGATGAGAGCACGCTCATGATCGTGGTTGTCGTCGTCATCATTGGGGCTTTACGACATGACCTCAGCACTCACCTGCTGAGGTCATGTGGCGTCGCCTGACTCTCTAACCAAGGCAGTGATTTGTTATTGTGATTGTTCTTCATCCGTGCCGTGGGCTGGTCAGACAGGTACCGGCCAGGTACCGAAGACAGGGGTAATGAAGAGGCATCAGCGGAAGAACTCTGATTGTTGAAAAATGCAAGGAGGTTAACATTTTTGTACTGTTCTCATTTTATGCCTTATTAATGCTTTGAAATCAACCACCTAAATGTGATGTAATACCACATAGTTTCGCAACTTTTAAGTCGCACACAATGTTATGCGTCCTGTCTTGACAAAGTTTTGGCGCCGACTTATTGGAAAAAATTTCGAACACAGACGAGGAGACATAATTTTGGACTGCAATGGCAACCAAGAACAAGGCATAACATGTGGCATAAGAGTAGGCAAAGAAGTGAAACTATTCTGTTGCAAACCCAAAAGTTGCAAGTAGCCCTTGCCATGCGTAAAATATAACATAATATAATACAATATAATACAAATATAACAACATAATGCACTATAATCGGAACATGACACAACATATTACAATAAAATACAAATATAGCATAATATAATGCAATATAATGCAAATATAACAATACAATACAATCTAATACAACTATAAAATAACATAACACAGATCAACATAAATATCACGGCTCCTCCCAAAACAAAGGATGTGCAGGCAAAGCATCAGCAACCAAGTTCCATTTCCCTGCCATTTGGTTTGCCAACGTGACCGAACCGACGTTATCACCCAAAATTCCCTTTCTTTCCATTTCATCAATGAAGGCAATTTAGATACACATTACAATGTGGAGACCAGTCCCCAGCTTGATAAGTGTAAGGCATATGACGCACCTTTGACGTCATATTACCTGGTCTCCGCTTCGCAGCATCCTACGGATATTGATCTCTTATCGCTAGACCTACGAAATGCTTACCATCACACTCTCCGGGTTTTCAGCAGCACTGAGATGTTAATTTCGTAACGCTAGCTCATGTTTAAAGAGGTGTGTAAGTGGTCCCCACTCTGTAGTAGTCCCCACTTGGGAGCGCTTACACACAGGGGTGTGTGTGTGTGTGTGTGTGTGTGTGTGTGTGTGTGTGTGTGTGTGTGTGTGTGTGTGTGTGTGTGTGTGTGTGTGTGTGTGTGTGTGTGTGCTTGTAAACCCTCCTAAGTGGGGACCGAAGTCAGCTACACTCACGCAAGGTGAGGACCGTTTTCAAGATGGGGGCCGAAAATCGGTCCTCATTTTGCAAACCATTGGAAAACGCTAATTTCGTCCAGATGTTGGTCTGGTATCAATCCCTTAGAGGTCCCGACATGGTAGGTTTTGTCCTTCAAGTGTATTTTCCGTGGTCACGTGACTTAGGTCGACTTACACAAATCCGCCGGAGAAGTTTCTCGCCTTTCGACTGA
>NW_023596576.1:54521432-54561432 GCF_011947565.3 Pollicipes pollicipes
GGCTTGAACAACATGCGCTTCAGCGCTCCCTCGTCACCTGTACTGACCACGATCCTGTCACGGTACTGGTCGTCCATATACGCGCCACAAAAGTCCCAATAGCGGCGATCTCGTCGATGGACGACACGAAATCGTCGAACGTCTCACTAGGCTCCTGGACACGCAGGAAGTGCCGTCGGTAAAGATGAGCCTGCGCTGACCACACAGATGGGCTCCCATCCCATCGAGCATGGCAGTCAGGTCGGCGTTCGGAGCGAGCTGGAGACTGTAACGCCACGTCCGTGTCCACTCGTCGTCGAGCAGCGGCATCGGGGCCGCGTTCTGCTCCGCGCCGGGCAGCGTCTCCAGACGGGTCAGCAGCCTGGAGTCGGTGCAATTCTGGTATCACTCGCTGAACTCTTTGAAAGACGCGGACGAGGCCAGGTGTAGCGCTGAGATGGCGCTCGAAGAGAGGTCTCGCAGCTCGTGCCACGGCGGCGGCGACGGCCTGGGTGCGCTGCCCGCTCTCAGCCGCGGCCGTGTCGCTCCGCGCGGCTGACAGTCGCTCCTGGCTGGTAAGTATCCGCTCCAACATGGATATAAGCCGCTCCTCCCGCTGCACCGCCTGGTCCGACTGCTGCACCATCAGCGCCGCCAAGCGCTCGAGCAGCTCGCCGCCACAATCATTGACGCGAACAGTCTAGCACGACTGCATGTAGGACACTAGTGACTCCTTGCCTCTTAAAATCGGTTTTACACACGCACACAAACGACTATACTTCCGACCACGCCATGTCCTGTTCTTACCGGCCGGATCTCAGCCTGGCTTGTTTATGACCTGACAACAGGACGCGCACATGTGAGCGGCCGGATGAACACAGCCATGCGGGCTCGGTCGCAAGTCAGCTGGCGACACAACAGCTGACCTGACGGGTCACCTCGCCCGGCGCCAGGAGGCCTTTATCGTAGCACACCTCATCTCTGAAACGTGTTACACCCGCGACATGTCAGCCGGACGAAATACGTTGCAAATGTAGGTATACATATAGCGTCACACTACAAACACACGCATTAGTGACAATCCGCTCAGGCAATCTGGCAGGTGAACATTAGTGACAATCCACTCAGGCAATCTGGCAGGTGCACATTAGTGACGATCCACTCCGGCAATTTGGCAGGTGAACAACAAGGCAGGGCAAAACCATCCAGGAATGCAATAGTTCATACCACGAAATGCGGCGGAGCCTATATATGCATATTTGCGAACAGCATCGTACCCTCAGCTCACTGCACCTACACAGCCCGACGTTCTTTCCATGCATTCAGTTCATAAAAGTTCATAAAAGTGTTCACAACAGCGTTTGAGATTTGCAGATAATTTAAAACAACGGGTATTCTTAATTAAACCTTTGGGCATTTAACAGTCATGACGCAGTTGTAACTAACAGGTAACTAACTGGTAGCTAACTGGTATCTAACCGGAGGCTATTGTAGATAACGTTCTCGATTTTCCACCAGTTCATAATTTGGCACAACTTTCCACTAGCACTTCTTCCAAAATTCCCAGTGGAAAGTTCCAAATTTTGTTGGCAAACGTCTGACATAATTCCCTTAGCCAGCGGTGCAACAGCAAGAAAATGATGCTACTTACCTACACATTTAAATGGGAGTTAAATTTAACATGGGAGTGAATTGTGAATGAAAAACATTCACTTCTGCTTGAATTTGTCGTGCAAAGCGTTCAAGGTTTTTAATATTGACCGGAAGGTATATGTCCCATTCATCGAAAGAAGGGTACAGTTCTCCACGACGCAAGAATATGACGTCGGTATGGGTAAAATAAATAAAAGGAACGAAAAGATTAGCGCATGAGCCTGCATCGTCTGTAAAGTACATCTCATGATTGTACTGATGTTTGGCACTGCATACAGTGACTGATACAGCAGCTGACACTTGAGAACTTCTGCTCGCAAGCAGAATGTGGCAATGTGTATGTCTGCGGCTGCGTTCACGCCGTTATTTACCACCTAGTAACATTGAATGGTTCTCCTCACTAACAGGTAGGTGTGAAATTGTACCCGATGACTGCTTTTTCCCAGACATCTAGCGGATCTACGTAACACCAAAACATGTGCTGACTACCTAGATGGCGGTGGCGAAGTTATATAGATGGCGGCTCTGTTTTGAAAATTGTGTGGAAACGTTGGATTTGATTGGATCTGCTCTGCCCTGACATCTAGCGGCTGAGCGCAACACACAGGTAACATACTACTTATATAGATAGCGCCTCTGTCCGGATTTAGGCATTGTCCGGATTTAGGATTTAGGATGTAGGATTTAGGTATGATTTAGGTATCTAATGACTCCCACTTTACCAGGATCTGGCTTGATCCCACTTGGTGATCCTAGGTATTTCATTTCCTGTTTCAGCGATTCGCATTTTGACATTTTGACATTCAAGCCTGCTCTGCGCAGACGTGAAACACTGCTTTCATGTGACTGAGATGTTTTCAAAGGTTTTTGAGAAAATTGTGATATCACCAATGTACGCAACTGCAAGCTTATCTTGTATACCTGCAAAAACGTTGTTTATAAGCTCAGAGGGTAATCCTACAGCATTGTAGAGAACAAACGAAAGGTCAGAAAACGAAGATATAGCTTGAAATCAAGTGAAAGCAATTTTGCCGATGAAATCAGGATCTATAACAACTTGCCAATAACCGCTTTTTAGGTTCAGACAAATGAAATACTTTGGTTCTCAAAGCGAGGTGAGGATGTCATCGATGCGAAGTAGTACGTGACAAATTTTCTGGGAGACATGGCTCATTTTTTAAAATATACACGGTATCTTTTTCCTCCATCGTTCATCCTCCTCCTCCATCCTTTTTTCCTCGTCCTCATCGTATTCTACGCTGCGGATTTCAGCTTCCTCTAACATTTTTGCTCGAGAATTTGTCAAAACCTTCACGGGACATAAGCAAGATGTCGGCGCCTGTATCAACGAGAGGATATGTTTTGAGATTGCCAAGGTATATCCAGCACATCGGGGTGTCTGGTTTGATAAAGACTCATGCAATTTTGTCAGTGATACCAAGCTGACACTGACTCTCCTTCTGCTCGGCTCCAGGAACAGGGGACCTGTTTAGTTTCCCGGACGGATATTTTGGAAGTTAGAACACTGGGGATTATTTCGCGCATGACAATTACGCAAAATGTGGCCTGTTTTGAAACATGTAGCGCGTATGGAGCGACCATCACTTGTCCATTGATAGCGAGAACGCACTTAATATGGCCTGTTTCGCTGCGATTTTTGAGGTCGATGCGGAGGCTGAAATGAAGGTGGGCTAAAATTGTGGAAATTTCGTTGCCGGAAGTTATTATTTCCAGGCTGCCGAGACGAGTGCGACGGACGTAATTGTGCAAGTTTGTGGCTGCCTCTGAGACAGTCGACTTTGAGGTACATACCGTCGGTTTTGCGGATGACCGTGACTCTTTGGTAGGTATGCGTGTGAATTTTATTTTGAGCTGATGCTTGTTTCAATACTTTGTCCAATTTTGAGCTTAGCTCTTTAAGCGACTCCTCTAAGCTTCAACTTTTCCAGCACCAGGCACGTTACGGACAATGCCAATATCCATGGACTCCTCAGCGTAACCCATGGTTTCTCTTCACATTTCAAATGTGCAGTCCCTTTGTTGCTCCGCACACCCAAAATTAACGACATATCCCGACATAACATAACATATTTAACATATCCCGATGCAACGACATAACACGTAACCCCAATTTTTTGTGTTCATATCCCGTGCCCAATCATGAAATTTTGACGAACTCTCCCCACTGAATGTCTCTACGTGTTGTGTTAACTCTTAAACCCCATTTCTTGTGCGATTTACTGCATGGTTTGTGCAATAAGCTTTACCTCAGTAGATGTATGTATAGGCGTGGTCATGTTATTCAGCACGCAGTAAGAAACAAAATACGAATAACGCTGTCACGCACTATTACAGGCTCAAGCGTTCCAAAGAAAAGGCTGAGGATGGGCTGGCTCAAGATTGCGATGATCCACAGAGATAGCTTGGAAACTGACGACTTGCAAATGGATATTGGCAAAATCTGGGTCACTTGGCGCCAATTTGTAGCAGATTTCTGACTGCTTGTGTGATAGTTTATACTAGTGGAGATCTTGCTTGTGCCAGTCTTTCTCGCGAGCCTAACAAAGAGAGATCTTGTTAAGCACGGCTTCTATTTTCTGGCCACTTACACGCACCAGCACTCACACCACAACGTCCACACTTACAAACAACAGCGGTCTTGCGTCTTCGAGCCCGGAAAGAGCGAAAGTCTCCTCTGGGTCACCAATGGTACGGTTTATATACGGTCTGCGTCGGAACTGATTCATGGTCGTGCGGTCCAGAAATGACGTGATGTTTAACATGAGGGCTTTAGATAAGACCCTCTGAAGGAGAAAATTGGACTTTGTTACACCTGATTTTGTTACACGCATTGCCGACTGTGGCAAGAGGCAGCTGGTACCGTGCTTGCAAGAATACGATGGCCCGACAAAATTACTTATAAGGTGCACGGACATATAACCCCTGAGTATATTTGTGGGCACTGCTCTAGAGGCATCAGGTGCAAGGGCAACAGCTTTTTTCGATGGCGTCTTTGACATTAGCTGGACGATGCTCTAACGGTGCATCCACTCAGCGCTGGCTACACGGTTTTTTTAAAAGTGGCCACAGGTAATATTCAGTACTTTCGTAACTGTGCGGCGGGTGCGACCGCGCTCAGACAATATTATTGTGGAAGCACCATCAGATTCCAATATAAATCGCTGATCAGACGACATAACGTTTTTGAGTTATAACGGTGCATTGCCTACTCTGGCCAGAACCGGTCGGTACCGTGCTGGCCAAAAAAAAGTGCCCCAGCAAAGTTACTTATAGGCTCACGGAAAGATAACCACCCTGTATTTTTGTTAGACCTGCTTTGCAGGCCTTTTGCTATACTCAAACAGCTGCCTTTCCTGACGTCATTAATACTTTCAGACGATGCCCTAACGGCGTATCCGCTCAGCGCTGGCTAGATGGCTGTTTCTAGAGCTACTGAATGTAAAGGAATATCTTGTCACCCCTGCGCAGTGGATGCAACCATGCTCCATCAACCTGGCTATGGAAGCACTATCAGACGCCAATATAAATCGCTCCACGGATGGTATGACGTTTTTGTGTTATGACGGTGCATTGCCGACTTGGCGAGAGACGCTCGGCAGCGTGCTGACCAAATCATCGCGGCCCGGAAAAATGTCTTATAAGTGGGCACGAAGATAACTACGGTGCATTTCTTTTAGCACTGCCTGCAGCCAGTACGTGCAAGTTTAACGCCTGTTTTAGTCATCCATTACGCGTTGATGCCCTAACGGCGTCATGCATGTGTATTTTGCGTCATTTTGCACCAAAAATGCACTTCAGTTCTTTTTCGTTAGCACTGTCTACAGGAGTCAGGTGCAAATTCAGCACCTTTTAAAGACATCTTTCATTACACGCAGGTGCCCCCAGCGCCGTATGCGTATTGCCGTAACAGCTATTAATAATAACGTAATGCATATGCTGAGGAGACGGCCCTTCCCTCCAGTTGGGAAAGCATTATAAAATACTTTAATGCGTGGGTGGCGCGTGTGACTATACTCAAGAGAATGTTGTTGTGGAAGCGCTTTTAGGCAGCACGATAAATCGCCCTTTGGAAGGCACGCCCGTTTGGCATAATGACGGTGCAATGCCGAATGTTAAAACAGCTGTTCGGTAGCGTGCTGCTGGTATACGGTGGCCCGGCAAATTTATTTACAGGTGGATACAAACATAACCACTTTGTATTTTAGCTAGCACTGCTCTACAGGCATCAGGTGACAATGAGACCGCTATCTTTCATGACATCATTGATAGCTGCCGGTCGATGCTCGAACGGCGTATCCATTCAGCGCTGGAGAAAGAGAGCTAACTGTAAGGCTGCTGAAGGTAATATAAAGTACGTTAATACGTGTGGGGCGGGTGCAACCATGCTCAAGCAAGATTTTTGTGGATGCACTATCAACTGTCATTTTGAATCGCTAAACGAACGGTATGACGCTTTTGCGTTATAACGGTGCATTGCCGACTGGGCTAAGGAGGGCCGGCAGCGTGCTGGCCAGATTACATTGGCTCGGGAAAGTGTCTTACAGGCGGAGGCAAAGATAACCATAGTGCATTTGTTGCCACTGTTCGACAGCCATCAGCTGCAAGCTCAAGAGTGTTTTCGATGAAGTTATATAAGATTAGTATATCTATCACATATCACATATTTTCCCGTCTAAACCCTTACGGCGTATGCACTAGGCGCTTAGAAGTCGGATATTTCTGCAATTCGGGAAAACAATATGTAGTACATTCATGCTTGCACGGCACGTGCGAGCGTACTCAACCATTATTGTTTTAAAAGCACCTTATCTATTATAACCCGATCAGCGGTTTATAGACGTTGCTATAAACCGCTGATAGGGCGACATGACGTTTTTGCGCACTGACCGTGCGTTACCGAAGGCGGCCAGAGTTGCCGGTAACTGGTTGGGAGATATATTGTGGCTCGGAAAAATTGTCTATAGGATACAAAGATGACCACTTTGTTTTTTTTTTTAGTTAGCACTGTTCTGAAAGTATCACGTGCCTTTAGAACCGCTGTCTTTTGATGACATCATTCATAGTTACCGGTTGATCTTTGAGCAGCGCATTCACTCAGCGCTTTCGAGACGGCTAATTCTGGAGATACCGAAGGGAACATAAAATACTTTTATCCGTGCGCAGCGATTGCCACGGTGTTCAGACAATGTTTTTGGAAGCACTAAAAACCGCCAATATTATTGCTGAGTGGAGGAATTGCCGTTTGGTGTACTGACGGTGCATTGCCGATTGTGGCAAGGGACGGCCGGTAGCGTGCAGTCCAGAATACGGTGGGCCGGCAAAAAATACCCATACACAGACGCAAAATAACCGTTGGTCTCTTTTGGTAGCGCAGCTACCAGGCACAATTTCGACAAAACTATTTGATGACGTCATATATGTTTGTCTGTCGATGCGCTAACGTCGTATACACGAAGTACTTACGAGCCAATTATTTCTTGAGTTGGGAAGGCAAAAGAGAATACTTCGGTGCGTGACCGGCTTGGACGAACATGCTCAAAAATATCGTTGAAGGACCACTATCAGACGTCAAAATAGATCACCGATCGGAAGACATGACATTTTTTACGTTATAAAGGTTTCGTACCGAATGTGGCCACACCTCGCCGGCAGCGTGCTAGCAGGAAAACGGTGACTTGTCAAAATTACCTACCAGCGGATGCAAAGAGAGCCGCTCTCTGTTTTCGCTAGCACTGTTCTGCGGCGCCCGAACCGTGAGACCGGGGCGTGTTCATCAGCGCCCCCATGACAGGTGACCCTTCTTCGTCCGGTCCGTCATGAACTGGATCACTTGCTGATGTTCTTGAAATTTCTAAGCCAGGCGGAGCGTTTGGATCAGGACAGGATGTAGGCAGTATTGGTTCCATACATCTCGACCAGACTTTGTAGGCAACAGAGCTCGCTAGGGCTAGAAAGACAATGTTAGCTACGATAGCAGGTACCGTGATCAGCATATGAACGGGAAGGGCTTGTGTCCTTCGCATCGTACGCATAGAGTTCGCCTCCAAGCTATTCTGACCTGTTTTGTGTGTCCCTCAAAACAGTTATCTAGCTGATGGCTGTCTATGCCATACATATTTAGTTCGCTGAGCAATTTTCCGTAATCGATGACGTCAAAACATTTTGAACAATTCAGGAACACTAACGTAGCAATTTCGCCAGAGCCCGTCGCACGATAAACGCGGTCAGCCACTACAGTAAGGGTAGTCGCAGTTGAATGATGACGTCGATATCTGTGCTGGGAGGAAGAAGACAAATGATTCTTCTTGAAATAAACACTTAACTGGCGATGCATGAGCCGTTCAACTATTTTAATCACAGAGGGTAGTACAGAAGTGGGTTGACAGTTCCACAAACTGGCTAAATTCCCTCCTTTCAGCATTGGCTGTACAATTGCATGTTTCCAATTTGTTGTCACCGCTCTTGTGACTAGGCTTGCATTGACAACGTCAAGCAACACGTAGCAAAGGCCCGCGGAAAATCGTTGCAAGATAAACACGCTCGATGTGCGTCCCAGGGTCAGCTGGTCTGGGTTGGCCGGGCGCGGCGCCAGGGTCAGTAGACGGGAAGGTGGGTCGACTACCGTTGGCCGTCAGCTCACCTCGGTGGTGACGCGCGGGCGACCGTCAGCGGCGGCACGAGGGCGCTCTCAGGGCTGCGGAGCTGGGGTAGCCGCGCTCAACATCATTGTCATGGCGATCCGTAGTATGCATAGATCTATAATCACTCTATGCATGTCGTGCAGGCGTTGCTGCGTACTCAGTTCGTCGCGCTCTCACTCATTCTTCTGGTCACCCGCTCACTCGCAGCTAGCCATTCACTCGGCTTACACACGGTCTCATTCGCACGAAAGGTGGGAGGAGCGCCGACCCGCGCCTGCTACCCGGCGCGCAGCGCAGAGCCCACTGATCCGTATCTGTATCTGGGTTCAGGGGGTGCTGTAGCGACCAACCCTGATTTTGACATTGTTGGGCCTTATTTAACCCGAAAGTCATGACCTAGGAACCTTAAACTTTGTCCTGCGTGGGTACACGTATAGCCAAAAACACTGTCATTTTGATGTCTGTAGCTCATTTAGTTCCTGAGCCCAGAAAGGGGGGAAAAATTGACCCCCACCTGAGTGAAGGGTACCCAACCGGCCACACGAGCGCGTGACATAAAATACTTGTATGCGTGCACGGCGTGTGCAACCATGCTCAAACGATATTGTTGTGGGAGTGCTATCACACGCTTATATAACTCAATGTTCGGACGGCATGACACTTTTACTCTATGACGGCCCATTACCGATCGTTGGTTTAATCAAAAAATCAAATCGTTCAATCTCATCCAACAACGGAGTGTTGGACCAAGCTATACATTTCTGAGATACTTGTTAGGGAATACAGAAGTTAAATGAACAAAATACATTGACCTAGGGTGAAGGATGAAGGTCAGACCAAGGTCCAAACCAACCTGTTTTGTTATTCTAGGGCTTGTTGTATGGGGTAACTTGTGGTGCTCATTTCGAATATTTAGTAACAACAGGAACCGCATTTTGCACCATCCGCGGACTTCTTGAAGGTCAGAACAGGTCACTGACCTGAAATGACCCAGGTCAATATTTTTTCAGAAAGATTCTGTCTAGCATGGTAATCGCCTATTCCAAAGCAAAGCTCAAAGCAGTCTTGTATGATTTTGGTCCCAATGACCTTCAAAAGGTCAAGCAAGGCCACTGACCTTTGCCGATCATGCGACTTTTTGCTTAGAACAGTTATGTAGGTTTTAGGGGCCTTTTGGGTACCAGCCTGGAATTTGCCCTTGTTTGACCTTATTCGACACAGAAGTCATGACCTAGGAAGGATCTTTGACCTAAGTGAGTTCATGTGCAGGTTAACATACCCTGTGAGTTTGGTGTTTCTGGCCCTCTAAGTTCCTGAGATCTCAGGGGGGGGGGGCGTCAAATTGACCCCCCACCCGAGCGAAGGGTATCCAGCGGGCCACCTGGGGGCGTGTTAACAGAGTTTCGCGGTGGCGTGTCACAGGATTATGGTGGTCCGGCAATGTTACTTATGGGCGCACGGAAAGATAACAGCTGTGCATTTTGTGAGCACTTTTCTACAGCCATCAGGTGTCGGTACAAACGCTGTCTTTGATGACGTTGTTGACGGCATTGATAGTTTACGGACCCTGCTTTAACGCCGTATCCACTCAGCGCTCGCTACGCGGCTGTTTTTGTTCCCGCCCCGGCGTCCTGGTTGTTGTGCTGGCGGCTGGTGGCCGGGGGGGGGGGGGGGGGGGGGGGCGTCGGTCCGTTCCGGTGCGCGGCACGGGAAGCGTGGCTGCATTCCCCAAACAGGTTGGCACGTGGGGAGGATGGCTCCTGGAAGTGTCTCCGTTCGTGTGCTGGGCGTACCGGTGAGTGTGCGTTGTGCGAAATCATTTCCGCTTCGCGCATTTCGCTTTCGTGTGGCAGGATCATGTGAGGTTAATTATGTATGGGTAAGAAATCTACCTCTTCCCCCAATCGCTCATTAAAAAGATCTTAAACGAGGCCCTGTACTTGCATAACTTCTTAAATATGCGATAATTTATTTGCGACATCGCATCGCCTGTTTCTCCTGAAGTGCTTGCTTGCAATATGCGAGCGACGTGCTTTTGGTATTTTTCAGCTTACGCCCCTTTTGCGTGCTTTTCCGGCAGGATGACGTTCGCTGTTGCGGATTTTCGAGGGGAGGGGGGGGGGGGGGCGGAGATGGGCATCAGCTCCAGTCCTTGTTAACAGGAAGAAACGCTTTACTGTTGTACTGCTGAGATGTTGCTGAGAACTGCGGCTGCTCTGCTCTGGAACGCTGCTTGAGCACCGTTCCTGGTCACCCGGAAGTACATCTATACTGATGGCTCCCGAGCCGATGACCGCACGTGAGCAGTATATATCTGCAATCATTTTACTAAAGCCAAACGCCCTTCAGATTATCATACAGTATACACATCACAATTAGTGGCAATCTTTTCAGCACTTTAAAAATATGCCTCCAATGTCATGCAAACATGCCGCGTTCAAATACATGTCTTCAAACAAACTATACTTTGCACCGATTCCAGCTCTTCCCTACACACCATATCGGCTATGTACAAATCGTCGCACCCTTTGCTTTACCAAATCCTCTCCACAGTGTCATCACTACCAGCAGAGTCACATGTTGGCTTTCTCTGGTTACCAGGCCATGCGGGCATCCGGGGAAAAGACCTCGCCGACGCTGCGCACCAAAGACAGTATCAACATGCCAGCCCGAAACCATCTTGCCTGTCTAGTATCCGACTATGTCCCTGTTATAAAATATATTGCTGGTTTTTACAACGTGAATGGGACGAAAACGGCTGCCAACACATGCACAACATCAAGCCAACGCCCTGGAGCTCAGGTAGCCGGAACATGCGCCTTAAGGAGATCATTCTTGCTAGGCTCCGAACAGGCCACACAAAATTAAGTCACGCATACATCATTGAACGCAACCCACCACCACTCTGTCACTCTTGCCACACACCATACACAATAGCACATTTCATGCTGGTGCGCCCAGTCTACAAGCGCTGCGATGAAAAACTCGTACAGTACGCAAACAAACACAGACTCCCATTGACGTTGCCTACCATACTGGGCAACACACACCCTAAACTCTTGGCGCTCCTCTTCGAATGCGTTCACAAAACCTGGTAGGATAGCTACATACAACAACGTAACTTTTGCGAGGTTTTCGCCCGTTCAGTTGCCAACGAGCAGGTTTTGGTCACTGCCGCAATATTTTTTCTACGCGCAATGCGGGCAAAACGTGCTGGTTTTCCTCATTTGCAAGGGGTTTTCCAAGCACAATTCGGTATAAACGTGCTGGTTTTTCCCCATAGGTTTAGCAATCCGGGTATTTTGTAGTTAGGACTTTTCCCGCATTACACTACGCAACACGACAAGGTCGTACCGGGCCGCTCCCCCATTGCGTTGGGGAGCGACGCGGTTCAGGTCGCTGACGGACTTGACCGACGAGCCGGTGGCCCGCCGTTTGCCGTGCGGGGAAACCTCTGTTGTGATGAGGTGGTCGTCCATCATCCAAACGTATTGTGATTGTTGAATACACTGACTGTGCGTGTGTGTCTCGTGTTTTACTTTGCGTTTGCTACCGGCCGAAATCAGCCGGTTTAACGTAACTTGGCTTACCCCTGTCCCTTGCTTTGCGCCGGATAGCACAAGCCGGCTTCACGTAGCTTTTTGCCTGGCCTTAAGCAAGAAGTAAGCAATCATGCCACTCTACCAATCTACACGCACTCGTAATCGTCAATGAGATCGGTGGGGACACTGAAGCCGTGCAACCCGACTGGTTGCCGGTGAGCGCGACCAATCCTACGCGGTTCCTGCGATGCTCTCTCTCCCTGTGGAGGATCCGACTGAGGCGGTGGTAGCGCTGCACCGTTGCTGGACAGAACAAGTCATCTTTGCGCACACCGCACTCATCCAATCCATGCTCACCACAGCACAATGACTGTGAATTCGTACTGGCGTTCGACAATTCATCGCGATCGCTCCACGATAGCGATGGGCGCTCAGCAGGGTCCGCGACCAACGGGCCTGATGGCACGGCAGGCGGATCTGAAGCCCCCCCCCCCCCCTGGACTCATAATTCGACACAATGTTCGTCATCGGCAGCGTGCCTGTGTCGCCCCAAAGCTCTTCGCCCGCGCCGGGCATTCGGCTCCCGTCTGAGTCTTTCTGCAGGTTCCGGCGCCGCAGACACCGCACGTGCCAGGGCGTGCCGTCGACCTCAACCACCTGGTCCGACACGACCCGCGTGACTACGCCCTGGCGCGACACATCGGTACACCGCGCGGCGGGCCCCCGGCGCCGCAACCACACCGCATCGCCGAGGCCGGTCGCCAGATCGGCACCGTGTGACGTGTCCGCCGAGGCCCTGTCTGGCGTACCTGGCGCTTCCGTTGCTGTTTCTGAAAAGTTTTGTTTCAAAAGTACCTAGTGTCCAAAACAGCAGGGAAGAAACGCAGGGCAGAAACACACGGGCACAGCCAATTATATATTTCGTAATATATATTTCGCCCAAGACTGTACAACACAAACTTACGACACAAGTATTTGGGCACTCAGTCTGGCTGCCCAGTGATCCGGACGCCACTGGGAAACGCTCATTCCCTCCCACCACGTAAAGGTGGTGCCCATCGGGAGAGTCCTACCTGTTTACAAACTAATATAAGCTACAGCGTGCTGCTAAACATAGTGGCTTTAATCAGGGTAGTTTTTAGCAGGGGAGATCTAGGTGGAACAGTGCTTTTCCAATACCCCTCAAATCAGTGCTGTTAAGAGATTTTTCAGCCAAGATTCACTTACGTAGTAGACAGTATCAGATGTTAAATGTCAAGGCTTATTATTGGTCGTAAGAATCGCGACGGGCCGCAGCATCTTGCGACAAACGTTATCAGTTTGTATGCGCGGTGTTTTAAAGCGTCGTGTCATTTGCGATCGATGGGCTCGAACGCTCGTTCCGTAGGAATGAATTGGGCTCAACGCAAGGCTGTGGCCTGCCGGTGGTTGTGTCCATGTCGTGAGAAGCTGACTGACTTCAAGAAGGCAGCTAGTTGGCAGTCTTTTTTAAGGCGCTGTACGGCTTTTCTAAGGATCTACCATGGAGAGTGTCCCTGGTTATAGCGTTAAAAAGCCCTGCCCACCTAGGAGACCTGTTTGTGGATAACCAAACTGTAGCTTTAGGGGTCAACGGAGGACGTTGGAACGACACACGTCAATGATTCATCTGGGGCTTCCTGCTGCTGAGAAGAACAGCGGCGTAGAGGTAGGATGCCGAGCATAGCTGGTGTAGGCCTTGCACGCTGCCTGTCGCGTCTCAGACTTTGCGTATTGACCGATGGACAAGCGTGAGATAAAACGCCATCAATACATTGCATGTAGTGCTTCAGAAAAGTGAGCGAGTTGTTCAAAAATATCGCTGGCATCCGTCAATACTAATATTGCATAGGTGCTACACTGATTGATTGGACCATGTTGAGAAGAGCGAGGCCTGCACCGGTAAGATCAGTGATTTTGCAGGGATGATGAAGATTTCCAACGCTTCGAACTCAGTATGCGATGACGTCACAAACTAAAAGTGGCATTGTTTTCAGATGCTTGAAGAACCGTGCTACCGGTAAATGTAGGGCTACAGAGGTGCGGTTTTGTGAAATACGTTGGCGTGAGTGTGAGGGGCCGCAGTAAGAAATACTGGCTGAGCCAGCCTTTGCAGTGCGCTTAAAACAGCTCACTCTCCAGATTGGGCGTACTTTGTCGTCACAGTTGGGAGAACGGGTGCAGTTTGTAAAAATTAGCTGTGGAGGGGAGGGGGGCTGAAGCCTCAAACAGGTGATCAACGAAAAAACGCTAAATAAAAATGATAACTAATAATAGGAAACTACATCCGTGGTTACGGGGCAAATCCCCCACCCCCAGCTGAATAGGAAACGACTCGCCTCTGGGGTTGGTCTTATTCAGCATGCCTTTGTCCGGTAATTTTGTTCGATTCGTCTCAGTCATCATTCAGTGTTTGATAGCCAGACAATGACACTTTACTGCAAAGGAAATTCCGAAACGAATTTGATTGATGGGTATGCCAAATGACAGTTGCATTTATCTTTGTTTTAAGGTTTATGGAGTCATAGTTAAATTGCAGCAGTTTCGGATAGATTTGACTCCAGATGTCTAATTATGTTGTCCCAAATTTCCTTCGTGACAGAAAGGACACTTTTCACTGCTGCGCATGACGAAGACAGACCAGGCCAGGTGATTCTGTAGTAAAATGGAAACGTAATCAGACGCGAATAGTCGTAGCAGTGCAGAAAGGCAACTCAATACCGGTTCAGCGGGTTAGTTTGTTAGTTAACCAAGTAGGTTATTTAGCCGGCTGGTTATTTCAGGACAGATTGACCAGTGCTCTATACGCTCTCCTCTCGAACATATAACTGAAGTACAGGGAAAGTAAATAGTGCTTAACACGCCCGTGATATTATCAGGGGTCTCCGATCAGACGCTTCGGATTTATAGCCCCTGCAGTTCGCTGTCACGTTGCCATGGTATTCCCGATAACGAAATAATTCATGTGATGGATGGAACGCGGAGGTGCATTGTTAAATGAATGCTTGGTGGTTCAAAGGTGACACACTGTTCAAAGAATCCTTACCTGACATTTTTTTTCTAGAATAGCCCACTCGAAACCATACCAAGCCATCGAAACCAACCTGCCGTGTCCGTATCAGAACCACGCAGAGCGTCGTCGATCATGCATCACGGATGATAGTGAAGCGGAAGTTTATTCTCGAGCTCTTAAAGCTACGAAATCATAACATGTTCGTCGCAGAAAAGAAACTTCCGCCATGCTACAGGTGGGTGTGGAGGTAAGCGTTTCTGACACGAGTCCTCGTTCAATAAGTGATGACTTCTTCTGGGCCTAAGGCGAAGACTTAGCATATGTAATACTGGATCCTCTCATATCTGAGAGCAAAAGTGCATCTTTTCTGAACTTGACTTGTGCCTTCCCTGAGCAATAACTTTTGTTCGACCTGATGTGGGATGACTCTGAGCTTAGTCATAAATCAGCCTAAAACGGATCAAAAAGCTACAAAGAGTCATTCCTGCAACGGAGGATCCTTTCTGAGCCCAGGGTTGACGCAGCAAGGATAGGGAACGCATAAAGGACAAGGGCATGCTTTTGTCATTCCCAGGGGTAAAAATCAGGCCTGGAAGACACTTTTCTGTGTTAAGAGGCCCGTCTCTTTCTGGATCGCAAGGCCACCTTTATGACCAAGGTAGCTCCTGCTCTAGATCAGTAGGCCCGCTGTGAGACTAAGGAGGGCCCTTTTGGGAAGGCCCGGGAAAGAGATCCTTCCCGGCCTAAGAGGTGATAGAGCCTTTTTCAGGATCTGAGATGCGGACTTTCTCATTGACAGATGGGCCCTCTAGTGACTTGAGTGCGATGGACCCTTCCAGGCCCAGATACCCAGAAATGGGCCCCTTCTAGCTTTAAGAGGTAAGGTGGGTCCTTGCAGGACTACAAATGGCGATACACACCAGGACACAGTTTTTACGCGCAGTTATGAGCGTCAGCATTTCTAATTCGTTTGGGCTAAGGGCTCCTAGCAAAAACCGGCGTCCCGTGGTTTCTTACTTTAGCACCCGCCACCTTTTATGCGGATTCTACTTTTACGAGGTGCTTCGGTGTCCGTTCAGCTAATGGATTGTTCCGTCGGTCATCGGCATGCTTTTACGCCGTGCCTGTCAAACCTGGAATGACATCTAATTTGGCGTTCTGTTTATGCATAATTCATTGTCTCTAAGCTAACCGTAAAAGCTTCAGCGAGTCACGGCGAACATCAAGACTGGCTGGTAAGAATGGCTTTGGCACACGCAAGACGCCGTACCGACGTCAGACATGCTGTTGTCATCGATTCATGTCTGAGCTAATCAACATCGCTGTTTTGCGTCGTCACTGGGCCCTCACAGCCAACTTCAACGCGGAAGTTCACCGGAAGGGTTAAGACACTTTTTAGGAAGATAATCCTGTAGGTGCGCACACTGGCCACGGGGAGCGTTTCGATGTGGACCACTGACCCGGGGGAACAGTCTGTCCTCTTTCGTTGCACTGAAAGGCGGAGTGCCGGCAATAACATCCCTGGTAATGACACCGACATTGAGAGTTAGACGATTTCGTGACATTATCAGACCGGGGCTATAGGAGACTCTGAAACCCTTCTGCTATTGTTTCTAAAAGGCACGTTGCCGAAATATCAACCTATCTGTGTCTTCAGTCCACTAGTTTTTTCCGACGAATGCGGCTAATATTACTGTATTGTCTGTTGAATAATGTTCCTCGCTAATGCACTGAACATCTTACGTAGATTTGCCGGATATCTTTCAGTATCTTTAATTTGCGTTGGTGTTCATCACTATGGCCAGGGAGATTTTTATGGATTTTTGTAGTTTCTAACACTTCCTAGCCTTTTCGTTGTTAAGGGGGGGGGGGGGAGGGAGCGGTGTTCAAGGACAATGTCAATCAATCCTTTCTGGTCAGTTTTTCAAGACGGGTCTTAGTATTTTCGTAAGAAGGTTGTAACGTTTCATGACAATTACGAGAGCCATTACTTTGTTTGTCTGTTTCGAGAAAGTGCTCGAGAAGATTTCGTGACATCATCAGAGCCAGTTTTTGGCTAACCGTTATTGATAGTATTTGACGCAGCCGGTTTAGCTCCTCATGGCGATCAAAACTAGCCCCAGCCAAAATAAAGTGGGGTTGAAGCACAGTGATGTAGTAAACTGTTTCGTGTGTACTACCGGGGACTGCGAAACCCGCAAAGTAAGCTGCATTGGCCTTGCAGCAACAAGTCTCAGCCTAAGTTTAGTCATGCAATTGCGAGAGGGGTCAGCAAAACACGCGCGCGGACACACCGTAACATCCCACTCACCAGAAATTGGTCATTCATGAGCACTACCATGCTTGCGCACACCAGAGACCATATGGGCATCGTGACACTTGAAACAACATGCATCAGAGACATGGTGTCTATCAACATAGAAAACAAACAACACAGCTACCACTAAACGACATGCAACTGATGCGACTTCTCTGACCCCGCCCTTCCCCCCCCCCCCCCCTCCATAGTGCAATTTTACCGGAGAAGTAATATAATAACGTGGTTGATGAAAGTGTCTTTGGAATTAGAGCATGCAGCATGCAAATGCTATATTGCAAAGGTCTCGCCGATACATTATATGACAATACAATAAATCAAACTTTTGAATATGTACGGTGACTGTAACTACGTGCGTAAAATGTAGTACTTTTCCTTGAAAATGGTTATGGAACTGATCGAAACGTTGAACGAATAGATTAACTTTGGCAACATTTTCCATCGGCACTCCGAAAACGATGAGTGAGCAATATGAAGCCTTGAACAAGCGAACAAGGACATCAACACTGAATATGTTGCGATGGACAACCAGTAAGATTAAAAAGAAAACCTGCTTCCTAAATCCTCCGTTATACAGTATATATATATATATATATATATATATATATATATATATATATATATATATATAGTGGTATAAGTAGGCAGAAAATAGTGTTCTATAGAAGTGTTGGTAGAGACCTTGGCGTGGGTGCAATTTGAAAAGCTTATTCTGCACTTCCTCTAGTTTTCTGATTGCGGTTGTCTGTCCATCATTGAGACTTAAAAGTAATTCATCGTTTTTTGGCACAAGCGACAAATATGTGATTACATGTTACAGTAAGGTATAACCAGTAAGGTATAACGATTGGGTAAAATCAAGATCATTTCGATCGTCAAATAACACGGTGTCTAAATAACGTGGTTAACATTTTTAGGAGCACAGGAATTGAGGCGGCAAACAATGCTGAATAGTTAGGTATACAATATACTGATGGTATTGCTCGTCCCTATGAGACCCGAAGAGCTGGCTAAAGGTCATTGAGGGGGCGCGGGTCGAACCCTCAGATACCAGCCAGAGGGCCCGTTGCACCGATTGGGCCCCGGCCTGGGCCTGGGAGCCCATTTCCCAAGCAGGGACAAGATCAGGACCCACGATTTACATTGGTCAGTGCACCCCGAGCCAATGAGGGGCCCCTGTGTCGGCCAGGGGCACACAGCACCTAACCGGGTGTCGGGTGTTGAAAGGGTCCCCGAGTTGGTCAGGGAGTGTACGAGGGTGCCTGAAGAGGGGCCCATGCGCCCTTCAAGACTGACGATAAACGAGCCGATGGGAATGCTAAATGGCCGTAAGGGTCGAAAGTCTGCAGGTCATCCTGGCCCATCTGGCTGTGATCCCAAATGCCAACCAATATGTCTTTTTCGCCGATTGTGGACCCCTGGAACAGTGGGGGCACCTATTTTAGCCGAAGACCACGACACCGAATAGTTGACTCCGTGTTGTTCTGAGCCCTGGGGCCCCATTTCTCTAGCAGAAACG
The DNA here is from genome assembly GCF_011947565.3 of Pollicipes pollicipes. Lineage (NCBI taxonomy): Eukaryota > Metazoa > Arthropoda > Thecostraca > Pollicipedomorpha > Pollicipedidae > Pollicipes > Pollicipes pollicipes. The sequence continues at coordinate 54,540,136 of NW_023596576.1, forward strand.
AGAACGAGGCCCGTGATTTGCGTTGGTCGGAGTCCCTACAACAATATATGGTCTTTTGAAGGTCAGGCCTCCAGAGTGTCCAACAGGGGGTCCTGTGACGGAAGGAGTCCCGAGTCGGCCAGAGGTGACCCGGGGACCTTGCGAGGCCCTTCACCCCGTTTTAGCCAAGGGATCTTGGGCCTATTCCGGGTCAAATGCCTCGGCCAGAAGCCACCAAAGCGCCTTCCGCGCCAGGGAGGGCACCAATGTACGACGTTCATCTGTGAGGGCCTTTGGACGAACTCATCAGGCGAACCCGCCTCCATGTTGCCAGTAGCCATGTTGCCAGCAGCTGGTAGACACCCTGGGCAGGCACGGAATGATCTTTAAGCAATCGCCGGGAAGGGTCGTGTGCACCTAAATTTTCACTAATGTTTACATATTTTACACATAACATTACACATAATGTTTACATATTACACATTTTCAATAGATGTCAACACAAGTTGCTGGCCTCATTTAGATTTACAGTCACCTTCACGGGGTCCTCAATACCTCTGTAGGGTGTGGACTCCCTCACCCTGGAGCAACGGAGTTCTCTTTATATTAAGTCCTCCCTCCGGCATTAGAAACTACGCTGCTGTCCGGTATGAAAAGCCCAAGTTATAATTGACTTCGCTTAGAATTGAAGCAAGTTGGCATCGTCACGCCACACCGATAGACCACGAATCCATCCACTTAACATAGGCCGTTGTCGAGATTCGAACCTGGGCTTAGCGCGTGCGAGGCCAGTATGCTAACCATCGATCCACTTGAGATGCGGGCCCTGCTGCCGAAAATTTGTGATCAGGATAGGACTTGTTCAGAGTGAGTTCATAGATTTCGTGATCGTTTGATGCCTATCACGCATAGAGCCGACTTTTCGCACGGGATGCTGCATATTTGCACTTGCTTCCCTTTAAGGCTGGCAATCCGCGTATGCTTGACAAGCACAGCCATCTGAAAGATTTTTGGAGGGTGTATAAGCCCGGTGCGTAGCCACCCTCTGTTTTGGAGGGTGTATAAGCCCCGGTTCCTAGCCGCCCTCCGTTTTGGAGGGTGTATATGCGCAGCCTATATATATATATATATATATATATATATATATATATATATAACAGTTCACATAAGAACAGCACAAAAGGATTATCAATCAAATCACGCAACAACCATCCACAACACCTCGCACACCAATGTGGCGTCAACGCGCGTCGCTCATCAAGACCGCAGATAGGGAAGCTAGTACAACACATCCTCGAGAATATTTAATACGTATTCTTACTAAGAGGGGAAACACTGTTTAGTACCGATTGGTGCTAAAAGTGACGGGGTTTAGTACGCATAGATACTAACCAGAGCAACCCGGGAACCCAAGGCTGACCAGAGGAAATGAGGTTGTGTAGAGGTGGACGTCGGAATTTTTTTTCTTTCGATGGAAGTAGAAAACCTTCACCATTTTGGGATCTCAATTCCCATTTGAATACGAGTCGCTCCTAGTGCGCGGCGAGGTCGGACCATATTTCAGACCATATTTACATTGCACTTGATGCATGACTCATGCAGATTGCAAAATCAAATATCAAGCTCTGGCACATTTGTATGCATACGAGTGTGTTATATATAGATACATATCCATATATGCGTGTACATATATTCATCCTCTGGTTTCTGGCTGAGATTTGGCAAACTTCAGGACGAACAGCATGAGCTTTTTCTGTTTAGAAAGTGTGATAATACCTCTATGCTGATACTGCAAAAAGTTTTATAACTTGTGCGGCACAGTGCTAATTTTGACACTGAAATAAGATATGGATCTGCCTAGGACGCACCATGTTCCCTTGTGCTGCCAATTCGACTTCAGCCATATGACTCACTGGTACAACTTTGTGGGAAATAATTAGCCCATGATCCAGCTCATGAAATGTTTGACAAAGGCGATTCAAGTCATGACCCAAACTAGCATGTTTCCTAATGGGCAGATGCAGCCTATAACTCACCCCTGTTGATTGACTTATGAGCAAATTCCCAATCCAGCTTGAGTTGAGCACAGTTCTGGCTAGCATGTTTATATTTGCATCTAACTGAATGGTTACCTAGTTATGGTGATCACGTCAGGCAAACTGGTATTATTTTGTCATGTTGGTTATGTTTTCGAAGAAAAAAGTATTTGGTATATCATGTGCGAGATTTGAACTAGATTTAATTTGATTCATATAGTAAATATGTATATATATATTTATTGTGTGGTATATATACATCCCCAGCTTCTGGATGAGATTTTGCAAATGCATGCTGTATTTTCGGAAATTGCCACTTCAATTTCAGCCATCAATATATTTCTGGATATTGCCACTTCATTTTCAGCCACTAACACAACATTGGTAGAACTTATCAGTTCACGATTAAGCTCACAACATTTGTGAAGAATGTGATCAGACCATGACTCAGTATCACTTTTCCTAGGGACTGACTCAGGTTACAACTCACCATTAAATATTTGATTCCTGAGTGTATTCATGGCTCAGCTTGAGTCAAACACAAGTCTGGTTAGCATGCACATATGACCTGGCATTACACCTTGATTTGAGTCGAGTTGCAAGTATGAGTAGTAGATGTAAACTTAACCCTAAACTGTGCATTAAGCTGACGATATCGCTTGAAGCAAAGACTAATGTACAACATATGAATCATTGCATGAATCAAATACTTGAGCTTTTTGCATACCAAGATAATTGAGGATTCAGCTAAGTTTAACAGTCCACAGTTTCGAAGGCCTGCCTGCCAATAATGTTAAGTGAATGGGTGCAGACCGACCGGCTTCAGTTTCCCAACTGAGGATCTCCATTAAAAACCGTTGGGTGTATGATCCCATGAGATGTTAAGGACAACATTCCACATAGCTTTGTGAATGATGGTAGAAATTGCATTAAGTTTGTTGAAAGCATCAGGAATATGTATTTATATATATATATATATATATACATATATATATATATATAAAGATAAAGATATAGATATAGATATAGATATATAGATAGAGAGAGAGAGAGAGAAAGAGAGAGAGAGAGAGAGAGAGAGAGAGAGAGAGAGAGAGAGAGAGAGAGAGAGAGATATATATATATATATATATATATATATATATATATATATATATATGTATGTATATATGCATATACATTATACTATGTCCATTCCTATTCAAGCAGGCAGGGCCAGATACTCAGGCAGTCATGTAGGCAGAGTCAGGCAGTCAGGCAGAGACAGGAAACCAGAGCAGGGCAATCAGTCAGGTAGAGTCAGGCAGGCATACTGAAGCAGTCGGATAGGTTCTAGAGAGGGATATATATATATATATATATATATATATATATATATATATGTACCACTAACATGCACATTCTAAAAAGATCGCAAATCTAGTTGGAATGTCAAACGTAATATACTAAATATTTTTCAACAACACAATCAACATGCCAAAATAGTGCCAGTTTGCCTGAGGTGAACACCATAACCAGGTAACCATCTACTAAAATGAAGGATTTTACACATATATCAACAGGCTACGCAGACCTGTGTTCAGCTCATGCTGAATTGTGATTCTGTTCATGAATCAATCATTTTGGGGTGAGTTACAGGCTGTATCAGCTCACTGGGAAAAATCTTCGTTTGGGTCATACTTGAATCACATTTGTCAAATATCTCATGAGCTGAGTTATGAGCTTATTATTTCCCACAATGTTGTATTAGTGAGTAATATGGCTGGAGCCAAATTGGCAGCGCAAGGTAATATGTTGCATCCTGGGCAAATTCACATATTTCAGTGTCAAAATTAATTCTGTGCAGCTTAAGTTATAAAAATTTTTGCAGCATCAGCACATCATTATTATCACAATTTCTAAACAGAAAAGCTCATGTTGTTCATCCTGAAGATTGCCAAATCTCAGCCAGAAACAAGAGGATAGATATATGTATATGTATACATAAATAGATGTATATATAACGCATACATATACACCTATAAATGAACCAAATGCTTGATATTTTGATTTTGTAATCTGCATGAGTCATGAGTCAAGTACTTCAATATAGATATAGTCTGAACTTAGCCTCAACAAAAATGGAACAACTGAGTCACGAGCTATGTCAGATTCAGATCAGTTAGGCAGACAAATGGGTTTTAGAGAGAGAGAGAGAGAGAGAGAAGAGAGACGAGAGAGAGAGGAGAGAGAGAGAGAGAGAGAGAGAGAAGAGAGAGAGAGAGAGAGAGAGAGAGAGCGAGAGAGAGAGAGGAGAGAGAGAGAGAGAGAGAGAGAGAGAGAGAGAGAGAGAGAGAAGAGAGAAGAGAGAGAGAGAGGAGAGAGAGAGAAGAGAGAAGAGAGAGAGAAGAGAGGAGAGAGAGAAGAGAGAGAGAGAGAGAGAGAGAGAGAGAGAGGATAGATAGATATAGATAGATAGATAGATAGATAGAGAGATAGATAGATAGATAGATAGATAGATAGATAGATAGATAGATAGATAGATAGATAGATAGATAGATAGATAGATAGATAGATAGATAGATAGATAGATAGATAGATAGATAGATAGATAGATAGATAGATAGATAGATAGATAGATAGATAGATAGAGAGATAGATAGATAGAGAGATAGATAGATAGATAGATAGATAGATAGATAGATAGATAGATAGATAGATAGATAGATAGATAGATAGATAGATAGATAGATAGATAGATAGATAGATAGATAGATAGATAGATAGATAGATAGATATATATATATATATATATATATATATATATATACATATATATACATATATATATATATATATATATATATATATATATAAGTGCCCCAATTTACATACAAATTTGTTTGCGTAAGTCTCCAAGAACGGGAGAGAGGGAACGGCCGCCAACACCTGTTCGCAATCCCATCCTCCGAATCTATGGCACCGGTCAGTACGAAACCTTCACAATTTGATGGCGCTTGGTCGATAGCTTGTCCTTTTCAGGGCAATAATTTGATGGCGCTTGGTCGATAGCTTGACCCTGGTATAGGTCAAGCGTCACCAAAAATTCCAAAAAGTGGATAAAATTAGCTGAAAACATCCCTATTTCCAAGCGCATGGAACAGATCAGTAAAAAACTTTCACTCATTGATGCACCATTGTTGGAATCCTCTCATGTTCTAAACATGGTGACAGTTGGTCATGTCAAACGTCATCAAAAAACGTCCGATATCTCCAATATTGTCTGTAAACGCCCCCATGTTTCTAGCGTATGCGACCGATCGACACGAAGCCTGTACCAATCAATGCGCCATGGTCGATAGCCATTCTATCCAGAATGTCATGTCCTTGTGTCAGGTCAGAGGTCACCATAAGTGCCCCAATTTACACACAAAAAAATTGCAGATAAGTTTCACCGATGGGCTAGTCTTTCCAGAAAATGGTGAGCTTGGGTCAGATCAGAGGCCGGAAAATTCCCAAAACCGAAAATCAAAGTTTGCAGGCAACTGCATGCTCCGAGCCTGTGAGACTGATAGCCACAATGCATCTACTAACAGTAATATTTACCATTCGATGCATCGTGGTGGAAAATCTGGCGAGGTCCATCTTTTCACACATTGACCCGGCCGCGATCTCCGCACAAACCCTGACGCTCTCCAGATATCATATGCACAGTAGCTGTACCAATGCCACCATCTGTCCCAAAAACGCACTTCATATACACAATTGCACCTCGATTTGAAATCTCCAAGTTTGGACTACCGGTTTTCAAACCGACGTAGGGTCCGTTTTGCCTATGTTAACGCAGATGACAGGTCCTTGGTCAGATTATCCTTCCAGTCTAAATTGGTAGCACCTTCGGCCACCCATATAAACGGTACTTTTTTGAGGGGATTAATAGCCAACGAACCAGATGGCAGTGTTTATGTCCTGGTGCGAATGTCGAGCTAGTGGCAATGGCGATAACCCTTGGCCATTGAATCGCGTAGCAATATCACTATTGTGCATTGATATCGTTCTGGTTTGTTTTGTCACGTGTGTTCACCCAAGGTCAAGCTAGGTCAAACTATGATTTCTGTGAACAGAATTGTTTTTTGAAGGTGTTCCTATGTAGTATTTAATAGTGTTAAAGCCATGAAAGCTTCCTAATATCGCTGGGTGGGTCAATGCAACAACAGCCTTCCCCGCTTTGATCTGGCATGCCATATCGCATGGGTACTGATAGTGTAGGGCTGTGTGTCTAGGAAACCGGAGGTACGGGGTTGGATTCTTCATGGTGCCCGCTCTTCCTGCCAGGATAGGAGGCAGGCGATGCCACATAGCCTCGGCATCTGAGTGCGCTGCAAAAGCCAAGTGATGAAAACGACATCACAGGTCACACCTCGCGATGTTCACTATTTTTACTCCTCTGGTAAAGATTTCCGAGCCCATATGACGCGATCCTCCACATTGTCTTAGCAATTTCAGTTTTTTTACATAAGAGGAGGTAGCTAGGCGTTGTAATTAGAGGCATATGGCCTGATTTATCTGTCCAATATTACGTTCACACAAATTCAATCACATCCGTGTAATGCAGCTTGACTAGAGCTTTCCGACGCAGTGTCTGCCGTGACCATAGCCTGCTAGTTTTCAACATTTTTCATGGAGGCCCCGGGGCCCCATCATTGGGCGAAGGTGAAAAACTCCCATAAGGCCGAGCCTGTCATGGCCGGGTCTTTTCTGTCCTGTCCTGTTCTGTCCTGTTTTGCCTTGAACAGAACATATAAGTGTGCGCTGGCCGTGGCGGGCGGGTTTTGTGTTTACCTGTTTTGTGTTTTCCATTCTGGCCGTCTTGTCCTCTGTCCTCCGCTTTCTGCCCTCTGTACTCAACCCTTGGATTTTTGCACCCCCCCCCCCCCCCCCACCCATCCCCGCCCAAGTCTTCTGTCCTACCGTGCAACCTGGCATACACTACCGTGTGCTTTGCTGTTTCGTTTGTCCCATACTGTCCCGTCGCTTCTGGTATCTAGTTTTTGCGCCAGGAGAACGTGCTTGCTATGTATCTGACGTCAGAGCATGCATCACGGTGACCTTTACCTACCATCAAATGTTCAGTGTTGTTACTAGCATAATGAGTGAAAGGAATGCTCCATTAAGTTGCGTTTTAATTGAGAAAAATGTCAAATAATCTGAAACGCACACCAGGAAAAAGTGCAGCCATACTAGGTGGTTCGTTCGAAATTGATGTCTGAAATACGGAGCCCCTAACGGTCCAGCGCCAACAGTACGCTGTGTCTATGATATCTAAGAATCAAATCGTCCATTTAAAAAATTCAAACAGTGGTTATACCGTGCAACTGCACCCAGGCATTGATGTGACATATATGACGTGCCTGACGGTGCTGCAGGCAGTGCAGATTACCCTAGAAATTGTTGAAATCTTCAGTGACCTCAGATCAACTGAAACCAGTATTTTCGCACCAATATCATAGCAAGGATACCAGCAATATTGAGCGTAGACCTGCGCAGCCAGGTGAAGCGAACGAATGCATCCTCGTCCGTTGTGGTCATGCCGTAAATTTAGAAACCAAATTTTGTAATTTTCTATAAGTTTTCAGCTCTGAATTTTGAAGAGTCATGTCAGTTCAGGCTAAGGTTATGTCAGTTCAGGCTTGTTCATGTTAGTTCAGGCTAAGGTCATAGCAGTTCAGGCTAAGATCATGTCAGGTCAGGTCAGTTCATCTAGTGTAATTGTTCCGCTTCTCCGGTCAAGTGTCATGGGTTTGGACATTTTTGTTCAGGTATTTACCACTTCTATTTTCCGCCCTATTTATCTCATACGGGTGTACCAAGGCGTTTTATCTAAACACGAATTTCGCCTCATGTGACGTCTGATGGTAAGCTAAGGTAGGGAGTTTCGTGTAGTGTGGATGGCCTGGCCGGAGGACAAGACAGATGGTGGTCGAGAATCTTGTGTTTGTCACGACAGTACAAGCTGCAACATTTTTTTAACCCCATTATTGTCAGGGTTTGCGAAGTGGAAGAAGTGGAAGTGGTTTGCGAAGAAGAAATGTGGGTTATCAAAACCTTTTCCAACTTATGTTATCGACGGGCTAAGTCATCCGTCTAGAAATGATTTGGAAGTGCGAAATGATTTGTGGTTGTATGATTATGTTGATTTATTTGATTGACTGATTTTGTATGATTTGAAATGATTTGTGTAATAACACAATCAATACAGCAAATCTCAACACCATTGTAGCGTACGGAACCTTGCAGCAACGCCTGGCAGCGGTCGATATTTAAACATTCGTACAACGCACATGCAGAAAGGATGTTGTTATTAACCACTTATATCCTGAGCATAACATTTCATAAATCCACACATTTGCACTTCGATCTGTGGGTGCCAAAGCTCTCCCGTTATGTCACGCCGGTTATAATTCGGCCAGACGTTCCGGACGTTAGACAATCTTCACAAGAAACAGAAAACTGCACGATGTGCTGCCATTTTCATCGAAAGAAGCATCTGAATACCTTGTCGCAGTCAATCACGAAAACATAAATGATTCACGTGAGCATTTGGCGTGGTAGTGTTTTTGAGACATGATTATTTTTGAACGTGTATTCGCATCGCCCTGCCATGATACTGTCGTTAGTGAACGGGGACAAGCAGTGAAGCTAAATTTCTATAACAAATCCGATCGACTTAACCTACAATGGCACTTTGTCTTGGTCGATTCTGGACCACTACTTGGCGCGAAATCTGACTTAACCGCTTGGCTATTTATTAGCAAAATGCACTGCTATATGCACACACACACACACACACACACACACACACACACACACACACACACACACACACACACACACACACACACACACACACACACACACACACACACACACACACACACACACACACACACACACACACACACACACACACACACACACACACACACACACACACACACACACACACACACACACACACACACACACACACACACACACACACACACACACACACACACACACACACACACACACACACACACACACCACACACACACCACACACACACACACACACACACACACACACACACACACACACACACACACACACACACACACATATATATATATATATATATATATATATATATATATACATATATATACATATATGTATATCCATATATATAAACATACCCAAAGGGATTGGTTCTTTATACATGTTTTGTTAAACATCACATCGGTCTTAGCAATGAGAAGTTTTTCGGATGCTTTTTGGATAGATCTTATGACAGCTTTCGCTTCTTTTCGCTGGTCGTTGAAGCTCATGATGCAAAGATGGGATAGATTGTCATATTGCATGGCCTGATATTGCTTATAGCTCTCAACGTTGCATTCTTCATTGGACATTTTCTGGACTGACAATTTTGGACAAAGACGATGTCGTGGTACGTTTGTAATCAAGCCCCCCTATCACTGCATTCTGGGTAGCGGTGCTGTGACATAATCATGGGACTGAGTCGTATGGCACCAACGCTATGGCAGTGTGAAAACGTTTTTCTTTGCGGGCTGGTTTTAACATAAATATTTCCACAACCCGAGTTTTTCGACCTAGCACATTCAGTGAAGCATTTTCAGCTGGGAAATGACATTGGTTTGCACCAGAGGCACACAATTACTGCTGCAATGCGCTTCCAGCCTGCCCCCGACAGACACATGGGGTTATCATTCACCAGTGATTTATCCCGAAGGGCTTTAGCCGGAAGTGCCTAGAAACAGTCCGTGTAAAAGAGTACAACATGCAACAACATTGGATGGAAATGAGATTCGGCGGGCTAGACGGGTTCACGGTATCCTGGGACGCGCATTGAGAAGTTGGAATACACGTCCTGTCGCTTTAGGGGAAGCGTTGTCAGGGTGCATGCATGCTTGTCCTGCCCTTATGGGGGTGGCGAGTGGTGAACCCCGGGGGCTTAAATACAGCGCGTGCCATTTCATTTTAAGATAGCGGAATTTTCCTGTAAAATGGGCCGATTTCTGGCAAGTTTTGTCATCTCTGCCAGTCAAAAAATCGGGCCCATATTTCACCTTTGAAATAGTCTAACGCAAATATTTTAGGGCGCAGGGGATATTGTTCTCTGGGCACCATTCTTATCTAACCCATCCAACATTATAGATCTGCATGTTACTCAGCGTCCAGGAACATCAAAGCATAGCAGCAGCGAAATTCTTGGCACCTGCCCTCCTCACATAACCTTATTTTCACATTTCATTTCAGATAGGTACTGGAGTGCGCAATCATTGCCCACTAATTTGGCGTTAAAATTACATGTCATAAAACAATAAAAGAAGTGAATCCAAAATTCCCTACCAGTGAGCCTACTCGATTTTTCAGGTATGTTTTGAACCAACAAGCCACAATTTTTACAGGACACCAACATTCAGGGGATTAGGCAAAGCGACTGCTGGCCATTACCACGATACAGCGCCTATCTAAAAATTAAAATGCGCGAACATAGGTGTACATGCAAACAAATTCAAGCAAGTGGACATCACGCATCACGCTTCATTCAAATATGCAGACAAGGTCTTAAGATCTAGTTGCCGACTTTGTATAAAAATAGATTCACTTATTTCCCTGTCTGGGTGGTCCTGTGTTCTGTAGATGGATGTGCTCCGTAGTCATCTACAGAGCACAGGACCACCCAGACAGGAAAATAAATGAATCCATTTTTATAAAAAGTCGGCATCCAGATCTTAAGATACAGTGCTCATCATGGCCGATTATGCGAACGTGATATGTGCCTTTATGTGTGAACTGTGCTAGCTTAAAATCGTTTCCACGTGAAAGTGATGCCTGACGCGTAATGTGCGATGCCTGTTCAATTGAAATCGCTTGCATGTATACTTGATGGGCGATGTGTGATGCCTGTTTTCTTCAACTTGCTTGCATGTTTGAATGAAGCGTGATGCGTGATACCCATTTGCTTAAATTCTTTTGCATGCACACGTATACTTATTTTAGATAAACATTGTATCGTGGTAATGGCTGATAGTAGCCCTTTGTTTCATCCCCTAAATGTTAGTGTCTTGTAAAAACTGTTCAAAAAAAACCTGAAAAATCGAGTAGAATCAGCGGCAGGGAGTTTTGAATTAACTTCTGCTACTGTTTAGATAAGGGCATCTCGCTGAAATATCAGCCCAACTATGCCTCTATTCTCCTGTTTTTTTTTATCCGAGGAATGAGGCTGATACCACTGCTGTCAGATTTATGTGATCAATGTTCCTCGCTAATGCACTGAACAACTTACGTAATTTATGTCGTGCTTGCTCTTGCATGGATCTTATACCTACACACATCAGTTTTTGTAATGTAGGCTATGCGCAAATAATATCGGTTATGCGGACCCGGGCCGCAGGGCCAGGATTCCTAATACGATCTCCACCGAGCCTCTCGGGCGCTTCGGAGCCACGAATCAGGTCTTTGATCGTCTGTCCCTAGAGCCCTTGGGTGGGAGGGGGTGGGGGCACGGGCCCGTGTACATCTCTTGTCTGCACTGCTGGAGGTACATGAGCGGTGAACGTGAACCCTGAGCGACCAGGGTATCCTAGTAGTTTTCCAATTCCCTTAGTGTCCATAGTTTGAAGGGCAACAGAGGTCTTAATAGTTGTAAGGGCCCTTAAATACCAGTGTACCCCTGGTGACCAGGAAGTGCCGACTGAGCGGACAGAACGGGTCCACGAGTTTACCAGAGGGGCTTCCTGGACTGCTAGAGACTGCTACGGTATTGCCATAATTTGTGTTGGGCAATATTTTTTGCTTTTCTCATTCAGTATGGCCATTTTTGGGCTTTACGGTTCCGAAAAGAGTTCCTCCCCAGGGCATCCTGTACGCCCTTCGCCCTCGCCCTTTACCCTGCCCCCCCCCCCCCTTTAACAGCCAGACCCAATAGTTTTCAGCCAAGATTTGAGACCCCATGCATTTTCTGATTGGGGCTGAAGGACCTTTCCGCCCCCTTTCAGATTTCCAATCGGTTACTATTAATGCACATGATACATTGGTCACCTCTCTGACGCCGAAGGGCCTCTGACCGGGATGGTTGACCCTGGATCAACGCGGGGCCACTCACCGGCCCAAAAAGGTCCCAAGCGTAGCGGGTTTGATGAATAGCACAGAGGCTCCAGTTCGACGGGCCCTGGAGTAAATGGGTGGAGGGACCCTGTCCGATGCTGGTCCTTGACTGACACGGGGCTCTTCCGTTAAGGCCGCCTGTCAAGAAGAAGGAGAAAGGGGGGGGGGGGCGAGGCCTTACATCAGAAGGTATAACTGTCTGGTCAAATTCCGCTGTTTCGACTGATGACGTTACAAGTGTACCCGGCACGTAACGGTCAACGGCGGATACATGCCTACCGCAGTTTGCTTGGCTTTTTGAAAAAGTCCTAAGGCTGGAAGCCGTCAAATATCTTTACTTGGATGATAAAAAGACTCTTTCTTCCCCAAATAGGCCATAATATCAGCTCCAAGGTCTATTAACACGCGCCGGCTGGCTGGCTAGATACTCTTCGCTCGGGGGGAGGGCAATTTGACCCCACTCAAATGTCGGGAATTAAGAAAACTAGAGACACCCAATTTACAGGGTGTGTTGACCTGCACGTGAGCTCACTTAGGTCAAAGTTTGAGTTTCCCAGGTCATGAAATGCAGGTCAAACAAGATCAAACAAGGTCAGATTTCAGGTTGGTCTCCAAAGTGCCCCAGAACCTAGGCAACTGTTTCTAGGCAAAAGGTCACAAGCCCATTTCAGGTCAGTGACGTTGTTTGACCTTCTCAAGGTCACGGTGACCAAAATTATACAAGACTGCTCTGAGTTTTGCATTTTAATAAGCGGCAAAGATTACGCTAGGCAGTATGTTCCAAAAACAAGATGTCGACCAGGGTCATCTTAGGTCAATGACCTGTTCTTACCGCTAAGAAGTCAATGGAGGATGTATAATACGGTCCCTACTGTCAATAAATTCAAAATGAGCACTAGAAACGATCCCATACAGCACGACCTAGAGTAAAAAGTCAGGTTAGTTTTGACCTTGGTTTGACATTCATAACTGACCTTAGATCAACTTAATTTGTTCATGCAATATTTGTGGTGCCGAGGAAAGCATCTCAGAAATTTTGGCTTCGTCAAACACTCCGCTGGTGTATCAGATTGCCTTAGCTGAAATTGCCTAGAAATTGCCTTAGCTGGAACCATGGTGCGAATTTGATCTGCCACACGTCAACAGCTTTACAAGATACATCTAAGTTTGTGATGTCAGACAATCCGCTATTCAATTTCCTACAGTTCTGCAGAATTTGGCGCGGATAGGCCGCGCTGTTCGGAAACCATTTTGGAAAACCTTCGAAGGGGTCAGTTTGATGCTCCACCCGAGCGCGTGTTAATTTTATTTGGTTGGCGTCCCAGCCGAGCGCCTCGGGCTGGAAAACCGACAGACAAAACTCTCACAAAGTTTGTTCGGGAATTCATTGCCTAAGTTGGAAACATATATGCAAACGGAAAGAGCTAATGGCGCATTTTGCAGAAACAACCATTATAAATCATACTGGTATGAAAGGCCAAGGTCAGGGCAAAGGCCTGCAGATGCCCGTCACATGTGTGCATAGGCTGGGTCAATTGAGGCGTTTTATTTCGTCAAAAAGTGTATGCTCTTTGGCTCAGGGAGGAGCTGTGTTGCGAACATATTGATGCCACAATAGGGTCAGTTCAAAGCCATTCCATAGGTAAGCATGATAATTTGGTGCATTCATGCGACACATGATTCAAATATTTTTATATCCATTTTGCTCGCGTTATGCAGCTTAAACGTCAGCTACAATTTTTTCTGGTCAGTACATGCCCAAGATATAGGTAAAATGCCAATATGAGGGCATACGAGGCCAACATGACACGCAGTAGGCTAGTCATGGCATACACGTTTCCGGATTGTCTATCCCACAGGAATAAAAACACTTTTAATCTTGCTTCGGGTCATGTTAGTTCCTAAAGAGATCAAAACTCGCTGTTTTTCAGAACCCACTCGGACTTTTGAAAGGCATTCAATAGCCATGAGCAGGCTAGGAAGATGGATTTTCAACCTGCTGTGTAAAAAGCTACCACTCTGCTCATGTCTGGATTGAGGTGCAGATTTCATAGTTTGCAATGGGGTAGAAGTTTCAATTTGCCACCAATAAAGGAAGGCAAACTATTTCGTAACAACTAGACACTGCATGAATAACACACTCTAGCATGATTTTCTCAATACCAAGAGCAGCCACACAACGTCCTTCTATACATCAACAAAAATGGTGAATACATAAAAAACTTGGCCACAGCATCCCATTTCTATGCACCATGCACAGTTCTTTTTCGTGGCTTGTGGCACGGATGCTTGTCCAATATTCATGCACAGCAACACAGTCTTCTGACAGTTCTCGCTGCTACGATCGCGGACGCCCCTCTTTCCATGCCTCACTCTTAGGCACCTGTCTCTGACAATGTCATTGCAGGTTCCTGGCAGATCTAAGCTAAAACGAAGTTGAGTGCTGTAGTTACCATCAGCTTTTAAGGCTGGACTTCAAAGCATGTAATGGAGCAGCTGCAAACAATCCACATCTGATCACTTTCATTGACATTATTTCTCGTTCACCACATAATGCTGCTTGTGTGCACTTGCATACCTAAGGAAAACGATGTGATCGTAACAAGTTGTTGTGACATGAGATTCAGTTCCCAACAACCCTGATATGTATTCAGACAGCATTGCAACCCAACTCTACCTATAGATATTCACAACAGTATAGGGTTTGCTAGCTGTCATTAATGTCCAGTTAATAGTGCATGCCTCCAAATGCTTTCAACAAAAATAAATAATTAAGGCTGGTTATCTGAGCAGCGTCAGGATTAATTGAAAAGATGCATCACCTTGACAATACAATAACATCAGTAAGGTATATTTTGTACCACCTGGTTCACACATGTCTTTGCAAATGCAGCCATGGAAACAAAACACGCACAGACACACACACACACACACACACACACACACACACACACACACACACACACACACACACACACACACACACACACACACACACACACACACACACACACACACACACACACACACACACACACACACACACACACACACACACACACACACACACACACACACACACACACACACACACACACACACACACACACACACACACACACACACACACACACACACACACACACACACACACACACACACACACACACACACACACACACACACACACACACACACACACACACACACACACAAGAAAAGCACAAGACGGCGGGCAAAGCACTCACAATTTGCTGCAACTAGTGGCCCAATGCCACCTTACACTAGAATCTTGACGATACAAAAACCTGCGCTTTTAACATTACCAACAGGTTTACATATGGCTACCGTACACACAAGCAGCATCGTGCACAACACACTTCTTTAGCTTTCGTGCATAATACACAAAAGCTTTGAACACATCACAATTAAATCCAACAAGCGCCGCCTCAATCCCCCACAAAACATCAATAACGTGAACTGAGCAAAAGTAAACAACACGCAGCGACGCGAGTCCAGGCTGGTGAAATTGTTTTGTCTTTTCCGCGCCATGCATTTGGCACTTAGCAAAAATGAACCTATCGCGGTACCACGTCCGTCAGTCTAGCGGCAGATTGATATCCAATTGCCAGTTGGATGTTCCGGGGCGTCACGATCGCCTCCAAATTTGGTGTACATGACCTTCTCGACACGCTGATTCCGAAAATCCCAGTCTGTGGGGAGGAATTTTGCGTAACTTCCAAGTTATAAGACGCGTAACACCCCGGTTGGATATTGCGGGGGTCTCGATTGCCTTCAAAGTTGGTGTGCAGAGCCATCTCAACACGCTAATTCCGAAAATCGCCGCCTTTGGGGTGGGATTTTTAGTAATTTCCAAGATATACGACGCGTAACATACCAATGCGATATTGCGGGGCGTCTCGATTGCCTCCAACTTTGGTGTGCAGAGCCTTCTCAACACGCTGATTGCAAAAACCAGTGCCTTTGGGGTGTGGTTTTGCGCAACAATAGTCGTCACAAATTCGATAAACAACGGAAATCAGATGCACGACGTCGGCGACGTGTACAATTATGTTCGACAATGACATGAACGAATTCATCGGCGTAGCGTAATCGGCATAGCCGCACATTCAGTTATCGGTCGGAAAGACGTAAAGCTCCAATACAAATTATTAAGATTTAGGTCACCGTCAACGGCGTAGGCCCTCCCATAATATGAAAACACCAGATACTAATAATGACGGCACCTGAGCAATCGAAACTGCCGTGGGAGGTCAACAAAGAGGCTCCAGTGAACAGTGAATGATCCCCATAAAAAGCGAGAGGAACCTTACACCAATATGGTGAGACGCCTGAACGATCGGGAGCACCCCGGCAGGCTAGCTTATAGGGTCCTGCCGGAGTACAGGATACCCTGAACAAAGGGCACTGGCCGAAGATCAGTGTACATGAATTAACACCCCTGTGTGAGCAAGAGTGCCCGGGCAGGTAAACAGAGAGCTCTGGCAAGTAAAGAGAAGTGAAGGGTCCTCAGCAAGTAAGCTCAAAAAGGGAAAGAGCCATAGGTCAATGAAGAGGGCCCCTAGGCATGGAGTGCCTCGCAGCGTTACCTTGTGTGAGGCCCAGCAACAGCAAAAGGTCCTCCAAGCAAGTGGAAAGAACTCGATACCAACATGAAGGGCCCCTGAGCAACCGAGCGTACCCCGGCATTTGTGGCCCAGGCGGCAGCGGCGGGGCGGGAGAGCCCGCTGCTTAACCCACGGGCGCAGCGATCCCTGCGAGCCCGCTCTGCCCGCCACGTCTCCGGCCGCGCCGCCGCCCGGCGCGTCTGCGCCCAGTCCGTCGGCCCCGCCCAGGCCGAACACGGCCGCTAGGCGTGTCCGGCCTGGTCTCTATGTAATTTATGGCTTCGGCTTATATTATGTCCGGCCTCTAGGTAATTTATAGTAGCCATATATGAATGTACGAATCACGTGATCAACAGTGGAATGCCAGATTGACTGTGCCGTCTGTTGACAAAAGAAGGAAATGGTGGCAATACTCAAATATGCTTATGTAGTGTTATCTAGTGGAAGGAATCCAAACTAGCCTGGTTGCCATGAATACTGGACGTTTTGGAACACCGAACTTTACCATTCTGGACTTTGCGACTATGGACGTTGCGTCCCTGGACCTTAGAACGCCCCCAATGGGCACGGAATTGGACGTTTTTTGGACTTAATGAACACTGGATGCTGCGATCCTGGACGATATGAACGCTGGACGCTGCGATCCTGGACGTTTTCATGGCTCCTGTATTTATCGTACATCTGTGGGATGACAATTTGCATTTTTTGTGCGGCCATTTTACATTGTACAGCGTGTGATCCCAAATCCAAATGCACTTTAAGCTGTTTGCATTTGAAAATTTGTTTGTCTTCGTCTTTGGTTTGGAAAAGCTTTGTATTCAGTGCAGTGCGCCATAGACCAGTGGAGACTCTAGCTATGTCATCTGATCTGCATGATTTGGTGCATGATGTCATATTTTAACCCTTTGAATTGGCTCTCTGTTATCTCCAAGGGTAGGTAGATGCATTTCTGGTTGGACATTTTGCGGGATGTGAGTCACAACACCCACCAAAACTGCAATATCTTGCTGTACTTTGAAGTGAGGCTCAAAACATTGTGCATAACAACCTATGAATCCATGTTAAGAACTAACTGCATTTAAGTGGAACAAAACTTGTTTAGTGTACTGACATTTATGAGGCAAACCTTGAGGATGAATAAACTTGGCATTTGTGCTGGCATTTCCGCTCCCAATTGGAGCTTTGATGCATGTATTATATCAAGTGAAATGAATAATTTGTGGGCATGTGGAGTGTTGAGGTTTCAGTGAAGCCGTGCAGATTAAAGCATTGCCATTTTTTTGAAGTGTTGCATGTTCTGTATTTTGGTTGATAACTTAAGAATGGCTCCAATTACCTGAGTACATAAAAATCGCTGTATCATTGCTCACCTTTACTTGTCCATAGCATGTTTTACCTCAATGTTCCAGGCCCTGCCCCATTCTTTGTTATAGATCTGCCTAAAATATGTATGAAGCAATCTTCTCTGAAATTAATGGCAGGCCATGCAGGTCACCAAGCATGTCTCTGCGGGCCTCCCATGTCTCCTGAAGTCCACTGGTGCTCTTCATCCTGCCAAGCTTGCTCCGGAAGTACCAATGCACGTGCCTCATCCTTACTCCCGGTCTCTTCATCATCAGCGTAATCATCCGACGATAATATACCACCCCCTTCTTCCTTTCGTCTTCAGATAGGCTTGATCCTTTTTCTCTGACGTGCACCTCTTCATTTGTCATTGTCCGCCACGCACCGCTGCCGAAATGGGGCTAACGAAGGTTAACCTTGAAAGTTCGGCGAAATTGACATGTTGCCTGGGTCACACCTTGATGCGCAAAAGCAATGATTCCCGCCATGGCACTCGAACTCATGGCAAAGCACTGAAAGACTTGGGGAAATTTAGGATTGAGTGCGGGCAGCTAACAATGAAAGAGCGACGGCATCAACGGAATACCAACTTTGCTATGATTGGACCATCTGCCAGCCGTGACCTGGACGAGCATGACCATAACTGTGCTGATGCTGGGGATCATAGCGTTAACCGCGACAATGATCACAATGATCAACACGCCGATGTCGGAGCAGATGACCCAGGACCATTACGTGAAGCCCAGCGGACAGAGCAGACATGCAACGATAGTGAACAGAGGGCTGGGACAGTCGACAGAGTGGACAGAGTTGCTGGCAAAAAGTTCACCGCCCCTCTCTGAAGCGAACAGTGCAGAGGGTCAACAAAAGACCCCGTAAGCTTCAGGTGAAGTTTACTCAGAGTTAAATAAACGCAGGCCGGGGTACGTTTTGAAGCATACATATTTTCAAATGCTAGACAGTTTTTCTGGAAGTCGGGCAAGAGTGTCAGGGCCCTCACCTCTTGCTCGGAGCCGTGAACAGTGTGCAGCGCCCGTAGCTGGCTGTCTGCCAGCAATAGTGCCGATCATCTGTCCGGCATGCGCTGCCGTAAAATAGCCGCGAATAGCGATGACCGCGGTGGTAACATCATCCAGGCTCCAGTAAAAAAGGTGAAACTTGCGTAAAAAATGCATTGTCTGCCGACTGCGTGTGTTTATTGTTAGTTGTCATTCAGTCGTGTGCATTTGTTTGCTAAGCTCGTACGTCCGATCTCAAATGTTGCTGCCTGGATCTCTTGGTTTGTGGCCGGCTGCTGAGGGCGGTAGACTGACTTACGAACTGTGTCCAGCAGTGGCATCCACATGGCACATGTACATAGCCGTTACGCGGCACTGCATGGCTCATTGAGACCTTTCGGGTTGTTTGTCCGTGTCTCGTGCAGCCCTTAGAAGCGGTGCTGTAGTATTCAGCGAATGATCAAACCTGCAGTGAAATACATCCAAAGCCGTTGCAATTTAACTATGAATTCGATAAACCACAAGATAAATGCCAATGTTATTTGGTATAACCATCAAACATTCTCGTTTCGTGAGTTCATTTGTAATGAAGTATTATTTGCTGGTCACCAAACACTGAATGATGGCGAGACTAATCTAACAAAATCATTAGATAAACGCATAATCAACATCACCAGCCCCAGAGGCGAGTAGCTTTCCTTTCAGCTGGGGGAAGGTGATTTGCCTCCTAACGAGAGATGTACTTTCCTCTTGTTATTTATCATTTCCATTGATCTGTCATGCCATTCATCATGCCATGCATCTGTCAATTAGCAATGTCTTATGGTGTATACATTATCCACAAGTGTAGTGCTCCAGCGATCGTATGCCATGATAATACAACACAAGACCCGGCTTCGAGCCATAAGCTGGCCTTCACAGGCCACCATGCATTCACGGTTTGGCACTATTCACCATGGAAACAGCGTCATCGCAACCATTCCGACCGAGTGAGGTATAAAGTTCCTCGCTCGATAACAGGCTGCTCACATGCGGTGTCGCAGCCCTAACGGACATCGGTTTTAACACACATCGAGCCAAAGAAGCCATGAGGTTTGTGCATTTAATGGGAGCGTTTTTGCTGACGTCTGGAATTGTGTGTGTGTCGGGAACGGAAGAAGCCCTGTTCCGCGCGGCGAATGGCTCGCTTCGGAATGTTACCACTGTAGCGAGTCAGCTCACCTCCAAGATCATTTGCGCCATCAAGTGCGCGAGGATGGGACCGGTGGTCTGTGGTGGAATCACGTACCATACCAACGGCACCTGTGACCTACTCAGCCGCCAAGCAGGCTGCCGCGGGTCAGTGACGCCACAGAGTAGCGCCGGTGAACAACTCGCAACCAGCTGGATTATGTGGACATGCCCTGGTGAGACTGCGCCCAACTGAGTTTGCATCCCGTTTTCCTCGTCTTGCAGTCGATTAGTCAAGTGATATGCACTTTAACTGACAGCTGTGGCGTCGTTTGACAGATAATCCTAAATCCGCATGGATCACGAGGCAGGTTGCATTATCAGCAAACACCTAACACCCTTTCGACATCGCCAGGCTATTTCTGATCCCGTGACATCCGTTCTTCTAACAGTGTTAACTCGTGCCTGAACTGCTAAAGCTGTCTGAGTTCAAAGATTTCCATTCCCACCTGGCAACCACATATTGGCATACGTAAATAGACCTATTGGCACTGAACTTTCCCTGTTCTTTATATTTCCCATAACGGGATCAAATATTGTACGACGTCCAAGTCAGCAGCTCTATGTCGGTCAATTAAACTCGATTTGAAAAAGGCGGTAATGAGTCTTTTGGTGTGTCAATAACGATATATATATATATATATATATATATATATATATATATATTATCAAATGTCAGTAAATTCCAACGTAAAGTAAATAACATCGGTTCACATTTTAATGCGCATAAGGTAAAACGAACCATGCACTTTTTTGAAACCGTGGGTCACGAAGGAGTCACCCAGTAAACCGGTAGCATATGTATCAGACTTTTGCCCTAATTTTTTGCCTAGCTAGTGCCAATGGCACTTCAATATCCTTGGTGTCATCATGCAGTATTCCGCCAGCCCGTTCATCAGACACCAGCGAAACCTTGCTCTGTATCGATCA
>NW_023596576.1:54566432-54601432 GCF_011947565.3 Pollicipes pollicipes
TGAGGACCGTTTAATGCAGTTTGCGGCCATGCCCTTTTTAAGACCCAAAACCCTTTGGTTCTTGAGTTGCACGCCCGTTTAATTGGGAAAAGGTTTATTGGGAGACCACTTCAGTTACCTTGGCAATTATGCCGCCTTAGAAACCTCATACGATCGCCGCTATATTACAGGCTGTTTTCTGCTTATGGTCAAAACAGCATGGCCGCTGATACATTCGCAAAGGCGATGACACGGCACGTATGCTACGGTCCGCTAAAGGTGATTGGTTGTTAGCAAGATTTCGCTGATGTATGCCTGTCGCAAACGTGAGCGTGAGCACTTTCAGATCGTGCGGCAATCGTGAACGGGGCAATTTTTCCTAATTTTTGGCCATAGAACAATTAGATTAAAGGTACGGCACCGAAAAAGAATGGCACTCCGGTATGGCACACCGAATTTAATAAAACAGAAGATGCGACGGCAAATCGGTCTTTGTTCTCCCTCTGACGTTTTTCTTCTGCTGGCGCATTCCTTACGGACAGCTTGGTTGGCGCCTTGTACACCGGAGCAAAGAACCTTGCATGGGCTTATGGGTTAGCAAGGCATTATAAAATTAGAGAAATTGTACAGCAATTTTACATTTTTTCCTCTAAATCTGTCACACACCTTGCACGACAAATTCAAATTCTGAAAAAAGATGCGTCTGACGGGTACAACTACTTGAATTGCATTACCTTTAACCCCCGTTGAGACTTTGTTTTGAAGGCAGCTCAAGGTGAAGTGCGATGTTATAACCGAAGCCCTGGGCGGATATCGTGAGAAAACCTGCAGCGTGATAGTCCCGCGGGCTGTGCGTGGGATCACACTTATTTTACATTAAAGTGTGAACCAGACGCTTGAAATGGGTGTGATCACTGGTGGTGCGTGCAGCGAACTGCATTGATCTTGATGTGATGGGAAGTGTGCGGGCGGGGTTTGTGCTTCTGAGAGAGAACATTGTTGCGGTATTCTTTAATTCTGATGACTCCCATTTAAATGTGATATATCGATGCCTGCCTCTATCTTTATGTTTGGGTTTGAACATGACAAGGTGGTGATGCCAGCACACTGAAAGAGACACAATCACTTACACTGGAGGGGTGCATGAGAGCAATTTGCTACTTCAACATGATCTTGTCAACATTTTGAATCTATTGAGGTATTACGACACCTAATCAATCGATTTCATGACATTATATTAGCAATGAATTTTGACAGTAGGGGCAGGTCTGGGCGGCCCATTAATGCATATGCATGGTATAACCTCGCATGGTACGGCTTTGCAAACTTGTCTCCCCTTTGAAAATTCTGAAAATACACTGCTGTATTATCATGGATGCACATAGGACTGTCACAACAAATTTGGTATGCAGGCAAGCATTGCTTGTAAGTCATCAATGCCATAGTCAGTGCAGCTTGTGTGAGATGCTGGCTGCTGAAAAAGGTGGAAAAGTGTTGCTGTTGGTTTCTTGTATAGCACTTAATATTACTTTTGTCATGAGCCTTGTCTGCACTGGCAGCTTCCTCACTGCCTTGCATTTCGCCCATCTAAACATAACTACGTGCACTTGTTATGTCTCCAGCCTTGTGCAAGGTCAGCATGTTTGCAGTGTCATTTCACCGCGTGTAATATTTTCTTGATATACATGTGTTATGACTTGTGTAAACAATATTTTGAAGTGAAGCAGCCTGATGGCTGCAGCATGTTGCCTGGCTGTGGAAACATAAGGCGCGTTTGCATCTTTGTCGCCTACGTTTTGTGGATTCCCGAGACTTGCTGAGCAAGTAATTTCAAGTATCGGTTTTGTGCTTGCTGAAAGTGAATTGTGCATTGTGTCATGTGCTTTTGGTCAGTCGTATGTCAGATGCAAAGCTAATAAAAGAATGCTGCATGACCCACCTTTTCATGATGGAATTTATTATGAAAGCAGCAGTGATTGCAGCATAAAAACCATATCATTGTTCATTATGCCATGCTATGGTGCAGTAGTGAGACAGTGCCACAATGACACTGTTGACGAGCGCCATTACACAATGCGCCATACTGGTTAACTACTCTATGCCAAATCTATGAGATAGCAACTCATAATTTATGAATGGCCGGTGACAACCTATTTACCAACGCCATAGGACTATCACCAGCGAGAGTGCCGTTGCCCCACAAGGCTATATCAAGGTTCTCTAGTAATTGCATAAATAGTATTAAGCAAGAAAAACGGCCTTGGTGGCTCAACGTTACCATCGTTGTCGTAGCAATAGCAATGCTTTGGCAATCTATTTATAGCAATACTACATATGTATTCTTGTTTGCATGCAACTGTATTTCCAGTTATGAATAATCAAGAAAGTGGCTACTGTGCACATCACATGATATCGATGCCAGGTTTACAGCAGCGCAAGCAAGGATAGGTCGACAGTACAGTACTGACATCCTCAACAGCTCTTGAAGTTTTTGGTAAAATATTCATGTTACTATATGACAGTTTTCGAGGCAAATGCTGCTTTGATATCAATAATCTGCCAAAAAAGCTGGCGACCGCTACGTTCCGTATGTCAAACATCCCACCCAAGTTTTTCTTTCGACCAGTACCAACACAAAATACCCACAAAAAACATTTATTAATCCGCCGCCCGATACAGCGCCCGAGACGAGAATGGCCAGTTGGCGTCAGCTTTCATGCTTTTCGAGGTATTCTTTACGTGTCGCCGCCAGATGCTGCCGCCAGATGCTGCCAGATGCTATTGTCACAAAACGATTAAGTGACGCCATCATACGATGACGCAATGTGGCGCATTTTTACAACCTTTAAAATTTTGCTAGTTAGGGTCGTTTTTAAACCTTGAAAGCTTACCACTAGTTACAAGCAAGCTTTTCCCGTCACATCTCATACTTATCTCAATATCTTCAAATGTGGATCGTTCCCTTGAAAAAACTGCCTTTTAGCCACGTCCTTCTAGCCAGTCAGCTTCTCAAGACATGAACACAACCGACAGGATCTCACAGCTTTGCACTAAACCTAAAGCATTATTGCGTGGCGAGCAATCGGGCCCATCTGTCTCAAATGGCATGACGCTTTAAAGCGGTGCAAAGCAAATGATCGCGTTCGTTGCAAGATGTGGTGACCAGCCACGGTTCTTACGACTAGTAGTAAGCCTAGTTATTTGGTGTTTTATACTGTTCGGTATGTGAAGTAAATCTTTGCTGAAAAATCTGTGAAAGCGCTGGTTTGAGCAGCCTTAGAAAAGCACGTTAACCAAGCGCGGTGATCTGTGAAGTCAGCACTGATATCGTGTAGTCTGTAGTATTTGTCTATCCACTGCTAAGAACTGTCCCGATTGAATCTCCTATGCTTGGCACCATATTATGGCTTTATGTCTGATGCAAGTAAAGCTGGTCGGATTGTTCCCAGAAAGACGGGGGTACTGCATGCCCACGAAAAAATCTGAAAACTATTATGAAACGTTTAACATGACCTGTGACGGCATCTGTCACGTTAAGGTATTCTTGCTTAACGTTTTTGAGAAAAATAGGATGAGCGCCAGCCATTGTCATTCAAATCCACCGCGATTCATCTAATTAGTCTAAAAAATAGACTTATGGGTCTATATATTTATGTATATATCTATACATATATATATATATATATATATATATATATATATATATATATATTTACTTATAGATAGATAGATAGATAGATGGATAGATAGATAGAGAGAGAGAGAGAAGAGAGAGAGAGAGAGAGAGAGAGAGAGAGAGAGAGAGAGAGAGAGAGAGAGAGAGAGAGAGAGAGAGAGAGAGAGAGAGAGAGAGAGAGAGAGAGAGAGAGAGAGAGAGAGAGAGAGAGAGAGAGATATATATATATATATATATATATATATATATATATATATATATATATATATATATATATATATATATAGCGGTCATCTATGCATTTCTTCAACATTTCTAAACAAATGAGTATCATTATCGATTTGTGTGTTGAGGAAGATCGCTAGCTGTTCAAAAATCGATTAAGGATCAGTAAAAAAAATTGCTGGATTTACATGACAATCAGTGGCACTGGTCAATACCTGCCAGAAAAAAGTAAACAGGAGTACGTTGAAATGGCAGGTGGCATGACATACAGAGGCATCGCGGGTCACGTAAAGCGTCTGCAATTTTTTCCCAAAATTGTTTCAACAGATTGTTTATGGACTAGTAGCACAGTGAGAATAATCAAAAGTTTTATAATCTGCATCAAACGGAATATCGCTCTGATACGATATTCCTTTCATCATCAATGTGAGTACCATGTTACCAAGTTGTACTGAAATGCTGGCCGATTGAAGAAAGTCTCTTCGCTTTTCTTAAATTTCGATACTTCTTGCTTCGACGTGCTTGCTTCCCGTGTGCATCTTATTTTATGAAGACGTCCATAGTCTTTTACGTCTTCTAGCACAAGTAGTGTCTTTTTGTGTAAGTGCCATGACATGTACTTAGCATGAGGCCAACGCGTTATGTATTGTTGCTAATAACTAGAGTTATTGTTTCGGAAAAACTTGACAGTGCCAAGGCCATGTAATAAGGTATGATCATGCGGGGATTTTTGATCAGGTATAATCAGTCGGGAAGGACGAGGGATATATATATATATATATATATATATATATATATATATATATATATATATATATGCATATGGACGTCACGGCGTGTGTCCTTTGCACATGCGTTTCAACTGTGATGTTGCTGGTTTTATGAAACGCCCAGCCCATCTTGACGTCAAATCTCGACATCCTGTTGAAGTTTTTTTTTTACATCCGCACACCGTACCTAAAATGAATTTTGGAACACTGCTCGAGAGTTATATCAAGGGCTCCTGAACAGCTGAGTGTACCTTGGCACATGGGGCCCTGGAAAAAGGGTATAGAGCTTTTAGGGCGTATGGGAAGAATCCGTGGAGGAAAGGCTGATCGATCAACAGTGCCCAGGCATATAGGTAGATGCGTTCCAACGGCACATTTGGCCAGTCGAGAAAATGGAAAAGATCAAGGGCAACGTGGTAAGCTCCTTAGCGATCAGATTGGCCCGGCAAGTGGACGTGTAGGGGCCGGCAACCAACAGCGTAATGCCTCTTGACGGCGTAATAAGCCCCAAATTTCCCCCAAGCAACACTTTCTTAATCAGCGAAGAAGGAGCTTCGTTTGCTTACGCCCTCTTTTCTTTTGCCAACAATGGCTCTTCGTCGTCTGTAGGCCCAAATGTATCCAATTTTAATGCGCTTTCGTTGTAAGAAAACTGCGTCCGTCTGGCCGGTCATGGGTCTCTCCGACTTGGGCCATGAGTCATGGTCCCGTGCCTCCCCTCCCCCCCCCCCCCCCCTCTGCATCCGCCATCGGCCCGAGCAGCTGAATAAATGGGGCCCGCTGAAAACATAGGGCCATCGATTCACCTAAGAAATGCCGAAGACGCAATGTGTAGGGCTCTGAACGAACGAATGTGCCCAAACAGGTTTACACATAGAGCCGCCGTCAAGAGCTCATGGCCCTCCATTCAAATAGGAATTACTTAAGGAGCGATATACAGGGCCCCCGAATGATCGAGTATGCACAAAAGGTTAACAGATAAGGTTCCCAAAAAGAGCGTAAGGGTCTCCATTCAATTAGAAAGTATTCAATGCCCAAAGCAGAGAACCCCCGAATGATCCAGTGAGCTGTAGAAGGTATATATGTATATATATATATATATATATATATATATATATGTATAATGCACCTGCTTGACGGGGCCCGTTATATATTATAGGGTCCCGTCAGGGGCGTGGGGCCCTCCATTCAAAAAGCTGGTACCCAAGAACCAATGTAGAGGACCTCCGAATGATCAAACGTACATGAGCAGGTCAACAAATAGGGCTCCCAACAAGAGCGTAGGGCCTTCCATTTGAATGGGAATAAGACCCCATGTAAGACCCAAAATAAGACACTATGTAAATGCCCTCAGAATGATGGAATGTGCCCGAGCAGCTAATCAGACGGGGCTCGACAAGAGCGTAGCGCGTTCCATTCAAATCAAAGGTACTTAAAACCCGGTGCGGAGGGCTCCCGAAAGACGGAGCATACCCGAGTAGACTATCGGGTGGTCCAGGCAGGAGTGGGAGTGCAGGGCTCTAAGTTCGGACACCAAGACCCAATAGATAGGACCCCGAACAATCCAGTGAATCATCCGAACATTCCGAAGCAGCGAACAGATGGGGTCCCCGACAAGCGCGAAGGGTCATCCATTCAGGTACAGATACAGATACACTCCGTCCATTGAGAAGTGGGAGGGTAGGGCTCTAAATTCAAACACCAAGAACCAATATATAGGGCCCTTGAACAACCCAGTGAAACATCCGAACAATCCGAAGCACCGAACAAATGGGGTCTCCGACAAGTGCGCAAGGCCCTCCATTCAGGTGGGGACTACCCAAGACACAATGTGGAAGGCCTGCAGATGCTCGTGCCCGAGCTAGTTAACAGATGGGGCCCCGGCAAGAGCGTAGGGCCTTCCGTTCAAGGATGAAATACCTATGAAACCATGTGGGGGGCCCCGATTAATCGGTCGTGCCAGAGCAGGTTAGGAGATAGGACCCCCCGAAAAGAGCAATGGGTCCTCGTTTAAAAAAACAAGCATCCAAAATCGGGTGTAGAGGTTCCCCACGATCAAATGGACCCGAGCATCTTATCAGGATGGACCCCGACAGGAGCCTAAGACCTTCCATTCAAATAAGAAGCATTCGAAACACTGTGCAGACGGCCCGCGAACGATGGAGTGTTCCCCAATAAGTTATCAGATGACCCCGATTGGAGCTAAACTCAAACATCAAGAACCAATGTGCAGCGCCTCCCCAGCAATCCGGTGTGGCCGAGGAGACGAACAGATGGGGCCCCGACAAGTGCGTAGGTCCCCATTGAAAAAATCACTTGCCCGATGCCCACTGTAGAGAGCCTCCGAACGACCCAATGTGCCCGAACAGGTCATCGGATAGGCCTCCCCACAACAGTGTAGGGCCCCCCATTCCGAAAAGTGATACCCAAGACCCAGTGTGGAGGTTTCTCGAACGGCTGAGTAGGCATAAGCAGGCCACCAGTTGGGTTCCCGACAAGACTGTAGGGCCTAAGCAAGTGAAAGATAATTGGAAACGCCCTAGACCAATGTAGAGGCCCATAAGCATATTGCAAGGGTGCCGGTAGGTTAACCGTAACCCACGCAAAGTTCCCTGAGTAACCGAGATTATTCCCGCAGTTTAAGATATGGGATCCCGGTTGTAGCTCCCAAAGCCTTTCTGGCGAATAGAAAGAATCAGTGGAAGGGCAATGTGGACTGCTCCTTAACGATCGAAATGATCCCGCAAGTGGGTATATAGGACCCCCGGAAACAGCATGGGGCCACTAGACAGTGTAAGGTGGCTTAAAATTTCCAGTTCACAACTTTTCCAATCATTGTATAATTTTTTAGACTTTTCATAGGTCCTTCACTTTCGTTTGCACCTGTTTTTGGTCGCATGGAAGTCCAGAAATACCCGTGTCTGTTGCGTTTTGAGTTAAAATAAAAAAAACTGCACCTGCTCGGCCGGCTATGGACCCCCTCGAAACCCATGGGCCTCTTCGAGGCTCGAGGGGGGCCATGACTCCGTGACCTCCCCCCCCCCCTGGATTCGCTCGAGTCAGACGAGCTGGTGTATCGCGCCGTCCGCCGCCGCCCGGCAGGCTGTTCAGCGATGCGCGCCTCATCATGTGGTGAGCGACTTCAAGACTGTGATTGGTGGCGCCTCCGCCAGGTGCCGCCGTTGGCGCCTGCTGCCAGGCAGCCCTGCGAACGCGAACTGCGGCGCTCGCGCCAATGCGCGCTCGGTATGGCGAGGTCCAGACCCCACCCAGATGACGCCGGCGACGGCGTGGAGCGCGCTCACAGACGTCAAGATGCACCGCTCTGCTCACGCGCAGGGAGCGATGCCGCTCATTACTCAATGACTGGACAAGAAGCTCTTCCCGCTTCAGCTAGTCAACCGTAGCGTCGCAAGGTGCCGCGCCGTGTCGCAAAATCAGCATCTTGTCGTTAGCAGCAGACACCAACAGAAAATGATGATGCACAGGTTTGTGTTCTGGTCTTCCGGGCTCAACCAAGGTGATTGAAAACACTCGCCAAACTTTATGAAAGAGCCCCTTGATCAAAGCGAACTGATGCAAAGCAAGCCTTTCTGAGCGGTATTAAGTTGTGCACATATATTTCAAACTCTCTGGGGCCGAAGGTGATTTCTAGAAGAGAAGGCAAATGTCTTTAGCTAGAAATGATCTTCAATAAGCAATGCACAATGACAGTAGCCATATGTGGCAATTAGCTGTCCGGTTATTTTTGTTTTTATGGTGTGTTCGGAAAAAAGGAGATGGGTGATGGACGTGACCGACACGCACGTGCCAGTGTGCTTCCTCGAGGATTGATGTAAGCAGTGACACCGTGGATCCCAACCCGTTCCAAGTGTCCGTTCCTGTACACTATAGCTGTGGGCGAACCTAGATGAACACAATGCCTCTCAGCTGTTGCTGCATCAACCGATCGTGTCTCGTGTTTACACGTAATCAGCGTGCAGCGTGCCGGCCTGACTGCTGAACATATGTTCACAACAGAGGGAAAAGATGCGTTTGGTGATGCAAACAGTGTTGTTGCTACAAAAGCTTTATTCACTTCTCCAGCGGAAGAGGGCTAGAGGAAATCCAGGGTAACTGAAAGTAGCTGAAGCTAAACGATCTGCCAACGGTGTTTAAAGCTTGTGCAACTGCAAATCCGTTAACGCAAAAAGGTTAGCCTCACAAGTCAGTGGCCAACGGGCTAGGGGCCGTACATATCTTACGCTACGCATAGCGGGAGAGAGGAATGAGATGGAACGTGCCCGAAGCGTAACGAAGGGGAACATTTTGAACAATGCAACGTTATGTTTAGGTATTCGTACAAACCTCACAAAAGCTTTTTTTTCGCTTCAAACCTGGAAACTTTATATGCATAAGTAAATATCTAGATATAGACTCATATCTATATATATATATATATATATATATATATATATATATATATAACCTCAAGTACATACAAACATATATATATATATATATATATATATATATGTACTTAAGGTTAAGACATCTACGAAATTAATAATACACCAATGCAACACGTACACCCCGCATATAGCTGGTAAGTGAAGAGCAGAACATGCTTACTTGTGCTATGCTTAATATGTTGGTGTGTGTGTGTGTGTGTGTGTGTGTGTGTGTGTGTGTGTGTGTGTGTGTGTGTGTGTGTGTGTGTGTGTGTGTGTGTGTGTGTGTGTGTGTGTGTGTGTGTGTGTGTGTGTGTGTGTGTGTGTGTGTGTGTGTGTGTGTGTGTGTGTGTGTGTGTGTGTGTGTGTGTGTGTGTGTGTGTGTGTGTGTGTGTGTGTGTGTGTGTGTGTGTGTGTGTGTGTGTGTGTGTGTGTGTGTGTGTGTGTGTGTGTGTGTGTGAATGTGTGTGTGTACGTGTATGTGTGTGTTTGTAAATACTTGGCTTACAGGAACAAAAACATGCAATACACCTGGGATGTTGGGACATCTTGGTTTGTGGGGACGTGCCGTGCCCGCAAACTGGTTGAAGACAAAGTCGCTCTGGGGAGTCTTTTTACGACATGAGATCGAGCGCCGGTCGGTTTGTTTTACGGACACACGAATTGTATGTGTCCACAACCCACCTATATTACATTCGGAGTATGCATGCTCGGTGTACGGTAGTGGGTGAAGCCAATTGTGGTTGGCGAGTTCCCGGATGTTGATTGTACCCACATACCAGGAGTGACACATGAACACAAATATTCGTCAGCTGAGTGTATGCTGACGTCAACTGGGGAAAATCCACCCAGTGAATTGGTCTATGCAATGAGTGCAATTCAAAAGCAACGTCAGGGTCCGTGGTTCGGGATCCTGACAGGCCGATGCCTTTGATGATATCGGGCCCGTGACCTGCTCAGTGTTCTAAGCTATGTTGATATTATCGCGGACATCAATGATCGTAATTAGCACTTAGCGATGTCTAGATATATGATGATATGAGGCCGATGGTTTTGCTTTAACCCTCATTGTGTCGTAGCCCCTGATAAGACCTGTCCCGTATGTATTATGTCCCTGACAGTGCTGAAGGCCCCTGACCGTGTTTGTCGTTTGGAGCCTTGTCGTTTGGGGTCCCCGACCACAGCAAGTCCCTGGCCCTCGAGATGTCGATGTTGGGGCCTATGACCGTTTTTAGGCCCGGTACATACTGGTGCCCCTGACACTGCTGATCCTGTGACCGCGAGGGTCCATGTTGGGTCAAGGGCCATGTCGTACCTCTTAATGCGTCAGGCGGCGCAGTGACAGTGATGACCAGTGTCCGTGTCGGAGCCCATATCGTGTTGGGCCGCTAAACACGTCATCCCTGTTGAGTCGGACCCTTCGCCGTGTCGGAGCCTTGATGAGTTTGGAGGTCCATGGCTGTGATACGGTCCTTGACTGTGCTGGGTCCTGACCGTTGTGGGTCATGACTGTGTCGGAACTCCTGGCCCTTGCTGACATCTCAACGTGACGGGGCTCCTTGCCGTTAATGCTTTAACTGCCTCAGAGCACCTGGCCACCTCGAGCACGTGGATGTATCAGGCCCCCTAACTGTTATGGGCCCCTGAACTTGTCTAGGCTTCTGCCTGTGCCATGACACTGACAACGGTGGACTAGGCCGAACCCTATGGCGGTGTCGAGCCTACTGATCATGTTGGGCCGATGGCTGTTTCAATCCTTGATTGCGCTGGGCGGTAGCAGTTTCAGGACCCTTAGCCGTGTTTGGCTTTTTTTTAGGCTACAGGGCATTTACCGTGTCTGGTCTGTTTCGTCTCCTGTATGATAACAGTCACTACCCACACTGCCATCCCTGACTCGTGAAATTTTCCGGATGTGGCGCGGAGTACGAATTCGCCCACAAAGACGGTCTGTTGCATCAGAGCGCGAGGCAGCGTTAAATGGCGGGAAGGTTACAATAGGAAATCGCGCAGGTGTCTTCAAATTCAAGTCGAGGCCGATCAGTTTACAAGAAGAGTCCGACGCGTCAACAGCCGCACTGTCGGGACAGTACGGTTGCTTTCGAAGGCAGTGCCGCCGATGTCAGTGTGACAGTGATTGTGCAGGTTAACAGTGGCAAGGAGGTACATACACAAACATTCTAGAAGTCATACAAACGGAGGTACGATGCCATTTGTTTTTGCAATGTGTTTGGAGTCCGTGGGAGTCCCATGGGACGGGCATTGCTGTAATGCAGTTGTCGTGCATCGAGTCCGAAATCCAGTTTTGGTGTTTAAACTATGACCTTTCCTGCATACACATGTGTTGAAAGTTACCGGCAAAACGATGGCATTTCAGCAAGTTAGCATATTTCGCGTAATTTGTCGCCTGTTAGCGTGTGGGGAATTCGGTTATTGAAGGAAACATCTAAGACTTTTAAGCTGACGAACCACTGTGATTGTCTGCAAGAAGCCACCTACTTCATTACTGATCCCAAATATTAAAATTTTTGGTAGATTAGATATTACGCCATTGCACCTTTAAGGTTTATTTGGTTTTATGCAGCTAGGGTATGAGAACGCCTTTGGGAATACTTTTTGTTATCACTCAATAACCGTGTTTTCAAATCAGAAATCTGGTGGGCTTTTTTGCCTCAAAGATGTTTTGTGGGTACGAATGCAATCGCATTGGACACCTCTCTTTCAATGGCACATGGCTGATGAACCAGATGTGTGTTGTTTCGGGAATGTGCGCAATGGGCTTTCAGACCACAGCATTTTTGGGAGCATACACGCGCTGCGATATTTGGGATATTGTAACAAAATCGTAATTCTCTTAAGCGTCGCAGCGCTTCCACAACAGGTTTCGGAATGTAACAGACGCACAACCTCTCAAGCGCAGTGGAAAGAGATCACGAAGAGCGACACAGCACTAAGTTCAGTGCTCGCATTGAGCTAGGCACGTGCCGTTTTGATGGGGTCATCCACGTAGGAGATTATTTCCAAACGCAATCCTCCATTGTGCTTTAAAGGCAATGTTTCACATATGTTCACACATGCATACTCCTCGTGACATTCCAAAATATTACGTGGCCTCGGGCAACGACCGGTTGGAGATAGCAAAAAAGCCAGAGACAGCATTTACAAAGACTAACAATCTGCTGGCACGGGTTGTACCGCAGAGTACACTGCGGCGTGTTTACGTCCAAGCTGTCTGCTGGCTCTGCTTACATGACCGAATTCAAGCGGACTGACAAACAGCGGAACACCAAGATTAAGTCAAAGATATGTCACCTAACGTTGTTTCCACAGTTTCGATTTAGAATGTCACATAACACACGGGGCGTCTAATTAACCTCTTACAATCTAGCATCGATGGGTAAGATCATGGCTTCCGTATGATAGAAAATGGGAGGAATTTTATGATAAGGCAATAAAATGAACAAATCAGGCGTCAAGCGACTTCATCGACTAAATTGCCGGTGCGCTTAAATTCATAATGGTGGTTTGGGATCTTCCTAAAACGATAGAACTGAGAAGATTTGCCAACATTTTGATCTTGGTTCCACAAGGATATTGACTAACATTCTATAGGGTATCCCACAAAGCTCTTACAGTCTTAAATCGACTGCTTAGATGATGACTTCCGTATAGTAGAAAGTGGGAGGAGTTATGTGATGAAGCAGTAAACTGAAGAAATCAGGCGTTTTAAACGACTGCATGGAGCAAATTTCCCGCGCACTTGCTTTCACAATGGTGCATTGGACTCTTTTTGGAATCGTAGAACTGAGAGCTTTAGCCAAAATTTTGCTCTGGGTTCTTCGGATGACCTTAACTTACTGAGCGCACAGAGCCCCGCTGAGGACCCTGTGAGCGTAGATTGTAGATGGAAAGACATCGAGAATTGTATCAACATGGCCAACCCATGCTGGTCTTGGAAATGCTGAACACACAATCAGAATAGATTAGTGATACAAACACTGTAACTTAGTTTTGAACATAGACGCTCCTAAATCTTAGCAGCAGAAGCTTCTACGCCCGGCTTTGCAGCACCCACAGTTATTTCCCAACGGTCATTCTCACGCGCATTGCTCCCAGCCCCTGGCGTTGCTTAAATTGGCCGAACACCGTTCTGTTATGCAAAGACTGCAACCACCACCGAGGTTGTTCTTATTCAGAGATTGCGAGCGGGCAGGCTGGAAACGTTTTGAAATAATTTGCTTCCCTAGTCGATTCTTCAAAAGAATGGACGTTCTAAAGCAAAACATGGGTTGCCCTTATCAGTTTTTGACCTTGTTTCGACCCAATTTGTTCAACACTGATCCGGGGAACGGGCCCTTTGAGTAGAACACTAGGTGGCACATCTTTGTTCCCGATCAAGCACTGGAGGGCTGTCTCATCTCAGTGCAGGGTGCATTCTGGATTTCATTCAGGCGACACGGCGGGGTCCCCTAGTCGATCCGGAGGCCCTTGGAAGGATACATCATATCACAGCGGTTCTCTCCCTGACTCCGAACGCCTTCTGACCCGTCCAGTTGCCCCGGGGCGAGGCAGGAATCCTCACTGTCGCAACAAGATCCTCGATCGCGACAGGAGGTCCAGTGATTGGTACACAGTGTACAGTTGGGCTTAACGGGCACATGACTGGGTTTGGGTTGGAGAGCTCAACGTTCGGTACTGGGGCCCCGACTGACGCAGGGCCCTTCAATTGTCCTAATGGGAATTCTCATCATGAGTTGTCAGATTTCCTCTGACTGGCAGAGGCCCCCGACCAACGCAATACGCCCTCTGCCATTTGTCGTCCCTCCCCGTCCCCGTTCAGCAACTGTGTCTGGCCGACTCGAGACCCATGTTGATGGCACAGAGCACTCTGCTCGGCACAGTGTGCCCTTGACCGTCACAGGAGCCCCGCGTTGGTACAGGGGCCCCAACCATTGCGAATCATGTGTTTGGTCTGTTACCTGTTTGGGAAATGGTCCACGCAGCTCAGACTGACATGGAGCAAGCTGTTCGGTGTTGGTGGTCTCTGGCCGAAATAAAGGCCTGTATTGTCTCGGGAGGTCCTCATTCGGTGCCCTTTGATTGATAGTTCATGTCACGGCCCCATGGGCTAGCATCCTTTGTGAGATCTTTTTTCGGCCTGTCGATCCATCACGCCCTCCAATCGCGCTCTTGATCGGCGGTTTCGGCGGTACCCGGGACTCTCTTCAGGCCTCAGCGAACAGTGCCCTTCGCCGATTTGGACCCTTTGCCAACATAGGACTGCATGGTTGTAATTGTGGCCCTTAAATGATGCAGGGACCCGGTCGGTGTAAATCGTTGGGCCCCGGCTTTGCCGCAGTGGAAAATGGGCCCTCAGGCCCTATATATGCCTTATCAATACAGGAGACCGGGATGGTACTTGAGCACTTTCTCCGGCCGGCCATACGGGCACTCAAATCGAGCCCTTAATCGTCGTTCCCTAGGAAACCATGGGTGGGGGCTTGTGCCCATTGTGCCACCTGGGCCACTGCACCTCAATACTTATGTCTTCAATTTCGGTGTCCTTTGACGTTTTTGTTGTTTCATCTCTCCTATTTCTGTCGGCAAATGCGACCAAACCCATGTCATGATAAACAGGGTATACAAATTTTGCTCCTCGTGGGCCTAATAATCCATGTTTGAATTTTCCCCTTAAGCGCCGCTCCCTGGTGAGACATTTGCAGCGAGTCCCGATGCATTCAGCGTCAGCTTCAGCCATAACGACCAACTTCGGGCGCTAGGGGTGTTATGTATGGTGGTGCACGGCTGGGGTCAGCATGTAGTCAATCTTTCTACGTAAGACCAAAAGCATGTCGCTAACTTTCACAATGATAATATTGATCATTACCACGCATTCAGTTATTTCCCAACGTGTTCTTTCGTCAGCTGTTTTCCCAGCGCTCACATTTGCTCAGAACGAGGCTCCTTAACGCACAAAAATCCTCGCTCATTCAACGTTTACAAAACTGTTGTTTCCGCGAACCACGACCAGCGACGTGAATCCCATCCAAGAGCCGACCGCTTTCGAAGTCATGCCTTCAGTCACCAACTTTTGGCCTCCGATGTGCGCATGAATCTAAATACAGCATGTCCTTGTTTGCAAGGATGCTCTCAAGGATATTACACGCCTTTTGAAGGGGGACTGGTGCCGCAGTGTGTTGAAGATACTCGAGTGGATCATCTGCTAAAAAGAACACTAGTTAGCTAGTGTTTTTAAAACATAGCTAATGCAACCTGTACTAATTGTCAGACGTGCTGTCGGCTTGGAGCGGACCATGTGTCAGTTATTGCGATCACAGTTGATCATGATATTTTTTAACAATATCTTGGGCAAAACTCCATGAAGCTTGGAATGTTCTCGAAGCGATTCGTCTGTGAATCGAGGAAAATATGAAAATTCACGAGGAAACATAACATTCGCCCAGAAACTATAGCCGTGATAAATGAGCCCTCTCGAACAAGACTGCCATGATTGTGTGTTCGACGATTCTGTACGTGCATCACATGCCAAGATGCAGAATACAAAGGTTCGTTCTATTGCTCATCGCTTTTGTGTTGTACGGTGGTTTGAGCGCATTTCTGAGTGCAGAGGTTTTTCATATGTGTATCGACGAAAACGTGAAAATTCACAGAGAAACCATAGCATTCGTCCGGGAGCTGTAACCGTGATAAATGAGCCCTCATTCAAACAAAACACGCATGATTTTATGTTCACCGATTATGTACGTGCACCACATGCTAAGATGCAACATACAAATATTTGTTTTATGTTGCTGCACTGTTGCCATCCATAATGCGCAAATTTTAATGCAAATTTACAACTGGACGATTCGTTCCTATTACGGAAAGTTCGCTCCTATTACGCTCCATATGCTTTTATTTGATTTATTGCTTCATGACTGGGATAAACAACCAGCCACTAAGATTGTTACTCTATGACATACATTTTCCAGCTCAAATTTCTGTTTAATAACGGCAGGGATGCCGAATTACTACATTCTTACAAATTATCTAGACCAAAAACAGCACACATGCTACCTTCTTTGCGTTCTAGCCAGCACTGCCCAGGGGGCCGTCACCGCAGCTTGAGAAATTATTGTTAACGTTAGGCGGTGACGTCACATAGTCGCAATGGCTCATCCCGCAGCGTTGCATGGCAACGTCGACTGTGTCGCTTCGAAAGCGGTCATCACACAGAAATGCTATGGTTGGTCTCGTCTATTATCGTCAAGGCTGTGCAATACCAATGTAATGTATCAAATGTAATATCGTAGCTATCGTGCAGTGTGGCATCGAGTTTGTATTGTTGTGTGGCATCAGTGCGTGCTGTTATGTCGCGGATAAGAGAACTTTAAGGTGTTGTGTGAGACGGGGTCAAAAGTGAGCATCAAAGGCCGATTTTTGGCAGCAAGATGCCATCCTGTGAAGTGGCCTGTTGCAAAAAGGTGAAACAGCGCAATAAAGCTTTTTTTTTACTTTTCCAAAAAACGATTCAACTGACCTGGAAACATAAGTGCACCCTTGCTCTTGGGCTAACACCGGTTCTTGCCACTGATTGCCATGTAAGTTCAGCGCAATGATTTTTATTGACCTTTTATCGATTTTTCAACACCTAAAAACCTTTCACAACTCACAAATCGATAAAAATACTCATTTCGTCCGGAATGTTGAACGAATACATAGACGACAACGATACATACCTATATATAAACACATATTTATATGTATGTATATAAATACATATGTATATACATATGTACATATACATATATAAACATATGGACACATCAATCTGTTTTTGAGATTAATTATTTGAATCGCGGTGAAATTCAATGGCAATCGCTGGCGCCGGTCCTTTTCTCTCAGACAACATTAAACAAGAATACATTGGTATGACAGATGCCGTCACGGCTCATGTTAAGCGTCTCATAATGTCCTTAGATTTTTCGTGGTCATGTAGCACCCCCATCTTTCTGGGAACAATCCGACTAACTTTATTTACACCAGACATGAAGCCATAAAACGCTACCAAGCTTACTAGCTTCAATCAGGATAGTTCTTAGCAGGGGACAGACACATTCTACAATATGCCAATGCTGACAATGACAATATGTCAGTGCTGACTTCACAGATCACCGCGCTTGGTTACCATGCTTTTCCAAGGCTGCTCAAACCAGTGCTTTTTACGGATTTTTCAGCCAAGATCCATTTCACATGCTAAACAGTATAAAATAGCAAATACCTAGGCTTATTAATAGTCGTAAGAATCGTGGCTGGCCACCGCATGTGCGACGAACGCGATCGGTTGCTGTGCAGCGTTTTACAGCGTCGTGTCATTTGAGACCGATGGGCTCGAATGCTCGCCACGCATTAATGTGTTGGGTTCAGTGCACGGCTGTGGGCTGCTGTCGGTTATGTTCATGTCTTGAGAAGCTGACAGGCTAGTAGGACGTAGCTAATCGTCAGTATTTTTAAGGGAATATTCACATTTGAAGATATCGAGATATATGAGATATATATGCCGCGAAAAATGTCATATAGCATCATTAATCTTTTTCCGAAACCTGTCAAGGACGTGATGATGTCAATACTGTATTGTCGACCTATCCTTGCCTGCACTGCTGGTATTGATATCATGTGATGTGTACAGTAGCTACTTTCTGTATTATTCATAACTGGAATTGCAGTCGCATGCAAACATGAATTAATATGTATCATTGTTATGAATTGATTGCCGAAACGTTGTTATTGCTACGATAAAGATGGTAAGGTTGAGCTACCGAGTGTGTTTTCTTGCTTAGGATTATTTGTGTAATTATTAGTGAACCTTGATATAGGCATCGTGGTGCAACGGCATTCTCGCTGGTAATAGTCGTATGGCGTTGGTAAATCAGTTGTCACCCGTCATTCATAAATTATGAGCTGCTATCGCATAGGCCTGACATAGAGTAGTGAACCAATGTGGTACGTTGTGTAATGGCACTCGTCAACAGTGTCATTGTGGCATTACCTCAGCACTGCACCATAGCATGGCATAATGAACAATGATGTGGTTTTTATGCTGAAATCACTGCTGCTTTCAAAATAAATTTCATCATGAAAAGGTGGGCCAAGCAGCATTCTTGCACAAGCTTTGCATCTGACATATGACTGACTAAAAACACAGGATACAATGTACAATTCACTTCCAGCAAGCACGCAACCAATAGAAGACATCATTTGTTCAGCCTGTCCCGGGAGTCCACAAAACGTAGGCGACAAAGATGCAAACGCGTCTTCTGCTTTCACAGTCATGCACCATGCTGCAGTCATCAGGCTGCTACATTCAAAAATGTTATTCACACAAGTATTAACGCATGTATAACAAGAACATATTACATGTGGTGAAATGACACTGCAAATCCGCTGACCTTGTACAAGCCTGGAAACATGACAAGTGCACGTAGTTATGGTTATATGGCCAAAATGCAAGGAAGTGAGGAGGCTCATGATAAGAAGTATTATGAAGTGCTATCCAAGAAACCAACAGCAACGTTTTTTCACCTTTCTCAGCACCCAGCATCTCACACAAGCTGCAATGATTATGATATTGATGACTCACAAGCGATACATGCCTGCATACAGCATTTGCTGAGACGGTAGTATGCGCATCCATAATAATACAGCAGTATATTTTCAGAATTCTCAAAGAGTAGACAATTTTGCAAAGCCGCATCGTGCGAGGTTATACCAAGCATGTGCTTTAATGAGCCGCCCAGACCTAGGCCTACTGCTAAAATGAATTGTTAGTGTAATGGCATGCAATGGGTTAATTATATGCCGTACAACCTCAAAAGGTTCAAAATGTTGACAAGATAATGTTGATGTAGGAAATTGCCTTTGTGCACCCCTCCAGTATCAGTGATAGTGTTCGTTTCAGAATTCCTGGCATCACTACCATGTCATGTTCAAACGCAAACATAAAGATGGATGCAGGCATCGATATATCACATTCAATTGGGAGTCATCAGACCTAAAAAATACCAAACCATTGTTCTCTCTCAGAAGTACAAAGCTCGCCCGCACACTCCCCATCACATCAAGATCAATACAACTCGCTGCACGCACCACCGGTGATCACACCCATTTCAAGCGTCCGGTTCACACTTTAATGTGAAATAAGTGTGATCCCACGCACAGCCCGCGGGACTATCACGCTGCAGGTTTTCTCACGATATCCACACAGGGTTTCGGTTATCGCACTTCACCGTGAGCTGACTTCAAAACAAAGTCTCAACCGGGGTTCAAAGTAATCCAAGCCAAGAGGTTGCACCTGTGATACACACCTTTTTTATTCAGAATTTAGAGTTGTCGTACAAGATGTGTGAAATATCTGACGAAAAATGTATCTAAAATTGTTGCATGAATTACCTAAGTTTATAGTGCCTTGCCAACCCCCAAGCCCATCCAACAGTCTTTGCTCCGGTGCACAAGGCACGAACCGAGCTGTCCGTAAGGAATACGTCAGTAGAAGAAGAAAAACGCTAGACGGAGAAAAAAAGATTTGCTGTCGCGTCTTTTGTGTGATAAAATATGGGAGAGTGCCATTTTCTTTCGGTGCAGTACTTTTTTGCAGACAGTGGTGTTCTTTTTCATATAATTGACCCATGGTCCAAAAAAATGAGGAAAATGCCCCGTTGACGACGAGTGCCGCACAACGTGAAAGTGCTCACGCCCACGTTCGCGACAGGCATACATCAGCGAAATCTTGCTAACAGCCAATCACCTTCAGCGGATTATATCATACCTGCCGTATCATCGCTTTCGCGAATGTATCAGCGGCCGTGTTGTTTTGGGTTTGACGGATTTGAGAACAACTGCAATGACATGCTGTTGTCGCAGCAGAATCGCCTTCGCCCCGTTTGGATACAAGCCTCGGCTACTGAGTGTCCAGCGGCTCCAGTAACTTCAATAACCGCCGCACGGAGGGGCGCAGTGCAAGACCGCGAAGCTGGCGATTGGTAGTCGACGGCAGACTGACAGGTGAGAGCGCCTTTTTGCACCAACAAAACGGGAAACATGACGATGTCAGATGTTTCGGTGATTGACACCGAGGAATTGTGATGCACGTGAATTTGTTTGGTGCATATTGGTCATGGTAAATCGGGCTTTCCGTATGATAAGTTCAAGGTTCTTATTCTGAGTTAGCGGCCTTCCATATACCAGAAGGTACTGGGTAAAGGAAGTGTTCCACATTTTTGTGGGGGTTTGAGTTGGAATAGCAACCCTGAATATCATGCGGTGCAGTTCACGGCGGTGACGGTCGCATAAGAGGGTCACGGCGCTCCCCTTAAGGCCTGAATCCGTCTAGTTTCTGAGCTACACGCCCGCGAAGATGTGCAAACTATTTTGATGATACGATTTCAAGGTCACCCGGGCATCCATGACGCCATAATATAGTCATGCAAACTTTGTTATTTAATTGGTCATGCAGCGATCAAGGCCAAACAAGAAATTGTCGTTCGTGTTCGTCATCAGGATTTCCATTTCAAACGGCTGTTCACAGGTTCTCGATCAAAATTGTGCAAGGTGCGATTACATAATAAAAAAATACGCGTCGAGGAACATTTTATGTTGTCTAGACCCCACTTTTTCACTCAGAAATATACCAGTGGTTACAAGCGAGTTTCTTTCATAATATAGGATGCAGGCTTTAATATGTTTAGTTGGGACACACTCCTTTTTAGCTGCCCGTTCGGAAAGCAAGGGGATGTTTTGTATTTCTCCACATTTGAAGATATTGGAGCGACCATCATATATGATGAAATAAGCCCACTCATAATTATTGGTGTATTTTGAAGTAGAGAAGGCTCCTCTAGCTAAAACAATTTCTCAGTTTAGCAGATATGCTCCTCAACGCCTTATTGTTTGAATATCGTGCCTTGCCAATATTAGTGGAGAGCCGACCGAGCAGACCGACGGCCGTTATAACAGGAAATCATGCTCACGGACGCCAGGCATGAACGGCTCGGCAGGCACATTTTTAGGGGCCTGGACCGCTGCATGACTATGAGAATGGCAGGATTTCAATAACGTTGTTGTGACGTTCTGGATGCCTGGGTGGCCTTGAAAAAGTGTGCACATCTTCGCACGCGTGTAGCTCAGAAACTAGAAGTGGCTAGATCTTAAGAAGGGCAGGACTGTGAAATGCACCGATTGACATTCAGTATGTCTATATCGGCCCAAAACCCCATAAAAACGTGGAGCACTCCCTTTAATATAATTACTGCTTGCCCAAGTATAAACAGGGTTTTGCCAGGCGTTTGAGCAATTTTTCGCGAGTGCCAAATTTTCGTGTTTCCCGCGTTAAGCTGATGGGATACGTGTGCCCGCGGCGGCGGCGCCCCACCGGTTAAACGTTTTTAAAATTATTTTTAACGGCGTATCAACTGCATCTGCGCTTTTGCATTGTATTCGCGCCATCCGCGCCATTGCACTGCAGTAGCGCCGCCAGTCGGATGCGTTCCAAAACGCCATACAGTTACGCGACCCTGATGGCCCAGCTGCACGCCTAGTGTCCCATGGCCCATTGGTATCGCATCGAGCCGTCACTTCATTTCTGCATGTTTGACGGAAGAGGCGACGAAGCGAAAATGGTAAGACAGTGATCACAGAAGGATTGTGTACGGGTCGCTTTATTTACTGTTGTGCATTTTGCGGGCAAGATTATCTCTAAAATATTTCCTGAACAGTAATGTACCGCGCGTAGTTTTATATGCAGTCGAATGTGTTATGAATGTCTACCTCACACTAAGGCCTAGCATCACCGACGTCAAACTTGAGAATCTTTACAAAAAAGAAGAAAAGATGGTGGACCCCAATAGCCAACGAGTAAGCATCTTTGTTGATCAGCGCGAGAAGCTTGCCGACATGACCTTCACAAACATGCTCATGATCGTGATGTTTTTGCCAAAAAAAAAACTGAAAAAATTACAGGACGAGTGAAAAGTTCGTGAAAGCAGCTACTGAAACATGAGTATGACAGCTGTAATGGTTACCGCATCATTCAGGAAAACTTCCAGAGGACCTGTGCACGGTCCCAGCCCCCCTCGTTCGGTGAGGCTGGACACGCCCGA
This sequence comes from Pollicipes pollicipes, assembly GCF_011947565.3. Taxonomy (NCBI): domain Eukaryota; kingdom Metazoa; phylum Arthropoda; class Thecostraca; order Pollicipedomorpha; family Pollicipedidae; genus Pollicipes; species Pollicipes pollicipes. The sequence continues at coordinate 54,588,664 of NW_023596576.1, forward strand.
ATGCATTACACGTTGGTCATTGGGTGGTCCGCGGCAGGAACAGACATGAGCTCTCAAGCGAAGAGGTCTCAATGTCGGTGCCATTACCAGGGACGTTATCGCCGACACTCCGTCCCTTAAGTGCAGCGAAAGAGGACAGACGGTTCCCCGGGCCAGTGGACCACATCGAAACTCTACCCGTGGCCAGTGTGCGCACATCCAGGATTATCTTCCCGAAAAGTGTCTTAACCTTTCCGATGAACGTCCGCGTTGAAGTTGAATGTGAGGGCCTAGTGACGAAGCAAAACAACGATCTTGATTGGCTCAGACATGAATCAATGACAACATGTCCGACGTCGACACTGCGTCTTGCGCGTGCTAAAGCCATTCTTACAAGCCAGTCATGATGTTTACCGTGGCCCGCTGGAGCCTTTACCATTAGCTTTGATGCAATGAATTGTGCATGAGCATCACGCCAAATAAGATGTCGTTCCAGGATTGACAGGCACGGCGTAAAAGCACGCCGATGACTGACGGACCAATGCATGAACCCCACGGACAACCAAGGGCCTCGTAAAAGTAGAAGCCGCATAAGAGATGGAGCGGGCTTAAGTAATAAACCCCTGGACGCCGGTCCCCTGCTGGGAGCTGCGCATATATGGTTCGGGAATGGGTAGGAATTTTTCATCCAATCCTTTTGTGTCCTAAACCTGTCACGATAGGTCTAGTGGCTGTCGCAGTACTAATGTAACCAATAATTCATCTTTGCTCAGACCCTCAATTTGTGTATGATCGTCCGACTGCAGCGATCCATTAGAAGCCCGCCGGTACTTTGCACTAACCAGCAGGGATAACGAGCAGCTAAATGCTGAGTAATTAGACCAGTGCAAGCCGGGTCTGCTGCAGTCTGCTCGTGATTCAAGGTAGCTGGATATTGCTTGGGGCACTGCTGTGGCCTTACCAATTTCGAACCTTCAAATCACGTTTTGTCAGCGCAGGAACAAATCCATCCCCAATTTCCCACGGTTTGGACAGAAGGCTCTTTGAAAGCATGAGCCAAGTATTCTCTGTATCTCCCTCACATCCAGGCAAAGCCTACGGAATAACGGAATAGGGATGGAAGAGGGCTTTTTCTGTCACCCACAAAGTTGGAACCGTCTGATTTATCACCTTAAGGTCAAGTCTTAGCTGACTCGCTACAGTGGTTACGTTCCGAAGCAAGCCTTTCACCGCGCGGAACAGGGCTTCTTCCGCTCCCGACACACCTATAATTCCAGGCGTCAGCAAAAGCGCTCTCATTAAAGGCACCAACTTCATGGATTTTTTGGGCTTGATGTGTTTTGAGGTCGCTGATCGTTAGGGCTGCGAAACCGCATGTGAGCAGCCTGTTGTCGAGCGAAGAACTTTATACCTCACTCGGTCGGAATGGTTGCGATGACGCTGTTTCCATGGTAAATCGTGGCAAACCGTGAATGCGTGGTGGCCTGTGAAGGCCAGCTTATGGCTCGAAGCCAGGTCTTGTGTTGTATTATCATGGCATACGATCGCTGGAGCACTACACTTGTGGATAATGTATACACCATAAGACATTGGTAACTGACAGATGAATGGCATAGTCGCAAGGCAACGTACTAAAATTGTAAGGAACTTAGCATTATTTGTTGATGCATTGTGGGTCTAATTTACAACATCAAGTTCCTTTTTGCGCCCTGATGAATTACGATGACTTAGTCTTGCAGAGCCTTAGATTTGCTTCCATGACACATAGCGTTGAGTTTTGGCGCATGAACGAGTCCAGCCGTTCCGAACGAAGTAATTACATTTTACTCACAGCATAATATAACACTGTGACATTGATATGCTGCCCACCCACACGAACACACGACCAGCTTCCCATTTACTGGACATGATCGGTGGCGAAAACAGACACTTTTGTGAGTCAACTGGTGACAAAATGGTGAAAATAGAAGCAAATTACAACAGACCAGACCATGTCACACGGACAATTCCAGTTAGACGAAACTCAGACCATTCCAGTGAGACGAAACTCAAAGCTTAGTACTGTTCTGTACTCGCTAGCTTTTGTGGCGTACACTTGTGTAGAGCACATGCCGTAACGTTGGCGTTTCGCTGTAACAGCAAAGTAGGAGCACGAATCGACGTGTTTTAATCTACGTGATTATTTATGATATGTTCCGCCTTAAACACGACGAATGATGTACAATATTCTTTTTTAAAACTAGGTACCGATGTATACCTGCACTAAGTCATCAAACAAAACAGTGCCTAGACAAAGGGATGTGCGAACATGAACCTTTTGTACGTCGAATTCAACGAAACGTTATGCAATGGCTTTGGTTTCTCCTCTACGGCGCTTGCCGTACCAGATCTTTCCGAGACGCGTTTAAGCTTTGGGAATGGTTTATAGTGAAACACTGGTTGAAACTTAACCAATGCGCTTCTCGCGAACAGGCCGTTGTTGCCGGCTTGGCCAATAACAACGGTTCTTTTATCCTCGCCAGTAGAGATCCCACGATGGTTGTCATGACGATGGCTGTCGCGACTGAGATAGGAACTGTAGTGCTGTTACAAAATGCGTTATTGATTTGTAATTTGGCGTAATTTGGACCCAAGCAAATTGATATCCTGATTTTGCTTTGACGGTGTTGAGGTGGCACTATACAGTACTAATATTAGGCGTTGCTGGTGCTGGGGTTTACTAGAGTATGTTTTTGAAAAATGCTTGAAAGGTGGAACACACCCTTTAAAGATAGCGTTCCACGTCCTAAGCAACTCAGCCAGTTGTCATGCACGACCGCCGGGCGTTCATGTATGGAATTACTATTACTATGGTAAGAAGCTTGCTGACGCATGGTGTGACCTTGAAGTTTGAACGCGCGTCTGCTGCTATGCGCCACGGAATACTGAGAGGGAGTGCTCCACATTTATATGAGGCTTTGAACTGAAATAGCCATCTTGAATGCCTTCCGGTGCTGTTCACAGCCCTGCCCTTTTTAAGATCTAAGCCCCTCTGGTCTCTGAGCTTCACGCTAGCAGAAATGGGGAGAGAATTTCAGGGAAAAGTATTTTAAAGGCACCTTGACACTCATGGCATGATCACGTCATTCAAATCTTGCCATTTCATGAGCCACGCGGTGACCATGAGCAAACATTTTACAGTCGAGGCTTTATCTAGCGTTCGTGAGCGCGATTTCAAGATATAACGGCTGTCAATTGGTCTCAATTAATGATTTTCAATATGGCGATTTCCGTTCAAGACACCATACAAATATGGAGCACTCCCATGAAGACGACCACCACTCGCCCAACTATAAACACGGTTCTGCCAGACATTTCAGCCACTTTTCGCAAGTGCGGAATTTTCGCGTTTCCCGTCTTGAGTTGATGAGATACGCTAGTCCGCGGCGGCGATGCTCCGCCGGTCGACTATTTGCCCTTTTACTGTTTTTAGGGGCGCATCAACTGCATTTACGCCATTGCATTGTATTCGCGCGATCCACGCCATTGCACTGCAGTAGTGACGCCGGTCGGATGTGTTCCCAAACGCCATACAGTTATGCGACCCTGATGGCCCAGCTGCACGCCCGATGTGTCGTGGCCAACTGGCGTCGCATCGAGCCGTCACTTCATTTCTGCATGACGGATGGAAGAAGCGACGAAGCAAAAATGATAAGATAGCGATCACAGAATTATTGTGGCTGGGCCGTTTGTTTACTCCCATGCGTTTTGAGGGCAAGATTATCTCTGAAATTTCTTGTCAAAAGTAATGTACCACGTGCACTTTTATGTGCACTCAGATATGCTATGAATGTCCGCGTCACACTAAGGTCTGTGCAGCAGTGTTTTCGTATGGGCAACATATGCTTTGATTAGAGCAGCACATCAAATGAAGGACACAAAGTCAATTATAGCAGTTTGTTTATGTTGTCCCTTTCTGTTCATTTCAGTAACTGTTCATTTTCATTGGAGGTATTTCACCTAAAAACATGTGGTGCTTACCATGCAGTGAAATAAGTATTTAGCCATACAGGTGAACGTCAGCATTCTGAAGTGTCATTTTAGCTGTCCTTGATTTATTTCATTCCATGTATTTGCTTCAAGGTCACCTTGGGTGTGCTAATAATCATGACATAATGGAAGGACCCTCTTAGATAGTTACATCAATGTGTAGTTGGTGTTATGATAAGGTAATACAATGAATAGGACCTTTGTTGTGTTGACATGCCATGAGGCAATATTTCCCCCATCTGCCAAAGTCGTGCTTGCTAACAGCTCATGTTATGACTCCAGTGGTGGCCGCTCTGTGTGACCAGGTTGGGGTAGAGTAATTGGTAGGTTTTCTTTTATTTCTGTTGAAAATATCATATATATTAAGTTATTTTTGAATGTATTTAACTGATGCTTACCTTATTTGAGTGGAAACATTGCAGAGCACTCCTTGGAGATATACACAGTATCATGGTAGTAAATGCTACCTCCAATGTGATGAAGTATGAAGTGAGAAAGACTAGATACACTGGCATTACAGGGTGTGAATGACAATGCATTTTCCATTTTAGTGACTGATGTATCTGTATTGTACACCTGTGGGAGCAATATTTGTATTTTTGTGTGGCTTTCGTTCATGTGGCTGTTCGTTTGTGTGACTTTCTGGTACTATTGATCAAATTGCACGCGTCTGATATGCCAATAAGTGAGTACTAAAAGGTGGCATACTCCCTTTAACAACACACACTTTCGTAATCAGAAGGTCTAATACTGTAATTGGCAAGAACTTGTTGTCCCGATGGCTTATCTGGTTGGAATGTTTGCATTCCATTACGCTCACCCGGACGCGGTGGATTGGAATCGCTTAAGGCGCTCGCTGTTTATTGTTGACAGACATGGTCTGCGACCAGTCACAACGATTTATAATCTACTTTCGCGGGGCCATCAATCTGTCTGTAGAACTCAGATAAAAATTATGACAAAGCTTCTGTATTACATCGGCTTAGAATGAGTCCATTGAACTATTTATAACTTAAGAATGCCGCTCATCTCTTCCATACAATCGTTTAGCGCCTGATTCCCGCAGTTTGTTCACTTAAAAACACAAACAAAATTGACCTTGCGGTAGTTTTTTGCTTCTGTTTCTGTTCTGGTTACAAGGAGGAAATGGCAATGAAATGAAAACCGTGCCCATCCTTAACGAGTAGGCTACATCCGGTGATCATTTTGGGGGGTGACCATCAGGGGGCTTTTATCAACCCTGTGCCCCCCAAGCAAGGCTCTGGCTACGCCCTTGCCTACAAACAAAACAGATCAAATCAGCTCCGTTGAATGGGGGGCCATCGAGCGTCGGTTGGACCATTTTATGCCTAAGACAAGCAATTTCCCGAAAGCTGTTTTTTGCGGTGGTTTGGTGTAAGGAAAGATAGTTCGGAAAACGCACTGCAGCAGGTGTCCAAGTTATATTTTACACGCCAATCAGTAGCAATGCTGATCCATAAACATGTAGCAAAGCAGCCGTAAGATTCGTGCACACTCAGTCATGAGTGGGACGGCCGGACCAGGGCAGTGGCCGCCGACGGCGGACTGAAGCAGGGCTCAAACAATTATTCCAAAATCTGTCATGTGAATAAAGAGCGGACAAGAGCCTCCATCTTTTTCTCCCCGCCTCCCTCGGGCACCAGACTTGCTTCCCAGAAAGGTCCTGAAGTGTACACTGAGCCTGGCCCCTCCCCCACTTTTGAAACGTTCTTACGTTTATGGCTCACAACGACTATTTGGCAAAAGGCGCCGTGCCGGGGAAATGGGTGCGATATCGCTGGCTATGTAAGCAGAATGCTTGTAACTGAGCAGACCACATGAGAAGACTATGCACACAGCCAACAGCTTCAGGAGACCAAAGTGCTTCTTGCTTAAAACATTGCGAGGCGCATGCGGCCTACAGCTGTCAGTATACTTTGCCCTGTTGGTCGACTTTCAACCTCATAAATTAATTTTGGCTTCATGTGGGCAGACATTTGCAGAACTGCATTCAGCTGGTAATTTTAAAACGTTTTGTATTACTGCGCTCTTTTTTCGAACTCTAGCCTGCAAAAGGCTGAAATGCTTCCCTCTCACGCAAGAAATAACTGCGATTCTATGGGGTCGGGGCCAGTGGTATGCAGACAGGGGGACGCCGCCCCGGTCGGACCGTGGCACACTCCGCGACACGCCGTGCACCAAAGGCCCCCTCCCTCGTGTGGTGGTCAAGGGGAGAAGGCGGCGGCCCGACCCTGACCGGCGAGTCGGACTGCTCCGAGGGCCAGGACCTCACGATTCATTCAGCACTTGCATTTCAGAAACGAGCTTTTTGCTAGTTCGGGCAGTCGTCTCACAGTGCTTAACAATACGCAGTTGCATTTGTGTTGAACATCAAACACCAGAACACACATCGGAAATGCCTGCATAGTGCACAACGTTATCGCCATCGACGCGGAATGTGATTATGTATGTGTATGCCGTACAACGTGCGCTTCTGCCAGGAAGGCGACATGCCTCTCAACTTGAGGGATGAAAAGATTAAATGCAATGCATTTTCCTGCCAAACCTCACCTAGCCTTAACTGCCAATCACTGCTTTCAGGAATCCTTGTAAGGATGTGATGAAGTAAAAGAGCACACGTGCCGGTTAAAAACTCGTTAGAAAGCCACCAGCCAGCCACATTCCTTGGTGGAAAGTGCGTGCTAAAATTATCAGTCAGTTTCCGGCATCGCTTGTCGGCGAGCAGTCTGGAGCGGTGAGGTGTTGGAAGGGGCGATGCGATGATTGATGACTCCGTGAAGTCTAGGTGGTCGAGGTAAGGTCAACCAGTTTGGAGAGATTTTCCGCTCCAGTGGATACTTCTGTAAATGAGATTGAGACCGCGCTGCTATATCCCCAGGGACGGCTTGTAGAAGTGAATAGTAACCAACTGAATATTAAGCATGCTGTTGTCTTATCATTTTTCTGCCAATCTCCTATCAGGTCGATGCGGATAGATACTTTTTGCCGATAGTTATGAAGAAACCTGAGAACCTATGCTGCTTTTTTGGAGACGCACCACCTGAATCCACCACGTCCTGTGAGCATGTCATGTTTGGCTGATGCTGCGCAATTTTCTGTTTATGCTCTGGGTGAAAACTTTATCCTGCATAGCACCGACGAGATTCTCAGTGTGCCCCTGGTTATGCTTATGGCTGATCTTGTCATGCAAGTTTTGAGAGTTTGAAATCTCGTCCAATTTGATTTTAGTGTTGCCGTCATATATTGGTGTCAACACTTTTACGATGTTTTCTACGATGCTTCATATAAACCCCTAGCGCATGGAACAAACATCACGAAAAGTTAAAATACGGAAAACACTGTGACACGTGGCATATTGAAAACCATATTAGACATGGGAGTGCGCTACTTCTTCGCTGGTATGCGACGCTACTGTATGTGGGCGTCGATGGTGATCTGTGGCAGGTATCATGCGGTATTTTGGTAAGTATCTTGGTATACTCATTGCCAAACGATGTTTTGAGCTCTCCTTTTAGGCTGCACCAAGGGCCAAGATAGGCCTTGCTGTGGGGAAGGACAAGTTCAACAATTAAAAGGCAAATGTCAAGTGCAATACCTGACATACCTATGGGTCCGCGTTATGAAAACGGCGAATCAGGGTGACGTTTAAGGAAACCATGCATCCCGATTTGTCCCTTTGAGTTTTAATTGGAAGCGAGGTGTGAGTGAAACTAAGCTATGACTAAAAAAGCGCAGGCTTTGTTACTGTGGAATATCCTCTGGGATATCTACCCAACATTGCGTAAACACTTAGCCCTACCAGTGCCTATGCCCATAATGTCTCAAAATTTGTAGATGCCCTACTCAACCTGTTCCTTGAGGGTACCCATGACTTTATCTATGCCATGAGATACACTAGCGATAACTTTAGTTGCCTTGCGTGGGACGGCCAGACCAGGACAGTGGCCGCCGACGGCGGATGAAAGTAGGGCTCAAATAATTATTTCCAAAGTCTGTCATGTGAATAAACAGCGGACAAGATCCTCCATCTCTTTCTCCGCCCCCCCCCCCCCCCTCTCCCCCGGCACTGGGCTTGCCTCCTAGAAAAAGTTCCTGAAGTGCACCCTGAGCCTGGCCCCTCCCCCACTATTGAAACGTTCCTACGCTTTTGGCCCACCATGACCCTTTGGCAAAAGGCGCCGTGCCGGGGAAATGGTTGCGATATCGCTGGCTATGCAACCAGAATGCTTGTAACTGAGCAGACCACATGAGAAGACTAAGCACACAGCCAACAACTTAAGGAGATCAGAGTGCTTCTTGCTTAAAATATTGCGAGACGCATTCGGCCTATAACTATCAGCCTTCTTTGTCATCTTGTTTGACTTTGAACCTCACAGCTCATTTTTGGCTTCATGTAGGCAGACATTTGTAGCACCGCGTTCATCTGGTAACTGGAACCAATAACTGTAAGGCGCCTGCACCCCATCCGACGCTGAACATGCAGCGGACTGATGCCATGTCGGAGTCCTCATTATGACAAGGGGATGCAAGCCACCCGTGGAGCGACAAGGTCATTCGCTGCCGACTGGGCTTCTGTTGGGAACTGGATGAATAGTTCTGCTGTGAGCTCAAAGTTCTGATGTTGAGAAAACAATCATCAAAATACCAGAAGATACCGGCTAGGCGATATGATAATGCTAAAATAAAGCTAAATGAACATTATTAAAAATATGTATGATAAATAATGCCGAAAAACCGGACGCAAAGGGATAGACTTAATCTCATCAAGCAATTGTCCACCAAGAGTCCGAGACGGTGGCACCACAGTCGATTCGCAACACCGGGGTGATGTTTGCGCTGCCGTGACGTAGCCACATGGTCAGCCATAACCTTGTAATCCCCTTGTATTCCACCCTTTATAACTATGTGAAGGATTTCGATTTTGGAGGAGAGAGTAAAGTCTATGTTTGTTCCTAAAAGTGGCTTTACTTCACCACGGACGCACGGAATGTATTGCAATGTGTTAAACAGCGTTGTGTCAACTCGTTCCGCTTGTTTTTTCGTGTCAGAGTCAAACGTTTACTGTGATCATTGATATGCGCTCATAGTATTGCGTGCAAAATGCGGCAAGGGTGGAGGAACGGCAAGTTCATAATGGGAAAGGGTGACATTCGCCCCCGGGAGCTCCCATGTGAAAGTGGTCCCGATACCCAAGCAAAAATAAGATGCATTAATAACACGATAACCATACGGTATAATTCATGGGTCCGCTAATGAATAAAACGAACCAAAACATTTATGTTTTGCTCCAAAGCAGTTTTCTGTCAACCCAACAACATGTTTTGAAGCTCTGGTTTATCCAGGTAACTTGACCCTTTCAAGCTTTCACCAATGCATTGAGTTTTATGATCCATTGGTTAAGCAACACGCCCATCTGGTTAGAACGTGCGCACCTCATATGACAGCAGATTTCACGTGTCGACAGTGTTGCCAGTGCTCGAGCTACGTAGCCAAACAGAACCACATCTATCGCGTTGAGTTGACAATCCAGAGGATTGGTAGCAGATTTTAATAGAGCAGCCAATGAAGTGAGGGTGACCTGGAACGAGGGCAGGGACGCGTGTATTATCGCTCACTTTGCCGTTTGTTTGTAGCACTCAGGTATTGGCGTAAAGAAAATGCCCCATGGAATACAAACCCTCACGCTACATTCTTTTTTTTTAAAACAATGCGCTGAAAAGTTATATTTTGTCAGATAATGGCCGACATAGCATACGTTACGCGCGAGCTTACAAACCTATGGCATACGTTTTGCGAATGTAAAGAGATGTAAGCTATAAGGCCAGCCCTCGTTTCTGGTAGGTGTCTGATTTCTTGTCACTGATTTTCTTTTCTCTTTTGGAGTGTGCTTTGGCTTTGAAAAGCGTTTTGGCTGATGAACATCAATATGTAATAATACCCCCCTGTCTTGCCGGGGTGAAAGGTAGACGACGCCACACAGCCTTAGCCGCTGAATGCGTCGTAAAGCACCAGTAGCGCGCAGACAATATTCTATGGCATCTTGTTAACTGCAGATATTAACGTTAGAGGAACTTCTTCCGTCATCAACTCTGTGACCGTCGCACACAAAATTAGTCAGTTACCACCGGGTATCATTAATACTTTGATGCACACACAGATGTCTGCAAAACAAATGTCAGACCCAGCAGAGCTATCTTGACGGCCTGGCAGGAGTTCAATGCGGAAGGCCGTGGCAGACCCTCTCTGCAGGTAGATGCGAAATGTGGAAAACGTAAAAAGCATGCCTTTAAATGCCTGCAAAGCTGGCGGCCAGGTGTTCAGTGCCTTCTGCTTACTGCCTTCATTACATCCCATGACAGTTATATGCTAACACGCAGTAGCAGCAAGGTGGCCAGCAGCAGGCTTGGTGGCGACGACAGTTCATCCGGATGGGAAGGGGAGTGACAGTAATGCACCGCTTGCGGATGCAGGTAAACTGTACTGATACAGAGCCGGACGGGGGGGGGGGGGGACTTAAAGTATATTTTAAAGTATGGCAGCAACAGCACACATTTAATGTCTATCCCTCATAGTCCTATGGTAAATGTTCTTTTTCAGACCCATGGCTTCCTAAATATTGAACATATATGTACCTGAGAAATGCATATAAATGAAACCTGAACAATTCTCTTTCGATTTTTGAGATCAAAAGTATGCGCCGCGGCTCTTCCGAGCTATAAGGCAAAACATAGGCCTATGCAAACGCTGTGATGTCCAGGTGTAGGATCGAATCCTTTTGCCGCTAACTCTTCAGCAGAGTTGAAATAGAAAATAGATTGAATACGGTCACTGACCACCAATTAAAACACTGAGTACGAACGATCTTTCGACGTATATATATATATATATATATATATATATATGTATATATATATATATGCATATATATATATATATATATATATATACGTATGTATGTATATATTAAACATGCATTGACTAAAGATGCGGCCGATTGCGCTGCATTGCCGACAGTGTCGGTGATCTGCGGTCACCTGCTTCCTCTACCTGCGGTCACAGTTGCATGACAATACTTGACAAGGCTGTGCGCGTCCAGTCAAATAAGGTACTTCAAGACGTTTCTGGTGCCGTCGTGTTTTCGCCTGCCACCGATTACTCGCACATTTACATGTTTTGTCGTTGTTAGCAGTTTTGTCCTTGTAAAGTTGCGTGACGTTACGGCCGCTAACAGCGATATCCGGCATCGACGATAGACGCGACGACAGGAACACCCAAGCAATGTTTGCAGGAACAGTTTTCGGTCGGGTGTGTTTCAAGCTTGTCAGACCAATTACGATGCCCGTGTATGCTTATGATCTGTTCCAAACGCGGCTTAAAACCATGGTGGTCGTCCATAACAAAATACCCCATTTTGTCGCAACTGTGTGTTCAGGTATTGCAATGCCCAAGAAAATCAGCGAGACCGGTTACAACTCTCCGAGTAGTGTCAGCGGGCTTAGCACAGTGCTTAGATATTGGTCGCGTTAAACGTAAACCAAACTCCGCGTTAGAGAGTACATTAGAAGCCGTGAAACCGGGAAATCGTACGTAACAAAACCAAACTACTGAAACAGCAATTTCATTGGCTGTTTCCATAGACCTGGTGAGAGATGCTGGGTTTTGTTACCGGTTAACCTAGTTTTGGAGCATTCAACAATTCCATACGAAATTAGGTCTCTGACGATATCGGTGTAAAAAGGGACATGGTGAAACGCATCATATTAAGGGCTGATAGATCAAAAGGAGTGTTCCACATCGATTGCATTCCGGTGACACAAATAGGGTCACAGAACACATCACTCCAGATACATCGCTTGTGCGTGAAAACTTAATGTGGGCGGTAAAGTGCCCCTGGGTTTAACTATTACCCCACATCATTTCGTTTCACTGCATGTGGTGCATGGCTATGCACGAGGCAACATCACTTTTTCAGCCAGTGCCGACCCGCTGGTGTTGCCTGGATGGCCGTTTTTCTTGACTCAGAGACCAATGAATACATCCGAGTGCCTCCAGAGACTCTAGTATGCCCCCCTCTGGAGAAAATCCCCTCCACAGTTTGGAACGCATGGCCCACAAAGTACGGTTCGTGTCGCATCAGTCCTATCTGTCCTATCTGTATCTGTCCTATTTGCCAAAATCTCTAGTCAATATTCACTTCCTTTATCTTTCCCTATGGTGTAGGAGACTCCTCCTTTAGGAGATATGCTGGTTCCGGTTCTGCGCTTGCGTCACATGTGCAAATGTAACAAATGCACCGTTCACTTGCTTATCGAAAACGAGGATATTGCATTCAAACACACTTGAATTAAAACTGCATGTTAACTCGCATGGTATTAGGCTTGTGCGCTTACGTTTTTCTACCTTGTTGCAATCCAGCTTATGTACATTTAAATAATGACAGCGCATTTGCAGTTTATATGACGGCTTGGTAACATTAAGAACTAATGCAACGCTAAGCTAATGCAACTAATTTATGACTGAAAATAACCCTGCGCTATTTGAGTGACAACGGCTGGAAGCCCGCACGATCCGCTGCACCTTGTTCACCATTCCCCCTCCACTGGCAAACTGCCTTGGAATGCTACAATTGTCTGCCGACCGCTTGCCTCCGTCCCCTCCCCTTGAGGACACCCACCCTCCTGACCACAGCCGGCGTGGCGTGTTACTCAATTATCGCTTCCCTCCATGCGGGTGTTTTTAA
>NW_023596576.1:54603932-54658368 GCF_011947565.3 Pollicipes pollicipes
GTTTGGTGTTTCTAGCCTTATCAGTTTCTAAGATCTCAGGGGGAGGTCAAATTGCCCCTCACCCCCCCCCCCCCCCCACCGAGCGAAGGGTATCCAGCCGGCCAAACGTGCGCGTGTTAATAGGTGCAGTGCCTAGCGCATCAATGAACTTCCAATATTGGTCTGCCCTGGTGCCTTAAACAGTTTTTTTTCCGCCGCGTTCCGTACATGTTCACTCGGCTTTTTGCGGGTCTTATTACTTATGAACCACTTTTGGGCTCTTCGTGTTACATTTCGTGGTAGTGTCTGATATTTCAATTAAAGGCTATTCGCCTGGTGACCAAAGTCCGGGATTACATACAGTAATATCATGGTAAAAAAATACGCTGCTGTGCCTAAACCATAGGCATTGAGTCTTAGAAACAGAGACGAATGAAGGCGGGGATGGGGGTGGGGTGGAGGAAGAGGGGGGGGGGGGGGGGGCTAGAGTCCCAAAGGGCCGTGCTCGCGTATTTTTTGGGTCGAAAAACAGCAATGGCGGCGCCGGCCTTTTGGGGTAGCCGATGCAATGAAACGGGACCATGAAACAGATTCATCCAGACAGCTCCGTAATAATGGCCAGGAGCGGGAGATATCAGAGTGGTGCACGCAGCACAGTACTCGTCGGCCCTTCACCGTCCCTCTTACCCGCTCGGATTATGTCACACTGGGCCAAAAAAGGCGGTTGTGTATAAAAAGAAGCATGCGATAAGGAGAGAATGGGTATATCCGGGTCCAAGACGTTTCGCTGTCGTAATGAAAACAAAGCTGGTAACCTGTAAAAGAGTCTGATTAACGCGTCTGTTGGGTACGCGGAAATGACAGTTTCGCTGTGTCGCAGATCCAAGATCCAGCTGTGGTGGAAGCTGCAGCGCACACGGACGACGTGGAAGCCGCCTACCAGCAAGCAGCCTCAATGGCTCCAATGCCCGTCCTGAACGAAGTGAACGAGAACGGCGGATTCAACGAATCGGGCAAAGGCAAGCTCAGTGGCGGTGGCGGCGAGAGGACCGAAAATGGCTTCGGCCGCAGCGACGAGATGGACGAGGTCAGCATTGGGCACGAGGCGCTGGCTTTCGTTGCCGACTTCGTGACGGCCAAGTGCAAACGCCTCGATCCAAGTATGGGACTGTCGGCCCGAGAGGCACCACCCAGATGTGTGCCAGACAGCTGAATACACACGATTAGACAAGGTGGTTTGATGGTGCCGTTGCCGGCCTGTATGAGCATTGTCGAGGCTTTCGAGGTCGTGTTCCAACTAGTGATGGACAGAGGAATGGACTGAGACATTGACATCGTGGACCGCCTTACAAACATCCCGCTGATAACGTTTTGCGCTGGACAATCGGATTGCTCGGAAGCTAATAAAGACGTGCATCCATCTGTACCTCAGATGGCTTAATCAGGCGGGGGCCGAGCGAGCTGCTACCAGGCGCGCAGCTAAACAGGTGCGGCATTAGGTGGACAGTGCGAAGTGAACATGGTTGTGCTTATGTGAGCGTACGAAAGTGAGCTTAAGTGAGCATCGTTATGCCTTATTTTTTGCCTGGCATGCTTGTGTGTCTGTCTGAGGCATAGACGGTTCCTCCGCATCTAAATGGTTGGGCTGTTTCAGACTGATTATGATGTCTCATAACTCTAGATATAAGCTGAAAAAGATATAGCCGTGTTCTCCGCCCCTCCCTCCCCCCGTTTATTTTGGGCCCTCGCCAAGTGTGCACAATAAAGTGTATGCTGGGCGCAAGAATCGTCTTAATAAAATACGGCGAGTTATGAGTCATACGTGTGTCTGATGAATTGGCTGCATGGCGCGATGTATATGATCTTGATTACACCACGTGCCATGACCTTCGGAGGTTTCGTGGCACAGTTGAAGAAATGTGCAACGTCCACAATGTCCTATGTTCTACCAGGCAGCATACCACTTCCATCGTCTCAAACTGCCTCAATCGCACACCGGTGCAACCCGGCGCGTTATTATGTATAGTGCTGAGGTTCAACGCGACTGGTCGGATGATGATCCTGGTGCAGCTCAGTTCTTCCTTGGGCAGTGGCTGGACCTTGGGTAGGTTCGATAACCTGCATTTAAGCAGCTGTAGTCTGGCCAACTTCAATGCATCGCCATAGACTCAATGTTTGGCATCCTCAGCAAATGGGAGTGTCATGGCACATGGGCTCCTGGTTCCTAGGCCTATGTTTGCTGTTTTAGAACCAGCGTGACAAAAATCCCCGTTCATATTTCCTCATAGTATTTCTTGAAGTGCCCTGTGGCGATCGCCAGATGCATTTGTTAGTAGGTGCACCGGTATATCAGAAGTGAAGGTAATGCAGGAGGCGCAGTCATGTCGGGCTGTAACTTTGTGACGTCGCTGCAATGGTGAATGAAAAATACCGGAAAAATCCCCGGATGATCATACATTTTTACATGGCCTTGGCACTGTCAAGCTTTTTGAACACAATAAACCAGGTTGTGAGCAACAAAACATTAGGCGGTGGCCTCGTACTAAATACAGGTCATGACACTTACACAAAAAGACACTACGTGTGCCAGAAAACGTAAAAGACTATGGACTTCTTTACAAAATAAAATACACACGGGAAGCAAACGCGTCTAAGAAAGAAATGGTGGCAGATAGGAAAAGCGAAGAGACTTTCTTTAATCGGTCAACATTTCAGGACGACTGGGTAACATGGTGATCACCTTGATGATGAAAAGAATATTGCATCGGGGCAATATTCCGCTTGGTGCAGATTTTAAAACTATCGATTGTTCTCACTGTGCTACTGGTCCATGAAAAATCTGTTAAAACAATTTTGGGAAAAATCTCAGGCGCTTTAGGTGACCCGCGATGCATCTGTATGTCATGCCACCTGCCATCTCAACGCACTCCTGTTTCTATTTTCTGTTTTTCTTCTTTTTTCTGGGTTCAAAGGTTTTTAAAAATGCGCCCCGTTACGTCATCGTTTGATGCCGTCATGGAATCGCTTTATGGCAATGGCAAAACAATGGCAAAATAATGGCAATGGCAAAATGGCATCATCTGGCAGCCACACGTAAAGAATACCTCGAAACGCATGACAGCTGACGCCAGCTAGCCATTCTCGTCGCTGGCGTTGTGTCGGGGGCGGATTAGTGATTGGCTATTTGCGGATTTTTTGTCTCGGTGCTGGTCAAAAGAAAAGCTTTGGTGGGCTGTTTGACATACGCAACGTAGCGATCGCCAGCATTTGGGGCAGATTATTAGTATCGAAGCAGTATATGCCGCGAAAACCGTCATATAGTATCATTAATCTTTCACCGAAACCTGTCAAGGACTGTTGATGATTTAAATACTATATTGTCGACCTATCCTTACCTGCACTGCTGTAAACCCGGCATTAATATCATGTGATGTGTATCGTAGTTACTTTCTTAATTAATCATAACTGGAATTGCAGTTGCATGCAAGCATGAATAAATATGTAGCATTGCTATGAATTGATCTCCAAAGCATTGTTATTGCTACGATAAAGATGGTAAGGTTGACCTAGCAAGAATGTTTTTCTTGCTTAGCATTATTTATGCAATTGCTAGAGAGCCTTGCTATAGCCATTGTGGTGCAACGGCATTCTCGGTGGTAATAGTCCTGGTGGCGTTGTCAAGTCAGTTGTCATCAGTTATTCATAAATTATGAGCTGTTATCTCATAGGCTTGACATAGAGTAGTCAACCAATGTGGTACATTGCTTAATGACACTCGACAACATTGTCATTGTGGCACTACCTCAGTACCGCAGCATAGCATGGCATAATGAACAATGATATGGTTTTTATGCTGCAATCCCTGCTGCCTTAATAGCAAATTCCACCATGAACAGGTGGGCAACGCAGCATTCTTGTATTAACTTTGCATCTGACATATGACTGACCAAAAGCACATGATACAATACACAATTCACTTCCAGTAAGCACGCAGCCAAAAATTGACATCACTTGTTCAGCAAGTCTCGGGAATCCACAAAACGTAGGCGACAAACATGCAAATGCGTCTTCTGCTTCCGCAGCCATGCAATATGCTGCAGCCATACGGCTGCTTCACTCAAAAATATTGTTCACACAAGTCATAATACATGTATAACAAGAAAATATCACATGTGGTGAAATGACACTGCAAACCCGCTAACCTTGCATTAGGCTGGAGAAATAACAAGCGCACGTACTTATAGTCAGATGGTCGAAATGCAAGGAAGTGAAGAAGCTCTCAGTTCACACAAGGCTCATGATGAAAGTATTATGAAGTGCTATCCAAGAAACCGACTACAACACTTTTCCACTTTTCTCAGTATCCATCGTCTCACACAAGCTGCAGTGACGATGACATTGATGTCTCACAAGCAATGCTTGCCTGCATACCAACCTTGTTGAGACAGTACTATGTGCATCCATAATAATACAGCAGTATATTTTCAGAATTTTCAAAGGGGAGACAATTTTGCAAAGTCGTATCATGTGAGGTTATATCAAGCATGTGCATTGATGAGCCGCCCAGACCTGTTTCTACTGCCAAAATTAATTGTTAGTATAATGTCATGCAATGGATTGATTAGATGCCGTAACACCTCAATAGGCTCAAAATGTTGACAAGATCATGTTGAAGTAGCAAATTGCCTTTGTACACACATCCAGTATAAGTGATAGTGTCTCTTTCAGCTTGCTGGCATCACTACCTTGTCATGTTCAAACGCAAACATCCAGATAGAAGGAGGCATCGATATATCACATTGAATTGGGAGTCATCAGACATAAAGAATACCAAAACAATGTTATCTTTCAGAAGTACAAACCTCGCCCGCACACTCCCCATCACATCAAGATCAATACAAGCCGCTGCAGTCACCACCAGCGATCACATCCACTTCAAAGGTCTGGTTCACACCCTAATGTGAAATATGTTTGATCCCACGCACAGCCCGCGGGATTATCAAACTAAAGGTTTTCTCACGATATCCGTACAGGTTTTCGGTTATAACATCGCACTTCACTGTGAGCTGCCTTCAAAGAGAAGTCTCAACGGGGGTTCAAGGTAATGCAATTAATAAGTTTGTACCTGTAAGGCACCTCTTTTTTGTATACAATTTAAATTTGTCGTACAAGATTTGTGAAATATTTAGTGAAAATATATCTAAAATTGCTGTATAGTTGCCCTAATTCTGTAATGCCTTGCTAGCCCATAAGCCCATGCAAAGTTTTTTGCACCGGTGCACAATGCGCCAACCGAGCTGTCCGTAAGAAATACGTCAGTAGAAGAAGAAAAAACACCAGCAGGAGAAAAAAGACAGATTTGTCGTCGCGTCTTTTTTATAAAATTCGGGAGAGTGACATTCCTTTTCGGTGCCGTACCTTTTTGCAGACAGTGGTGTTCTTTTTTATATCATTGATCTATATCCAAAAAATAAGTAAAAATGCCCCGTTGACGACGGGTGCCGCACAACATGAAAGTGCTCACGCTCACGTTCGCGACAGGCAGACATCAGCAACATCTTACTAACAGCCAATCACCTTCAGCGGACTGTATCATACGTGCCGTACCATCTCTTTTGCGAATGCATCAGCGGCCATGCTGTTTTGACCATAAGCAGGAAACAGCATGTAATATAGCGGCGATCGCATGACGTCTCTAAGGCGACATCATGCCAAGGTGACTGAAGTAGTCTCCCAATAAACCTTTTCCCACTTTAGCGGGCGCGCAACTCAAGAACCAGAGGGTTTTGGGTATTAAAAAGGGCATGGCCGCAAACTGCATCAAAAGGTTCTCAAGATGGCTATTTCAGTCCAAAACCGCATGTAAAGGTGGAACGCTCCATTTGAGGTAATATCGTTGAGAAGCCCTACCGTTTATGATTATTGTTTGTGGATACCTGAGCCTTAGCTTCAAAGTAAACGAGTGTCGTTGGAGCGACACGTGTCAAGGATTCATCCGGGGCTTCCTGCTACTGAGAAGAACAATGGCTTTGGTAGGAGGCTGAGCATCGCTGGTGTGGGCCTCTCACATTGCCCGATGCATCTCAAACTTAGCGCGCTGTTCGGTGGACATGCATGTAATAAAACGCTTTTAGTTGTCATCATGTCGCATATAAAGCTAAATATGCAATATTTAGCATATATATATATATATATATATATATATATATATATATATATAAAAGGCACTGGAGGTGTTCAAAAATGTCGTTTCGAGCTGTTGATGCCAAGATTCTATGGGTTTCGCTCTAAATATCGGGATCATAATTAGAAGTGCGAGTTCCGCACCGGCAATGATTATGCCAAAGTAATGAAGGTCGCCAACGCCTTCAGCTGGTTGTACGATGACGTCACGAAAACAAAAGTGGTATTATTTCAGGTACCTGTAGAACCATGTTATTGGTAAAGGCATGGCAAAAGCGGTGCAGTTTTGCAAAATGTAAAGGATTGGGGGATGGGAAGGGGAAGGGGAGGGGAGGCGGGGGAAAAATTGCTGAGTCCGCCTCAGAAATGCACATAAAACAGTTTTTTTTAAACAGATTTGACGCACTTTCTTTTCATAGCCAAGAGCAGGGGCGTAGTTTCTCAAAATCAGTTTTGGGGGCTCAGCCCAAAAATTTTGATAAGGGTTGATTAATGAAAAATAATGTTAAGAAAATTAGAAACAAAAAGAGGAAAATGCATCAATAGTTCAGAGGCACAATCTCCTCTCCCCAACTGAACAGGAACCTACACGCCTTCAGGCTGGTTATGTTTTAAGTGCCTTTATCTGATAATTTAGGCAGGTTAGGTCAGTGTTCCTCCATTCAATGTATCCTTCATGGTATCCTTCCAACCTTCATTCAGTGTTTGATGGCCAGTAAATGAAACTTCAGTGCAAATGAACTCCCGAAGCAAAAATGGTTGATGCTTATGCCGCGTTACACTTAATTTGTCCTTGCTTTTTGTGGTTTATTGCAATGAGAGATATACCGCACCTAGAATTGTGTTGCGACGATTTCGGAAATATTTGACCCCAGGTGATAAATCAGACGGTTCCAACTTTGTCGGTGACAGAAAAAGCACTTTTTCATCCCTATTTCGTTTCTCCATAGGTTTAGCGTGAATGTGAGGGAGAGACGGAGAAGACTCGGCTCAAGACTTCAAAGAGCCATCGGTCCAAACCGTGGGAAATTTGGGATGGATTCGTTCGTGCGCTGACAAAACGTGACTTGAAGGTTCGAAATTGGTAAGACCACAGAGTGCCCCAAGCAATTGCCAGCTACATTGCACCACGAGAAGACTGCAGCGAACCTGGATTGCACCGGTCTAATTACTTAGCGTTTAGCTACTCGTTAGCCCTGGTGGTTAGTGCAAAGCGACCGCAGGCTATTAATGCATCGCTGCAGTTGGACGATCATAAAAAAGTTTTCAATTGGCTCCGAGCAGAGATGAATTATTAGTTACACTAGTACTGCGACCACCACTAGAGCTATCGTGACAGGTTTAGGGCACGAAAGGTTTGGCTGAAAAATTCCTACCCCTACCCGGACCATTTGTTTTACGACATATCTCCAACCTTTTGTCCCTAGATACTGGGAATGACAAAATGCTGGTGCACCTTGTTACTGACATTCAGGCTGATGGCACATGTCAATCTGGCAAAAAGGCTTGGCCAGAGTAGAGCAACGAGTGTCGCCCCAGCCACCGTTATGGGGAAATAGCGTACATTCTTCTTCCGCAATCCCACGGTGACTGGGTTCATTTGGGCCCCACCAGGAGGAGGGAATCGTGAAATCACCGCAGCCGTCAGCTGCTTCATATACCCAGTCCCTGTCAGTCACCCCGAGCCATAAATAAACCCCATCGGCCAGATCGTCAGCGCACTGCTTTTCGGCCTCAGAGCGGGGTACGGCCAGGTGAGCCCCGAGCTGTCGACAGCCGGCCTTCGCCTCCGCTTGATTGACGGCCCCTTCCAGCCGGGCCAGACAGCGGCCAGCGCACAGCGTGAATCCCGCCGGACAGCTGCACGGGGCGGAGCTGGTGCCTGAAACCATGAAATTGTCACGTTAGGAAGCAACTCCGGTGCGTTTTTGTTGTCACTGGCTTGGTGATGAAAAAGAGGTGAAATGTATGTTTGGTGTAGGCTTTTTTATTCCCAGCATTTGTATCAAGAGCGTCATTAGCCCAGTCTCTGATATATATGCATAAATATATATATATATATATATATATATATATATATATATATATACATATATATATACATATATATATATATACATATATACATATATATATATATATATACATATATATATACATATATATATATATATATATATATATGTATATATATATATATATATATATATATATATATATATATATATGTATATATACGTGTGTGTGTGTGTGCATGTGTGTGTGTGCGTGCGTGCGTGTGTGTGTCCAGTCTGTTCAAGGCTTGTAGGACCGCCAATATCGGTTCCCGGAGAATCACCGAGTGCGCGGACGAGTTAGTCGCTTCACCCACCAAGATTTGTGACTTCTCGGGGATTTTTGGTGTCTTCCCGGCGATGTGAAAGCGGAGAAACATACCAGTCTTTAAGAAAGTTGACACAAAGAAGCCGTCGAGTTCCAGAGGTTCATCCCTATTTCTTCTTTTCAGAAACACACTGAGACGGTTTGGGTATGATAGCTGTTCCGCCACGCCTCGCCTGTATTGCGCCATCAGCATGATTCACATGGTTGGTTGTAAACATGACGGATTTAAGGCAACCAAAAACTAAGAATTAACCAGCTACATGCAACCAGGTCAAAGCGATGCATCGCTGCATGACACCGTCTTCGGCGAAGCTGAATCCCAATCAGAACGTGGCATGCAAATGTTCCTCACTCGGTAATTTTTGACAGCAGAATTAAGTCCTTCGCGGCTGCGAATACTTTGTGTTCCAATGACATCATGCGGTACGCTAAGTTCATGTGAGCAACGCAAGATGCTGGCTTGAGCTTCTCTGAGAGATCGTTGAAGACTGTTGCGTAAATGCACCCGGCTGATAGAGCTCCAGCCGAAGCGGGGTCATTGACCTCTTGGACAGCTTTTAGCGTGGCTTTGCGCCCCTTGTGCCACGAATTACATCCCACAGTGGCTCGGTACCTAAGCGTGCAGTGATTCGGAGCGGGTGATGAGATAGTTAAGTTAACGTTAAGTTCAGCTGGGTTTGGCGCGTCGCATACTCGTAATATGACCGTGCAAAGACCTTGTCTGGTAGTAGCCCAAACAGAAAGCCAGTCGGCCCTGCCAGGCTGATAAGATAATTATTCATTATTCCTAGAAAATGATCTTTGGAAATCGCACGCACAGATCCACTACGTGATCCATCCAAGCCGCAAGCAATGAAGTGTGACTACATGCTCTAATTACAACTTTTTTAGTTCAAACAAATACACCACAGATGTGTCGTGTCTTTTCCACTTAAGAAACAAGTTTATCACAAAATAAATGCTTAATGATTCGCTAGGATTTTTACTAGTCGATACCAAATTTTAGCAAATATTCCATGCTCACCGGTGAACCACGGTATTGCCAACTTATGTATCGTCAACTCCCTGAAAGAGAGTGCAAAGCACAGCGCAATCAACTATTTCATTCTGGAAGCAAATATTGCGTAAGCGAAGTTAAAGTCTAGGGATGAGCTGATGTCATTTGCTTTTACGATGCGTTTTGTGATCGACAGAGAGCAATGTTTCGCTGTTGTCTGGTGGAGTGCTGCGTGGTAACACCGAGGTTTTTGAAATGTCATTAGGCTTATCCGGCAAAAAATGTGGCCGAAAGTCTGATACATGTTTTACCGGGTTGCTCATTCGTGACCGACGGTCTCAAAAAACGTGCATGGTTTATTTTACGTTATGCGCATAAAAATGTGAACTGATGTTACGTGCTTTACGTTGGAGTTTACTAACATGTGATAATAAATATAATAATCGTTATTACCGACACACCGACCGACTTATTACCGAATTTTCTCAAATCAAGTTTAATATACCGACAAAGAGCTACTGACTTACACGTCGTATAATATTTGATCACGTTATGGGACTGATAAGAAACAGGCGATGTTCAGTGACAATAGGTCTATTTACATAGGCCAATGTAGTTGCCAGGTGGGAACGGAAATATTCGAACAATGAAAATCATTAAGATGCTGGGAGAAAATCGCATTCAGAACGTTATGCTAGGAACTTTAGATGATATAACTGAGTGTGTGTTGAAAGGGCGCCTTTGAACCCAGACAGCTTTAGTAGTTCAGGCGCGGGTTAACACCGTTAGAAGAACGTATGCTGCGGGATCAGAAATAGTCTGGCGACGTTGAAAGCGTGTTAGGTGTTTGCTGATAATGCAATCTGCCCCATGATCCATGGGGATTTAAGATTATCTATCCAAGGACGGCCACAGCTGTCAGTTAAGTTGCACCTGACTCGACGAATCCGCTGGAAGACAAAGAAAACGGGATGCAAACTCAGTTCGACGCGGTCTCACCAGTGCATGTTGACATAATCCAGCTGGTTACGAGTTGTTCATCGGCGCTACTCTGTGGCGTTACCACCCCTCGGCAGGCTGCTTCTTGGCGGTTGAACAGGTCACAGATGCCGTTGGTATGGTACGTGACACCGCGACAGACCCCCGGTCCCATTCTCGCGCACTTGATGGCGCAAATGATCTTGGAGGGGAGCTGAATCGCTACAGTGGTAACATTCCGAAGCGAGCCATTCACCGCGCGGAACAGGGCTTCTTCCATTCCCGACACATACACAATTCCAGACGTCAGCAAAAACGCTCCCATTAAATGCACAAACTTCATGGCTTCTTTGGCTTGATGTGTGTTGAAGCAGGTGTCCGTTAGGATTGCGACACCGCATGTGAGCAGCCTGTTATCGAGCGAGGAACTATATACCTCACTCGGCCGGAATGGTTGCGATGACGCTGTTTCCATGGTGAATCGTGGCAAACCGCGACTGCGTGGTGGCCTGTGAAGGCTAGCTTGTGGCTCGAAGCCAGGTCTTGCATTGCATTATGATGGCATACTATGACTTGTTCACTACACTTGTGGGGCGTGTAGGCACCACAAGACATTGACAATGAAAATGAGGAAACTCCACAAAATATTTTTGTCAGATGAATGGCATAGTCGCAAGGCGACGTACTAAAATTGTTAGGAAGTGAGCGTTATTGGTTGATGCATTGCGCTTTTAATTTACATCAAGTTCCTTTTTGAGCCCTGATGAATTATGATGACTTAATCTTGCAGACCCATAGATTTGCGTCCATGACACACGGCCTTGTGGTTTTGCGCATGTACGAGTCCAACCGTTCCGAACGAAGTAATTACATTTCACTCACAGCATAATATAAAGCTGCAGCATTGATATGCTGCCCACCCACACGAACACACGACCAGCTTCCCATTTACTGGACATGATCGGTGGCGAAAACGGACACTTTTGTGAGTCAATTGGTGACAAAATGGTGAAAATAGAAGCAAATTACAAGAGACCAGACCATGTCACAACGGACAATTCCAGTTATTTGGAGCTCAAAGCTTAGTACTTGCCTGTACTCGCCAACTTGTGTGGCGCGAGCTTGTGTACAGCACATGCCGTAACGTTGGCGTTTCGCTGTAGCAGCAAGTTAAGATACAGGATGCAGCCAGACGTAATAGCTTCAAGCACGTTAGTTTTTAGCAGTTGACTGAAATATGCCACAAAACTCTACTATAGTAGTGCAGACGTCACAGATAAATGGGAGTGAAGTGTTTTTCCAATGTCCCTACAATCAGTGCTTTTCAGAGGCTTTTCAGTCAAGATTCCCTTCACAAAGCAGACGATCCTATACAAGATACTAAATATAAAGACTTATAACTGGTCGTAAGAATCTTGAATGACCACATGTTCTGACGACCGTGATAAGTTTGTTACGCGACGCTTTAAAGTGTCGTGCCATTTGAGACAGATGGCCTTGAAAACTCGTTACGGATTAACGACTTTGGTTCAGCGCAATGCTGTGGGCTGCCGTTGGTTGTGGTCATGTCGTGAGAAGCTGACTGGCTAGGAGAGCGTAATCTTTTTTAAGGCCTTCTTTTTTCACCAGTCTTTTTAAGGCGTTGTGCGGCTTTCTTTTCTAAGCATCTACCATGAAGGGCACCCATGGTTGTAGCGTTAAAAAGCTATGCCCACATAGGAGGCCTGTTTGTGGATACTCGAACTGTAGCTCCAGGGGTCAACGAAGGACGTTGGAGCGACACATATCAGTGATTTATCTGGGGCCTCCTGCCGCTGAGAGAAACAACGGCATTGAGGTAGGATGCGGAGCACAGCTGGTGTAGGCCTCGCACGCTGCCTGTCGCATCTCTGACTTTGTGTGTTGACCGGTGGACAAGCGTGAAATAAAATGTTCTAAACCGCCATTGCGTTGCATAAAGAACTTCAGAAAAGTGGATGAATTGTTCAAAATGTGGTTTGCATCCACCGATAACAATATTGCATAGATAACTAACACACTAACTGCTTAATTTGTTCATACAAAAATTGTTCAATTAATTGATTGGATTATGTTGAGAGGTGCAACGCCTGCACCGGTAAGACTAGTGATTATGCGAAGATGGTAAAGATTTCCAACGCTTCCAGCGGTTTGTGCGTTGACGTCACAAAACCAAAAGTGTCATTGTTTTCAGTTGCTTTGAATGACCGTGCCATCGGTAAATGTAGGGCTGCATGGACGCGGTCTTGCAAACTACGTAGGTGTGAGGGCGAGAGGCCGCAGTAAAAATGGCTGAGCCAGCCTCCGAGATGCGCTTAAAACAGTTCACTCCTCAGATTGGGCGCACATCTTTGTCAGAGTTGGGAGAGGCGGCGCAGCTTCTAAAAATTAGCTTGGGGGGCTGAATCCTCAAAGAGGTGATCAACGAAAAACGATCAACGGAAATGATACATAACAAGAGGAAAGTACATCCCTGATTAGGAGGCAAATTCTCCACCCCCATCTGGAAAGGAAAATTACTTGCCTCTGGGGCTGGCTATAATGAGTATGCCTTTATCTAATAATTTTGTTAGATAAGTCCCAGCCATCATTCAGTGTTTGGTGACCAGCGAATGATACTTCATTACAAATGAACTACCGAAACAAAAATTGTTGATGTTTATACCAAATGACATTGGTATTTATCTTTGTTTTTGTGGTTAATCGAATCCATAGTTATATTGCAACGGTATTGGATAGATCTGACTCCAGGTGACAACTATGTTGTTCCAAATATCATCGGTGACAGAAAAGACACTTTTCACTCCTGCACAAGACAAAGGCAGAGCATGTCTTTTGATTTTTCGGTAAAAAGGAGGTGGAATCAGACGCAAACAGTTGCAGCAGTGCAGAAAGACAACTCAATACCGGTTGAGCGGGTTGGTTTGTTAGTTAATTAAGAAGGGTAGTTTGCGGGTGAGTTAATTCAGGACGGGCCGATCAGTGCTTTACGCCCTGGCCTCTCGAATATGCAACTTAATCACAAGGGAAATCAATAGTGAAATAATGTGAATAAATTAAAAAATGAAAATAAAAATAATAAAATAAATAAAAAGCTGTGAAATCATCAGAAGTGCCCGTCCAGTCGTTTCAGGTTTGCGGCCACTGCAGTTCGGTGTCACGTTGCCATGGTTTCCCGATAACAAAACGATCCACGTGATGGACGGAACGCAGAGGTGCATTATTCACTGAATGTCTGGTGATGCAAAGGCGACACATCTGATAAAGAATCCCTACATGAAGATAAAGAAGGCGACACATCTGATAAAGGCAAAGGTGACACATCTGATAAAGAATCCCTACATAAAGAATCCCTACCTGATATTTTTTTCGAGAATGACCCTCTCGAAAGCACAGCCATCACGAAAATTATTTGGTCTCTTTTCAACCGGCAGTTAACTTAGCTAGAGTGACCTCAATACAGGCGCGACACGAATGTTCACATGCAACCTAACCATCCTTCGGTGTGAATGTCAAAGGTATATCCTTGCACGTCATCACGCACACGAATCGATGCAAAACCACACTTGCTTTCCCGGCATTCACACTTGCCGGGCCCGTGCTAAAACCACGCAGAGCGCCGTCAGTCATAAATTACGAACGATGGCAAAGCAAAAACTTATTCTCGAGATCTAAAAGCTACCAAACGCAACATATTCGTCGCAGAAAAGAAACTTTCCTCTTGGCCTAAGGTGAGGATTTTGCATTAGGGTGTCATCAGCAAAAAAACAAAGCGAAGCAAAACAAGTGAGACAAAGAAATTATTTGGCGCATGAGTCCAAAAGTACACAGCAGAGCAAAAGTTTTCCCAAAAACTTAAATTCGTGAGGAGCGAGTCGATCGAAATATCGCCGCAAGCCGACGCCCGGCGTTGCAGTCACCCGATGCTGGGCGGCGTGCGCCTCCGCAGGTAACATCAAGCCGTGGGCGGCAAACGACATAAAATGCCTTTGCGTATAGGAATAATGCTACCGAGCGCTCCTTGAGCCGTCATACGAGAATGTCCCGATCTAAGGTCTAATATGCGGATCAGGCCATGCCCGATTAATTGCCATTTGGCGGAAACTTTATGTGCTGTTGAGTATGACGTCGTACGAGTGTGCCGGTTAATATTGCTTTAGACTTTCACTTCTCTAAGAAAACTCACGTGATGCATACAAAACTATGCATAGCATATGACTCTGAATATATTTTCTAGTGTGCAACTTAATACACGCAGCAAGTTCTGCAACCTGTACCACGGACGTAGAGGGTGGGGGGTGGGGGGGGGGGGGGGGAGAGGCGGTTGTGTGACCCCATACACATCTTGCTCCTTGCCGAACCTGTGTATTCGATGCACCGGCCCAAAGAGAAACTGCTCACAGACTGGAAGCCCAAAACGCGTGTTGGCAGAGATCGCACGGTAGCAGAACTACCTTCGCAGCTGGGCTACACATGCTGCCGAAGCTCCAGCTCCAGCCCCAAACGTCCTCGGCAGTGAGGCACTGGTCGCGCCCCTAGTGTGAACCAGATAGGGCGAGACAGCCAGCTTTGTTCCGCAGCTCGCCGTCGCTGACGTCTCGCAGTGGGGGCTGTGTGACTGGTCCGTGCCAGGGAATCAGTTCGGTGTACCTAACGGCCTCGAAGTTTACCGCTGATATGGCGAAGACCCTGGGCTGAAGGAGACCCTCGGTTTGCTGCTCACGAGCGGCGCGACGGTCGGAACCGCTTGTTCGCGGACCGTGAGGCTCTCATCCCACACTTTGTCCAGCAGCAGCTGTTTCAGACGGACCAAGTACCTACTACGCTAGAGGACTATGTGTGCCGCGGCAGGTCGCGGAACACCGCAATGCTTCGGAGCAAGTTACGTAAGCCAAAGTCGCAGCCGCTGTTTTGCCGGATGGCGGACCAAACCGGCACATGGTAGCCGACCACGCACTGGACGAGGTCCTTGAGAGTGCTGCTGGAGGTCTCGGTAGAGATGTGGGCTAGGAGCAGGCGAGCGGCTAGTGTCAACCACCTGAAAACAAAGGCGGATATATTATAATGGTTCGCTACGAACTGGGCGTCAAATCATGCAATATTATTGTGCCCCTTAAATGTATGTAATCAGGCCGATATCCAGAGTCCTTAAATGTGACGGAATACATATAAACAAATATGCTAGTAAGCACGAAACAACCAGCAAATGACGCGACATAACATGGCACAAGGTATGAAAAGTAAATGCTCAACAGTGAGCACACATAATATCAATTGGTACTTAATGAACTTTAAACACTCATTGCTATAACTTCGAAGATAATGAGTTTTCGTATTCGCCTGACATGGATAGATCGATGGTACCATTCGCCGCTGGGCCGCCGCATTTCAGAGCCGTTTCGAACGCCGGAGGCCAGAAGATACAGCAGCTGCTGGTTGGTGCTCAGCTGCTGAATCAGGTCGACCGGCAGGTTTGGCACGGGCCCCGACCTAGGCTTGCACACCACAACGTCCCCGTCCCAGACCCCTCCGGCACAGGTTTTGCCGATAGGTTCGGAACAAAATTCGATCCCGTGGCCGTGCCATCCAGGCTCAGCAGCAGATGGAAGGGGTTCACCTCGTTGCCGTGCAGCTGGCAAATGAAGCAGCGAACGGGTGACTCGGTGGCCAGCTCAAACAGCCGGAACAAGTCGCCTATCATTTCGGTGTTGACGGTCGTGCCATCGCAGCCGAGCACATTGCTGTGACCATCGCACTGCGGGCTCACGGAATGTAGCTCGTTGAGCAAGTGCAGGGCGCGGCCGAACTTGGACGTAAAATTAGTCACATAGCGGCTGCCTGGCTCAGTGATGACAACCACGTGTTTTTTTCGACGGCATTCGTATGTGCGGCTCATGTAGCTCCTGCCTTCGCAGCCGTCGGAGTACAGGATGGTCAAATCTGACTCAAAGATTGCTTCAAAATTTTAAAGAGCCGTCTCCTTTCTCGCTCTGTCTCTTGTGCAGCATATCTTCCTGGGATCTAAGATATTGATTTCAAGTAGCCTGTCCGCCTCTGCTGTCTTGTTGAAAGGCGTTGATGATAGCAGTAGCGTCCCGGTTCGAGCCACCGTAGGTGTCAACCGCCTGTGTGGTGGTAGTCAGACAGTTAACGTTATAATCTACAGTGGCAGTGGTCTCAACCGGAATGAACAATCGGTGTCGTCGCCATCTTTCACTATGTACGGCACGGTGTAAGAATCCGTGCTCTCGGGTGACTCGCCAGCGCTAAGACCACTTGGTCCCGGAGCGGGCTCGGGGTCAGCACTAGCAGCCAGCGCTGGCTCAACAGGTGGCGCCGGCTCAGCAGCCGGCGGGGAAGGCGACTCAGGTTCAGCAGCAGACACCGCCTGACTGGCGGCCGAGACACGACGCCCCTGGAGTTGTCTGACCATCCTCCGCACCCCGCAAGCCTCCCTGGTCACAATCGTGTCCCGGTCATATGACCCCCGGGTAACCTTCCGGTGCCTGCACTGGTCATTCATGGCAGCGTCCTCTTGATGCACTGTGCAGACAACTGGGCATGGGAAACTGCACTGAAGCTTGCACTTGCATTTCGTGATATCAAGAAGCTTGTTGAATTTCGCGGTGGTGGCGTTGCTGTGTCACTCTTTCTTTTGTTGATTGTTTGCTTATAGCTCTGTTGGGATGATATCAATCTCTCTCGATCAATTTGGTCACGTACTTTAGGTCATGCACAGGGATTGCTTCATTGGTCCACAGTACCCTGAGTTCTACCGCCGCGGTCTTGAAGATGGTATTAGTGAGATTCCTCTTCGATTCACTTAGCTACCTGATGTAGCTCAAGACTTTCCCGTAGTCGGCAGTTGGTGGTGGGACAGTGGAGCCGGGTGGCCATCACAAAATGTTTTGCGCGCGACCGCGTAGCATTGGGCATGCTTATGCAAGTAACCGTTGGAAAGAAATGTTTTATCACCAGAAAAACTCAACTAATAAACCCATATCTTCCACGCAAAAAGCACAAAAATTCCAAAACAACATTACAATGATGCGTTAACAATAACAAACTTGAACCTAATCCGGCCTGCTAGAGCATCCTCATAACTGCAGAGCTTTGGGTTTTACAAAAAAATAATGTTCCTTACTAAGAAGTCAGTTAAAAAGCTGCTTGGCAATGTTTTGCTGGTGTTCTTCATGACATCTTTTTATACTTAATCCACCAAATACCAGTAGTGTGGAAAGTGGCAGGCTTGAGGCGTATTGGAGGAAAATCCCAGTGCGTAAAATACGCGGCGCTAGTATTAAATACGGTTTTCTTGGCCAATCCAAAGAAAAACTGCTCTCGCTCCACGAATATCAACATTGGTGCGGTGCATCAGACCTAAAAGTTTAGCATTAATCCGTGTGCCAAGGAAAGACTTTGTCTCAGCTGATTCCAAGGTATTTACCTCTTCGATGACACACCCTACTTTGAATGTCTAATATTGGATCATTTCATATCTGAGAGCAAAAATATATCCTTTCTGGACATCACTTGTGCCCTTTCTGGGCGATGACCTTTCTTCGACCTGATGTGGGGTGACTCCAAATTTGCCACAAATGGGCCTATTACGGACCAAAAAGCTGAAAAGCGCTTCTTCTGGATCCAAAATGCCAATTTTCTCCACCAAAACTGACCGTTCCTAAGCGTAAAAACGACCCTCTCCGAGTGAAGAAGACATTTTCATTTCCAGATCCATAAGATCGTTGCAGACAACAGAAAATCGTTTCTGAGCTCAGGGGTGACGCGGCAGGGAGAGGGAGGGCATAGGGGGCAAAAGTATATTTTTGTCACTCAAGGTTCTACGGATGGCGCTTTTTCGTAAACTAAATGCATTGTTTCTACCCGTAGATTACCAAAATTCAGAAGAAGGATGTCCCTATGACAGAGCTGAGAGTATAAATGAGACTCAGAAGACGCTTTTCTACATCAAGAGGCACATCCTTTTCTAGACCGTGAGACCACCTTTATGAACCATGTAGCTCCTGCTCTAGATCGGCAGGCCCGCTGTTAGGCTAAGGAGGCCCCTTTTGGAAAGGTCTGGGAAGGAGATCCTTCCCGGGCTTAAGAGGTGATAGAGGCTTTTCCAGGATCTTAGATGCGGACTTTCTCATTGAAAAATGCGTCCTCTCCTGACTTGAGACGACCCTCTCTTTGTCGGCGATGGACCCTTCCAGACCCAGATGCCCAGAAATGGGCCCTTCCTAGCTTTAAGAGGTACGGTGGGTCCTTGCTGGACCTGAAATGGCGATACGTACCATGACACCGTTTGTATGCGCAATCATGAGCGTCAGCATTTCTAACTCGTTTGAGCCGAGGGCTCCCAGCAAAAACCGGCGTCCAGTGGTTTATTGCTCTAGCCCACGCCACCTTTTATGCAGATTCTACTTTTACGAGGCGCTTCAGTGTCCGTTCAGCTAATGAATTGCTCCGTCAGTCACCGGCATGCTTTTATGCCGCGCCTGGCAAACCTGGAAGGCCATCTGATTTGGCGTTCTGCTTGTGGATAATTCATTGTCTCAAAGCTAACCGTAAAAGCTTCAGCGAGTCACGGCGGACATCAAGACTGGCTGGTAAGAACGGCTTTGGCACACGCAAAACGCCGTACCGACGTCAGACATGCTGTTGTTATCGATTTATGTCTGAGCCAATCAACATCGTTGTAATGCGTCGTCACTAGGCCCTCACAGCCAACTTCAACGCGGAAGTTCACCGGAAGGGTTAAGACACTTTTTCGGGGAGATAATCCTGGATCTGCGCGCCCTGGCCACGGAGAGCGTTTCCGTGTGGACCACTGACCCGGGGTAACAGTCCGTCCTCTTTCGCTGCACTGAAGAGGCGAAGTGCCGGCAATAACATCCCTGGCAATGGCACCGACATTAAGACCTCTTCGTTTGAGAGCTCATGTCTGTTCCTGCCGCGGACCACCAAATGAGCAACGTGCCATGCATTCTGGCGTGTTCAACCTTGCCGAACGAGGGAGCTGGGCTGTGCAGAGGTCCTCTGGGGAGGCTCCTGAATGATGCGGTAACCATTATAGCTGGCATACTCATGTTTCACTAGCTGTTTCCATGGCCTCTTTACTCGTCCTGTAAATTTTCCAGTACTTTTGGCAAAAAGATCATGATCATGGACATGTTTGTGAAGATCATGTGAGTTTCTCGCGCTGATCAACAACAATGCTTACTCGTTGGCCATTGAGGTTCACAATTTTTCTTTTTTTTAAAGATTATCAAGTTTGACGTCGGTGATGCCAGGCCTTATTGTGGGCCACGGCATGATGATGGGCCACGGCACTTGGGCGTGCAACTGGGCCATCAGGGTCGCATAACTGTATTGCGCATCCGACCGGCGGTGCTACTGCAGTGCGGTGGCGCGGATGGCGCGAATACAATGCAAAGGCGCAGATGCAGTTGATGCGCGTAGACACGCCGTAGACGTAGACATTCATAGGACATTTGACTGCTAAAACCGCGCGCGGTACATCTCTTCTTAGGAAATTTTTTAGAAATAATCTTGCCCGCAAAGCGCGGGACAGCAACTAAAGCGACCGGTGCACAATCCTTCTGTGATCACTAACTTACCACTTTCGCTTCGTCGCTTCTTCCATCCAGCATGCAGAAATGAAGTGACGGTTCGATGCAATGCCAGTGGGCCACGGCACTTGGGCGTGCAACTGGGCCATCAGGGCCGCATAACTGTATTGCGCATCCGACCGGCGGTGCTACTGCAGTGCGGTGACGCGGATGGCGCGAATACAATACAAAGGCGCAGATGCAGTTGATACGCCGTTAAAAATAATTTTAAAAATACTTAACCGGTGGAGGCGCCGCCGCGGGCAAACGTGTCCCATCAGCTTAACGCGGGAAACACGAAAATTTGGCACTTGCGAAAAATTGCTGAAACGCCTGGCAAAACCCTGTTTATGCCTGGGCGAGCAGTAATTACCTTAAAGGGAGTGCTCCACATTTGTATGGGGTTTTGAACCGAGATAGCCATATTGAATGTCATTCGGTGCAGTTCACAGCCCTGCCCTTCTTAAGATCCAGACACTTCTAGTTTCCGAGCTACACGCCTGCGAAGATGTGCATACTTTTCAAGGTCACCCAGGCATCCATGATGTCACAACAACGTTATTGAAATCCTGTCATTCTCATAGTCATGCAGCGATCCAGGCCCAGCAAAAATGCAACTGCCGAGCCGTGCATGCCTGGCATCCGTGAGCATGATCTCCAGTTATAACGGCCGTCGGTCGGCTCGGTCGACTCTCCATTAATATTGGCAAGGCACGATGACGTATCAAACAATGACGCATTGAGGAGCATATCTGCTAAGCAGAGAAATTGTTTGAGCTAGAGCAGCCTTTTCTACTTCAAAGTACACCAATAATTATGCGTGAGCTTATTTCATCATGTATGATGGTTGCTTTAATATCCTCAAATGTAAAGAAATAGAAAGCATCCCCTCGCTTGCCGAGCAGGCAGGTAAAAAAGAATGTGTCCCAACTAAACATATTAAAGCATGCATCCTATATGATGAAATAAACTCACTTATAACCACTGGTATATTTTGAAGTCAAAACGTCTGGTTTAGACAGCATTAATATGGTCTTCCACGCGTAATTCTTTGATTATGTAATCATACCTTGCACAATATTGATCGAAAGCCTGTTAACGGCCGTTTGAAACGGAAATAGTGCTGACGAACGCGAGTGACAATTTTCCTTATTGGCTTTGACCGCTGCGTGACCAATTAAATGACAAAGTTTGCATGACGTTATTATGGCGTCATGGATGCCTGGGTGACATTGAAATGGTCTCATCGAAATAGTTTGCACATATTCGCGGGCGTGTAGCTCAGAAACTAGACGGATTCAAGTCTTAAGAGGAGCGCCGTGTCCCTCTTATACGACTGTCACTGCGGTGAGCTGCACCGCATGATTGATTGCCATGATTGATTCATGATTCATGATTCAGGATTGTTATTCCAACTCAAACCCCCATAACAATGTGGAACACTTCCTTTACCCAGTACCTTATGATTTATTGAAGGCCGCTGCCTCAGAATAAGAACCTTGAACTTGTCATACGGAAAGCCCAATTTACGATGACCAATGTGCATCAAACATATTTACGTGCATCACAATTCTTCGGTCTCAATCACCCAAACATCCGAGACCGCCATGTTTCTCGTTTTGTCGGTGCAAAAGGCCCCTCTCACCTGTCGGTCTGCCGTCGACTACCAATGGCCAGCTTCGCGGTCCTGCACTGCGCCCCCCCCCCCCCCCCGTGAGGCGGTTATTGAAGTCATTGAAGCCACTGGACACTCAGCAGCCGAGGCTTGTAGCCAAACAGGACGGATGTGATTCTGCTGCGACAACAGCATGTCATCACAGTTGTTCTCAAATTCGTTTCTGTCTGCAGCCAGCCACGCCCCGACGACTTGCATTGCTAGTTTGGATATTTTCCACAACTTGCGTGCGATCGTGCAGTATGTCACACATCCGCGCGGTGGATACCTACAGGCGAGACCACATCAGCCCAACTAAGACGGGGGCGCGTACACCATTATCCGCTCCGTTGTGCGGGTGGCCACGTGCTGTCGAGCGCAGCACACGAATCATCTACATGTCGTTGCGGACTTGCAGAATTTCAAGTCAGAGGGCTGAAACCAGAATATAGGTTGTTCATGTCCAAGTAAAATGAGTACAGACAAGCTGCAAATAATTCTCACTAAAAACTCTTCAGATGTGCAGAACACATGTCTGTTACACATCAGGCTTTGAAATACTATTACATCAAATGTTACCTGCGAACAAAATGCGCATTAAGCAATGCTGACCCTCTAGTGTAAAACTACTATTGAGCTGCAGCGGACCGGCAACAGGACGGCATGAGGCTATGGAGCAACCCAAAGGACGGAATGCAGCTGCGTTATCAGTAATGCATTAACCGCAGATGCATATCAGGGGGCATTCCGGCGAAAACGACAATCGTGGGCATTAATTTGATGTAATGGATGGGAAACTCGGGAGTTTAAATTCTTAGGGCTCGAGAACCCTCGGAATTAGACATCCGGAACCTGATATGTTAGGAATTGGCGAGTTGCAAACCATAGTTGCTGATAATATGGCCTTGAAACTTCTGGGATCTCAGTGTGCAGGGGTTAGGACATACAAGTCGGTGAACAATGCCCCAAGCCCATCACAGGCTGCAAACGATCCATTTGAGTGTCACAGCAGCTTGGAGGGATCAATGCTGCCACCACACAACTTGTGTTCAAGCGAGGCACGCTCATCATGCTCCTACGAAACCTGAGTCCCCCAAGCTCTGCATTGATAACCATCATGACAGACAAGGTCGAGCGCGCGGGGGTCTTCATCACAAGAACCCTCTCATCTCATCTGACATGCCCTTTGAGGTCAAGCGGACACATTTCCTTATAAAGTAGAGGTACACCGCGACTATGAACAAGAGCCAAGGCCAACCTCTGAGGGTGACGCGATTTAACCCGACTGAGCCAGTGTTCTCCCTGGGTCAGCTCGACGTGGGCAGCTGCGGGGTGAGCAGCCGCAGCATCCTGTCGCAGGAGAGGAAGATCAAGAATGTAGTATTCCAGAAAACACTGCAATTATAACGCTTCTTTGCTTAGACCAATAGCTGCAGCAGAATTGCTACCTACACCGACATTCAGCCTGATGTGCCCATCATCCTGCATCGATCGCTCAGCACTCGACTGCTTCGCTGCCGGGAGTGCCCGGGCCTGACCTTAAAACCTGACCGCATCTGACCGGAAAAATGTACCTCGCAGCGGCACGTGACCCTCCTGATTGGTCAGCTGAGTAAACAGCGATTCAGTAGGACGGAGCAACCTGTTTCTTGTTGGAAATTTGGGTCGTATGAATTGTACTGCTCCAGCAAGTGAGTTTCGGCCGACAATTTGCTGAATTTTGCCTCACTTTTGAGTTCAAGTGTAAAGACGAATATACGTGACACAAGTCGGGTCCATGTTGAACCATGAAACTAAGTAAAATTACCTCAAATAGGTCCTTTGGCAGCATATTTGCCTGCATTACGCAGCCATCGCCGGGAATCCCAGCTAGTCCCTAATCAACTGAGCTTATGCAACGTGTCTTTATAAAAGCTGCCTAAATTGTACTAGAAGGTCAGAAGCGGGCCATTTTTGCCAAGTTTTGGCTACAGGGGGGGGGGGGGGGAGGGAGCGACACCAACCCTGCTCTCCATCCCCTGGACCTGCCCGTGGTCAGAGCAAAATATTTGCCATCTACCTTACAGAAAACAGCCAAAACGAGCCATGCGTCAAATATTATATGCGACGTCGCATGGATTCTATGTCGTAGAAACTTATTGACCGCGACCCAGGGGAATGTTTAAATGTCGAGAAAACTAAGCATGACCGCCTGAAAATGCAGCACGGGCGCAGTGCAACAATTACCATACATGAGCTACGGACTGCTGCCAATGCCCGCAGAGCTCTGAAATTCCTCGCCATTGAAACAAGTTTTGTTTTACAGCGTGTTTAACTCAAGTTTGAGTGTTAAGTTAGAGAGAGCAATAAAGCATTCACCGCCAGGTCCAGCTCGCTTGTTAGATTGTTTAGATCCTTGCAGTTGTTTCTTGTTTTGGTACCATGCTGTCGAAGGTAAGATGTCTGTTCTGTGAGTTTGCACCAGCGGTTACTTAACTACTCGTTACTAGCGGCGTAGTTTCGCGAATGAGTTAGATGGGATGGTGGACTGAGCACTAAAATTGACGAAACCTATCCCAAAAATAAAGCAACACATGGAGCTTCTGACCGCTTTCTCCGCAGGGTTAGGGAGGGGGGGGGGGGGGGCTGGAGCCCATAGTGGCGAGAAAGGAGCGGGGATGCCCTATCCCTCTCAACTGAATGGGAAACTACGCCACCGGTACCACATTATCTGTTTTATATCCAGGCGCGTACGCATTATTGCATAGTGGGGAAGGGAAGATACAACTAGAGCAAAATCCAGCGAAACGAAGTCTTGCGCGCCACAGACACACCATATCTCGTGGGTCATAAAGCAGCATCGTATAATCTACCTATTCCCTTTCTATGTGTGTACGTGGATATTTTTGAACCTAGGCATTTAGCTACTCATAATTGTTACACGCCAATTATTTCACACGAACGGACACGTTCCACCAGGGCTACCATATGTATACGCCTCTCTTAAAAAACCATGTCGTGACCTTTTGCCCAAAATTTGACCTGTAGGTTTCATCTCGTGGGTCCACCCGAGCAATGCAGCAGATGCTGGCTGGTTTCTCCTCAATACGGGACATATTCGAGCGTGCACAGGCATATAGTTCAAAAAAGAGATTGAAGGGGGCGAGGAGAGAGAACAGCTTAACTTACCCCCAAATACTCCCCAAAACAGATTTTACCCAGGGTTTGGCCAAATTTTCCGAAAGTTGCAGGGGCGAGGATGTGCAGTGGCCGAGCGTGGATGCAGTGCGCATCAAAGCGCATGTCCAACAGAGCCGCCCAAGAACTCTGGAGACTCGTCCGGTCAACAGCCTTTAAATACTCTGTCCTCCCAGCAGTCAATATGTCTGTTGAGGTGGTGTAAGTTTAGTTTCACTTTTAAGTGTAAGCACTTCCTGGCAAAGCACATGATACAATCGCCGTTCACGGTTTTCAAGGAAACTGTATCACGTGCATACTTTTCTCTAGTCAGTTCGTGCCAGGCCACACTGTTTGTTTTCAACTGTCTTATTGTGTCTGAGACCACCTTTCACGGACGATGTATGCATCCTTTTTTACGGTGACCCTATCGGATCGTCTTACTGAGATGTTTCTATTATCTACATCCATTTTTAATCTGTTCAAAAAGCTGCAGTTTGACAGGGGCGTGAAGTTGAAAGGAATGGAAAACATGTGAATGGAGTTTTACAAACACATATAATGATATCAAGGGTGCGTTAAGGAACGAGTAAACATAGTTTATCTTACCGTTTGTTATATTGACAAAGCCCTTTGGACTAGCTCTGACTTCAGTCTTGTTCTAGTCCATGTTTGAGACGTCGCTTTGGAGCAATTAGTGCTGAGCCAGAAACAGAAATTGCCTCACTGGAGTCTTTTTTTTCCCGTTAACATTCACATTGGAGGACTTGCGTTCTGGAGGTACCGCAAAGCCACTGTGTGCAATATATCGCAACCCCTCGTCACAACCTGAGCACAGCACTGCCAGCAGTCATGTGCTCACGTGTACGTTGCATAGAAGTTACAAGAAACATCGGTGGAAGGGCTTCAACACGTTCGCGAGCAAAGGCTGCCCCGTCTCTTTCGGCGCTACTTTTCAAAACAAAAAGTTGGACAAGTGCTTTGACATGGCCTTTCTTGCGCTCTTCACTCACATGCTCCTGTCAGGGGTGTAGTTTCTTATTCAGTTGGGCAGGTTGGCTTATCCTTTCTCCAAACTTCTGTTCCACTCCCCACAAGTTTGAGAACAGAGTGGCCCAAATTCGGAGAGTTTTGTTCGTTGGTTTGTCTGTGTGTTCGTGTATCTCAGGTTTTGGGATAAGTTGAGAAATCTTTCGTTTTTCAGCTCGTCACCTAATTCATTTTGCGAAACTTCGTCGCTGTGCTTTGACGTTTCCCAGTTTGAAAGCCGGCGATTATTTTCCTCATGTATTTCATCGATCGGACCTGCTGTTGACTTCTTACCATCGCGTATTCGAAAATCCACGTATAGTGCGGGAAATAGTAGAGCATTTGCACCACGCCAGTGGTGTGTTTTCATGCGGCATAATTAAATTGCTCGACATTTCAATCTGCACGAAACTCAGCGTATATTTGCTTCCAAGTCGCTAGATACTTTTTGAGGCGAACTATCTCAAGATAAGCCTGGAAGTCCTCGTTGACTGGGATTCGCATATTTTTCGTGCATGCTTTTCCTAGCAACCGCTGTCAGCGGTGTTAAAAAAGTAGCGATCGAAATCGTCCAGATGTTGATGTTCCGGCAAAAATATTTTGACTTGCGAAATGTAAGGAACGACAATAAATATATTCAAATATCATTTCCTACCTTTGTTTTTTCCCGTGGTTCTACAACTAACTTTCAAGGACGAGAAGCAGTGCCTTGGGGCATGAAAATTCAGGCCACCTAAAGGTACATTGCCGAAAATATATCGGATAAAAGTAATGGAAAGGCGGCGAAACTTTGCCTAATATTATCTGTTTGCTTCTTTCCATCTTTTTTTATGCATTTTCTACAGGTAGTTTGGGTGTCTTATTTAGCCATCCAAAGGTAATAGGATCGCAACCTGGTCCGAGGGCGTAAGATCACGTTTCGTTGAGATTCTTGACTTCTCGGGCGCCTATCAAATCGCAGCTGAGCCCACGAGCGTACGCTCCGCCTCCCCCTCCTTCTCCAACTGCCGCCTTACTCTTCCATATTGACTTGGATCCCTACAAAATCACACATAATAATACTGAAAATCTAGCGGGATGCAGGATTCCTTGAATGACTTTGGAAAATGCAATATCTTGAGACTCATTCCAAATGTTTGGTTCCCTTTTGCCTCGCGGCGATCACATACCAAACGGAAGCATGAAGGCATAGGAACCTAAATGTACTCTACTCTTTGACATAGCAAAGCAGCGAGGCCCAAATAACGGGAGAATTGAAACTTACTTGTATTTACACTTTATTTCATTCACTCAACACATTTAGACTTAATTACTGTTAACGGCACCCCGGGTTTATCAATACCACGATCGCTATTCCCTTAAACAGATTTGGTGAAACTTAAGGTGCAATGGGAGGCAATGCCCACTAAAATTTGTAAGTCACTGCACGGCCCCCGGATATCCGTTCTCAAAGCAACGGAATCTAAATCACGTTAATTATACAAATGCTTCCAGTCTATTTCATGTCGTAACTTGTAAAAAGACTAACGTAAAGCCGGGACCTCGGGTGATCCCACGAGGACATCCACTGCACGGGATCCGGATCCGAGCAGACGCCACGCCAACTGGCCTTACCTGAGTCCTTGGAACTCGTCGGCTGTGCTCATTTAATGACTTATTGAAAGGAAACATAAAAAGGAAACAGATTACATCAAAAGGATTGCGCCTGCGCGCCCGAAATCTCGAGGGCAAGGACAGCGATGCTTTGGGTTGCGGTTTTCGTAAAGTGAACGGTGAGAGAGCAAAAATGTCGCTTGGGGGACAGTTTTGGAAGCTAAAACAAGCGATCCAGCGGACGTCTTCGGACAGAAACGATGTCAAACATGACTGCACTCCCCAGTGTGCAGAGGGGGGGGGGGGGGGGGGGCGGGCGAGGATGAAGCTCTTTTATTTCCTTGCAAAATCTTGCCTTCCCAAAATTGGTGCTGAGCCTGAACCTGGTGTAAGCACCACACGCAGGCGAGGCCAAATTGCACCAAAGTTGCAAAAAAAATTATTTCAAGAATGTTGTGAGATATCCTTGTCTGAAACAGCTCCTAAGTGTTCTAATTTGTTGAAAGATTGGCTCCCCATACACTAACGTTGGTGGTGACCATAACCCAAATGCCTGAGCCTGCCTCCAGCGGCTCGATCCCCATCTTCAAGGTTGGAGAGGTGAGCCCTCCCCCCCCCCCCCCCTCCAACTTGGAAAGCCTATTAAGGGCCCATTCTTGTATATTAAGAGCCGATTCTGAATTGTAAAAGGATGATGTAAGCCTGTACAAGCTCGTTATGACCTGTCGAGGGCTCGTTCCGGTCTGTTAAGGACCTATTCTGACCAAAAGAGGGCACTTCTGAGCCTGTAGAGGGTCCATTTGACCTGAAGCCTCATTCTGGTCAGTAGAAGAAGCCCTTAGTCAACTGTAGACGGCCATTATTGGCTGGAGGGCCCATGCTGGCCTTCAAAGACATTTGGGCTTTTAGAGGGCCCATTCTGGCCTGCAGATGGTCCGTTATGAGCTGTAAAGGGTTTACCATTGGCTGGCGATGTCCCATTCTGGCCTGTATATGACTCATTCTGGCATGTAGATGGGCACATTCAGGCTCGTAGAGGGCCCATTGGTGGCTCTGTAGTTCGTACCATTGTGGCCTGTTAATGACACATTTTGCTTCGTCGAAGGCTCATTATTGACTGTGGATAACCAATTTTGCTCTATAGAGGAGTCATCCTGGCCTGTTGAGGGTCCATTCTGACCTGTGGAAGGCCTATTGCCGCATGTGGAGGATTCATTTTGGTATGTACAATGGCCGGTCAGGCTTTTAGAAGGCCCCTTATTGACTGATGACGTTTGTCAAAAAGACCTGTCCTCTCAAGGTAGTCCCTCAAGGTCACACGCGTGTTCAAAGGACGGGGAACTTCATATCACCAAAAACTTACCGCCCAATGTTAACCTTGCCAGCACCAGAATATCCATCACAGAAAGAACTAGCGCCCGACAAAAAGTTCTTCCTTCAGGGTGAAATCCGAACTCAAAAGGCGATGAACCTCATGTCACCAAAAAGTTACCGGCCGATTTTAACCTTGCAAGCATCATAACGCCCACAAGCGCAATAAATTGCGTCCTTCAAAACGTCCTGATCTCTCAATGTCATACTTCAAGGTCGAGCACGTGCTCAAAGGACGGGGAACTCCATATCACTAAGAAATTACCGGCTGATTTTAAACTCACAAACATCGAAACACAAGTGCAAGAACCAGCGCCCGTCAAGAAAGACGTTAGTCAAAACGGCCTGTCCTCTCATGACAGGCGATGACCAAACATTTTTATGGGCGATGTGGAGTTCCTTGTCTCATTGGCTTAATTTGACCGTAATGGATGACCTTGAAAGGTTAAGATTTGTTAACGGGCGCCAGTTCTTTCTGTAACGGATATGCTGATGCTAGTAAATTTAAAATCGGCCGGTAATTTTCTTGGTGATATATTTCTTAGGTGTGGACCCAGTCTTTTGAGCCCGTGTTCGACCTTGAAGGGCGACTTTGAGAGGTCAGGACCTTTCGGCGGACGCTGGCGCACCCAATGATGGGGGTTTCATGGCGATCGGTGCAGCAGAGTCCTAGATCTGAGTCGTCTGCTTTTGCATGTCAAAGTTTCCGTTCGCATCTTCGAGGGGTTTGACCTCAGGTCAGGGGTCTCAATATTGCCACATCATGGCTCACCTGATTACACGAAATCGATTGGGGAAGGTTTCGAGGCGATCGGCAGAGGTTTTTTGGAGAACGTGCGTGTTCGCTTCATACGCCGGTCTTTTTTTGCTCCGCTTTAGTCGATTTGGGCCCAACCTTGACTTTGACGGAAAGTGACGCTATTGATACGAACAATACCACGGCCTTCATAATCGCACGGTTCGATCAAATTCGCAAATCCCGAGGAGCTATTGGAAATATATGATGGGGAGAACTTTCGTGTTGTTAGCATTGCTAGTACTTGCGTCTCCATCCATTAAGAGCGAATTGCAATCAGTTAACGAAGACCAAGCCTGTCTCCATGGGTCCAGTGATTGTAAGTGCTGTAGTCCGGAGATGTGCCATAGTTTGTCTTTTCTCAGGCGCACACCCCCACTGCTGAAACGCTGAACACAATCAACTGCATGCAGTTGATTGTGCTCAAATGTGAGTTGATGCAAACCAATTGGGAGAAGACATGTTCAAGGATATTATGAAGTATGTGATGTAGTCTTATGCCATGCAGCTTTTTTGGCAGTCCTTTGGCACACAAGGCTTACCATTTAAAATGTAAGGATGAGTTGTCTCACCTTCATGAAACTTAGCACATGCCCTTGACCACAAAGCGGACCGCAGAAAATATGTTACACTGAAAACCTGGCAGCAACATCAGATCGTGGCAGCAATTATGGTTATGCATATGGTACATTTAACCTTTCAGAATTTGGCATATGTTTAGCACCAAGTTTACTGCACAGAAAGCTGAGGCTTAACAACTGTTAGTAGTTTACATGAAATTTCAGGCAAAATGCTCCAACTGAGAACATTTTTCACCTAACAAAATTGTGACTTTTCACCAAAATTTGGTCAGGCCCAAGTTCAGTGCACAAGAACACAGGATAAAGTGCACTTTTGTTAGCTTTGCCTCAGAATGAGTTTCTCATGTTAAATGACTGCTGGAGGTTATCAGTTTTCAGTATGAATATGTTGGTTTTGCTGCAGAACAATTTGCTTATATTTGATGCTACTTTCAAAATATAATTGTCAGTTGTGTCTCAGAACAGTTTACCTACATCAACTGAAATATTACTGTATCTGTGTAAACAGCTGGTGGTACTCCAGTTTTGACAGACATT
This sequence comes from Pollicipes pollicipes, assembly GCF_011947565.3. Classification (NCBI taxonomy): domain Eukaryota; kingdom Metazoa; phylum Arthropoda; class Thecostraca; order Pollicipedomorpha; family Pollicipedidae; genus Pollicipes; species Pollicipes pollicipes. Next base: position 54,634,801 of record NW_023596576.1, read on the forward strand.
GGCATTCCAGTGATGCTCTACATGCAGATTGTCAGGCCTGCAGTTATCTTTGTTGCTGATTGTGCCCTCAAACAGGGATGACCTTTAATTCAGAACTATACATGATAGCTGCAATTGTTCTTCAGCATGATTAAGTGCCTTAAAGGATGACTGTATATCTCCTATGTGCATAACAGCTCAGCATGCTTTAGTTCAGGCAGTGTCTTTGTTTTGAGACCAAGTGGCAGCTTTGTGTAGAGCAAACTGAGCTATCTTATTGAAAATGAATAGGTTGTACATAAAATGTGTGTGTGTGTGTGTGCATGCATGCATGCATGCATGCATGCATGTGTGCGTGTGTGTGTGCGTGGGTGAGGGTGTGTGCTAGACAATGTCAACTTTGTAGGACCTGCCAGTGTCAGCTTTGAGGTGCTCTTCCACCTAGTGCAGCACCAGCAGAGCGATTTGATGTGGCCATGTCTCAGATTTTACTGAGACTTGTTGCAATGTGTTATTTGATGCTTAGAATCCATCAGATGCAATTCATTTCCCTCTGACATACAGGCTGGGAGAAATGCCTCTAGGGTATAATAATTACCTTTGACATTGGTATGTTTGTAGCTTTGCCTCATCCATAATAATGCATTGAAACTACCAGAATTGTCTGTCCGGTGGCTCAGTTGGTTAGAGCGCCTGCATTCTGATCCACCCACCCGTGGCAGGGTGGGTTCAAGTCGCTTCAGGGTGCTCGCTATTTGTCCTTGGTAGGTGGCAGCGGTCGCGCTAAAAGACCAGTTGACGTCAGAGGGCAGGACGGGCCGTGCCGAGCATTGTGGCACGTTAAGCTTTCGCCACTAAATTCTGCGTTGCCTGGAATTGCGCGATAGGTTGGTGGTGGTCAGGGCTCACACAACAAGCACTGCTTACTGTGAACGCTGATACCAGAAATCCATCCCGTCAAAGGGTTCGGATCAAATTAAAAAAGGCATGCATATTTTTGAGATTGCCAGGATTTTTTCAATGGAGTGATCTAAGAAAAATCACAAAACCAATGTGGAAAGAATGACCTTGTGACAGGTCGAAGGTCATCATTTCAGCTTGACATGTTATCTTTTCAATGAGTGATTAATAAGGCTAAGGTGGGTGGAGGTTTGCGTGTCTTTGAAACTCTGGGGGAAAGGGAAAATGCTTATGACTCGTGAATGGCTTGAGATCAAAAGTTTGCCGATCATTTTACCATTTTTCAGTCCTAACTTTGCAGATAACACCTTTCATATGTGGTCTTTGAAAAACAACAATAATATTTCGGAGTTTGAGTGTGTAGATAGCTTTCCTGTGGCTGAAAATAATCGTTTTTACTAATCTTGACATCCAGACTTAACCAAAATTGGATGTGCGTAGGAATAGTTATGCAGCACTAATGCATTGACAATTACAAACATTCATTTATACATTAGTACCAGGGGTAATTTGGTGTGTGAAATTGACCTAGGACAGTATCAGTCTGTCTCTCTCTAACTTAATGTCGGTCTCTCTTTGTCTGTCTAACTTACAGATCACGGTATATATAGCCCGATACTATTTGTAGGGCTTGAAATGATGGTGATGATGGGGCTTGATGGGGCTTGAAATGATACTGATGATGGGGCCTGAATGATGGTGCGTCTGGCGTTCAAATGCTAACCAAAAATGCATTGAATATTATCACTCACTATACTTTCGGGTCATAAAACCGCTTAAACATCATAACAAAGTGATAATGCAACTGCAGGTAAATTAACCGCACGAGCTAGAACAGAGGTCACCGCACTACACTTACATAAACTTGCATGCAGCAGAAAGGACCTATACAAAACACGCCAGTTTTATCCAAGGCCTGAGGATGCGCAACGCACACTTGTGAAAATGAATGTCAATTTTGCCCCTTCTCCAGTGTCTTTAAACTGGTCTTTGTCTTGTTTTCGGTATCACTCGAATGACTTGTCCATCATCGCTGGGCAGCTGGTGCTTGATCATTGATCAGTTGCCCTGCCTCAGTTGGAACAAAACGATGGCGTTTTTGAGCTGTTGAAATCGACTTACTGGTAGCGGATCGGGCAGCCAATTTCTGGGTAATGGTCGCAACATTTGATTCTTTGCTGTTAAACAACCAGGGACTGGTGGCTATTTACTGAGTGCACAATAAGTGCATGTCCCTAGCTCGGGGAAAGTGACCCGTAACAGTGCGGCTCAGATTTTCCCTGGCGACGGCTCGTGCACCGTTCCCCACGTACTGTAACGTACCCCTGTGGGATGTGATGTACGTTATGAAATTCACTCCTAAGTCAAAAAGTCCGGCTATTTACAATTCAATCACAATTTTATATTCAATTCACTATTCACAAATCGAAAATTGATGAAGTCCGGCTATTGCGGTCACAGAGGCAGCGCTTAGGGAATCGTTCAATACGATGCGACAACGGAATGCTAAATGAAGCCACACAGCTTTATAGCACATGCCTATATCAGCCGTTCTGCGCTGTGTGGGAGGCCACTTCACCAGCTAGGTATGGGATAGCGATGAGCATAGTGCTAGACTAGCCATGCGAGGGATGATAGAGATAATCTGTATTATGTTTTCAGCGTCACAAAACTGTGGCTCACCAGGAGTGATGGAATCAAATGGCAGTGCTCAGCATGATTCCCCATCACCATCAAGTTCTTCACAAAGCAAAGAGGTAAATTTTTGTGTAAAACTGATATGCCCGCTTCAGACTTGAGCAATGTTTTTCCTTTCTTTTTGCGAGAAATCAGCAGCGAGTGTTCATAGTATTCCATATGCTATATGTACCCCTTTCAAGGCCTATCATCTCAATCGTGAATGCACACCATCCCTAAATGTATGGCTTGATATACAGAACATGTGAACGCCAAAAGGAAGCTACTGTTTGGCACGGCCACCTTCGCGAGATTTCGAGGTGCTATACTCAAATGAGCGTGTAATGACTCCCTAATCCATAACTGTTAAATAATTCGATCGTAACGGATGTGACTCTCAGATTAACCAGTAATCTAGTATTGATGGGACCCCCATGGGCTGTTAATTTTCGTATTAAACAAGACCGTTTGACCAAAACGTCCATCCCAAAACTCGCTTGCCGCTTCGTCCAAACGCCTCCCCGCGGTCATCCCAATAGTGAGTCGTCTGACTCGTACCCCTCAGTAGCTACGACGCAGCGCGACCCACGTCATCGGCGGCGGACGGCGACCAGGCGTGCCCGCTGCCGTCTACTGACGCTGGCCCTGTCCGCAGGAGGCGGGTGACGACTGGTCGCAGCCGGTGCCGGACGGCCAGTGCGGCCGCGCCGCGCGCGCCGCCGGCCCCTGCCGCCGGCTGCCGGCCGGCTGCCTCAGCTGCCAGTTCAACCGGTCGTGCGTGTACGGCGCCAACGTGACGGTGCTCTGCCGGCCGGCCGCCGACGCCTCCTGCACGGTACGCACCGCTGACGCCGCCGCCGCCGCCGCTTCCTGTCACGCTGTCGCCCGGTGCCGCGTTCGGTGCTAGGTCGAGGTCGAGGTCGATATATAGTAATCTGTGATATTGTGGTCCGTCTGCAGAAATCCAAAGTGTAATTCATATGCTACCATACATCAAGCGGACTTTGTTCTCTTTACAGGGTAGCACGCTGTTTAACAAGACGATGGTGTGCTCGTACTGTTACCAGACTCCTACCTGGCAGCACGACTGTAGCCTTTGCAACGTGATGGCACGGGGACGGAAGTATTACAGGTTTGTGATTGGGCGTTTGCTCCGTTGCATGGCTAGTATGCGGGCAGTCTCCTGGGACCCGAAGTTCTGAGACGGCATGGGCACGGGGAAGGGGGCTACCCAGTCATTCCAAAGCGGATGGGAAGGTCCGTCATTGTGGTGGTTAGTATACGGGTGTGGCGTATTTACATACGGCCATGCGATTAACGACTCACGAATATAGTTACAGACACTGCTCTTTCGCCCATGCAATACAGCTTTTTGACGTGTGCATGACAAGGGCACCACAATGTTTATGTTCATGACAAATGCGCGTGAGGAACGGGCCAGGTTTGTCTGGATGGAAACGCACGCCGCCTGGCACCGGTTGCGTGTATGCTTTGTGTAGTCAAATGACATTATTTTTACAAAGATGCTTATGGTCAGCATTCATCACAGGGGCATTCAAACACGCTACGTCAAATAGCCTTTCGGAGAGGAAGTAAACGCACACTTTTCCCTATAGGGTATGTCGGCGTGACGTCACTCTCCAGGCCGGCTATTCAGCTGCACACGGCGGACGTCGAGCCAGTCCAGCCATCCCTGACTGTCACGACCGTACCGTTTCAGAGCGAACTGCACGGTGGCTGACGACGTGCTGTGCATGGGTCGGCGCACGTTCCACAAGAGCCTGTTCTGCAAGTGGACCAAAGGCGACCGCTGGGGCACGGCGCTGGCGCTCAGCATCCTGCTGGGCGGCTTCGGCGTGGACCGGTGAGTGCTGGCGCGGCGGGCGGCGTGGACCAGTGAGTGCCAGTGCGGTTTCGACGTGGACCGGTGAGCGCCGGCACGGCTTCGGCGTGGACCGGTGAGATCCGTCGCGGCTTCGGCGTGGACCGGTGGGGCAGCGTGGACCGGTGAGCGCCGGCGCGGCTTCGGCGTGGACCGGTGAGCGCCGGCACGGCTTCGGCATGGACTGGTGAGATCCGTCGCGGCTTTGGCGTGGACCGGTGAGATCCGTCGCGGCTTCGGCGTGGACCGGTGAGCGCCGGCGCAGCGGGCGACTCCAGAGCAGGGCTAGTCGGAGCGCGCTCGCCGCGCCGCCGGAGGTGTAGTCAGTCGCTGCCGTTTAGGATAGGCTCGTAACCGAATGTGTTATTTGATAGCCTGAGCTTGTATTCCAGCATCAGATGATGATGGTTTTATTTCTGCCCGAATGCGCACCAACGATAGATTACATCCTTTCTGCGCGTTCAAGCTAGACGGAAGCCCATGTGCGGTTCGAGCGGTCCTTCGACGAAATAGCAGACAGTGATCTGGTGTGTACCACCGTTGACCGCGATACTTGTGCATATGATACCTGACGCCCGACATGTCGTACGCATGTCATATTCATGTCATATAAAACAGGCACTGGATGCGGATGCGGTTCACATTACGGCATTGACATGAGCGTTGGGTTGCAATGTGGCTACGCCATTTGTACCTTCTGCATATATGTATTTCCATAAAAATCAGAAATGTAACTCCCCTCACTGGTCTATTATGGTGTCATGTTGGGCGCTGTCTCGTTATCGCTCCTCCCAATCTGTATCGCTCTCACACCTTCTGACGGATCACCTGTTCGGTTTCAGCTTCTATTTGGGCCACTGGCAGGAAGCCATCGGCAAGTTCTTCAGCTTCGGCGGCTTGGGCGTCTGGACGCTGATCGACGTGGTGCTGATCGCCATCGGATACCTTAGCCCGGCCGACGGGTCGCTGTACATCACGTGAGCGCGCTCCACGGCGCGCCGCGGCCTATCCCCGTGGCTGGTGAAGGGGCGCGGACGATCGAGCATTGGGCTCCCACGCGGGACACACTCTGATACCGGCGGCGCGCGGGGCCAGCCCGGCCACAGGCGTGGAGTACCTGCCAACACCAACCGGTCACCGTGGTGTCCTCAGGCCCAACCCATTGTCGTGTCTCCGCAAGGTGGCGGTGCCTGCCGACCACCAGGGCCTGGTCGCAGCTCGTCGCCCGTTTAATGGTGGAAAGTGGACCCTCTGGAGGCGCTCACCGAGCGGGGCTCGGGGCTCCCAAACAGCGGGCGAGGAGAGCGGCGTGTTGGCGCGTAGAGCGGCTTGGCTGCCGTACGCCGCTGCCGTCCGGCCGGGCGTGGTCGGCCTCACGTGTTATCCGATGCCTGCCGGCGGCCAGCTCAGTTGTGTTTGTCAGTTACGTCAACACGATGTCTATCTGGTAGCGCCCACCGTATCAGCCGGGAAGGATTCGTCGGCAGCGATAAGCCTGTTCCACGACTTAAGATTATTGTTATCTTGAGGCCGGGGCAGATAGGGTGTTGCGATACTTGTGAGCTCGTGAGATGGTGGGTGGTTCGTCATGTACAAGCGCTGCTTGCCGACGCTGCCGATGTGAAGCAGGCGGTGGGGCATGGAGCTGGAATGTGTGATGTTTATGTCGCATGATGTTTTGCCAAACTGTGATATGCACCACACCGCGGTGCCCGTATGATACTTTGTTACACCCGGACCTCAGTTACTTCTGTCAAAATGGCGCCCGTCGTGCTATGCAGATGCCCGAGAATATGACGTGTGGGCCCGGCTGTCGCGTTTTCTGGTAGCCTGGCTGGTTATTCGCCCATTTGGCACCCCCTGGGAGACGTGACGAGCAGAGCTTGCAGTCACCAGACCGAGATGTTGCTGCCGTGGCTGACATGTGGGCGTTCGCGATCTATTTACGCCATATGATCTTCGTGTTCATAAACCAAGGCCTCAACAGCTATTCTTGGTCCCGAACGGTCTCATGACGAGGATTTACAGTACGTGGAAAGCTGATTTGTGCAACCCCAACTGTCTGATGCAATTGACCTTGGCCACTACCGCCCGTTGCGATCTCTGGAGGCACGGAAGCTTGTCGGTGTTAAGTTGCCATCGTGGGATAAGAGAACGCGGTAAGCGTTTACGTGTCAGCGAAACGAAGAACCGCGGTCTGCCAATGCGGCAAGACGTCCTTCGTCGCATTCTTCACATACACACTAAAGGGAGGAGCGAAACAAATGGCGTCCATAAGCTTGTCCGCATCGACGTACGCATAAAACTGAACTGGATAAATGTTGACCTGCAACTGTGTTTACGCGGTAACCCAGCGAGGTACATACATACGTGGCGCCTGCTCTAGCCGGTGACGCGGTAATTTTGCGTTGGCCACATCTGCGTTAACCTGTCACAGTAGGGGTAGAGTGCCATAGGGTCGCATAACTCACTGGAAATGACAATTTGCTGGGAAGGGATGAAGGTAGCCGTTACACTGTGCATGCAAAGAATCCTCGTGCCTGCTACCCTGGTCGGGTCACTCATTTGCTCCTGGCAGGCTCAGCAGTAGCTGTCCGCAAACTAGGGTAAACGCAGAATCGGCCTAGCACCGAGCACCGAACCTGCATCAGTGTTGGTGCATCTGGTATGTTAACGCGCATGAGATGTCGTCAGCCGCTGTAGCATGCAACTCTTGAGCGTCACGGCACACAGGTCCACTAAACGCGTTCGAGACCGTCACGTTGTATTGGTCTTGCCATTGCATCGCTCTACCGACGTACAGGCAAGAGATCGGGCGAGAACTTGTCGCGACCTTAGCCAAATCCCCTGAGCATAACCATCTTCTAGCGTGCACCCAACAGTCCCAAAGCGCTCACGCTCCTAGCCCCGAGACTGAATAGTCTCTTCCTGACCCCACAGCACCTGTCTTATACGAGGGATATGTGTTGTATTACATCGACTAGCCTTCACCCAGGATCGGAGTTTTGTGGAGGGGGGGGGGGGACACGACAATTAACATACCCACACCACGAACGGTGTCTGCCAGTCAGACATTGAGCTTACGTTCGCCGCAGTCATAATAATTGATAATCAATCGATATCTGTGTCGGCTTGGCACGGTCAACGGCGAGGTGGTGGGCTCGGTCAAAACATAGTCGAATTCCGACAATGGCGGTTCAAACACGCCATTTGTTTGTTACTGTGATCACTTCTCGTTGTTTTTCTGGAAATGTGTTCGACAATGTCTGGAAGCAGGCTTTTGGAAGTCAGTCATACGATAAATGGTGAAAAACGGATTTTGCATAGCGCAGGCCGAGTCCAAAACCAGGTTTCGTAAGAAACAAAAGTAACCAGCTCACCCATACTTGAAACCATTTCCTCACTGCACCGGTCACCTTGAAAAACCCACCACATGATCAGAGCAGCGATTGTCTTAATAATCACTCTGTTCCTGCCAACAGACACCAGTTTCTCGCGCTGTGTCAGAAAACGCATCAGAAAGACTGGTGAAAGCACACAGCCAATAAAATACGAGGGACCTACGAAATGCGGCAGCGGCGGCTAAACGGGATCAACGGCATAGGAATAACCGGGGTGGTATACGCCGAGACCCGCGCTTAGCTTTCGTCGGATACACGGGTACGTAATCACCAAAAATCAGCGCCGCGCTCCGGCAAGGAGTGGGTCTAATCACACGAACACGTAGCGCCCGGCCTGGGCATTGTAGCCCCGCGTCTGCTGGTCCGGTACTGGCTCACTCATGCTTCGCAGCGTGCTCAGCGGCCATCTCCCGCGCTGAAATACAGTGTAAATATTAGAAGAAGTGGGGACAGGATCCAACCGAGTCGGGACAGGATCCAACCGACAACGTACGGCATTCACGTCCGTAAATGTCATAGCAGCACTGCGCTGAGTAACCGAGGGTCGAAAATGGCCCAGGGCATAAAGCCAATGTCTGAATATAATAGTACTCCTCAATTACTTGACAACACGGACAAGACGGCTTAAAGTGCACCGAAAATAAACGTCACCGCAAACTTTCCTGACCACAATGCACTGCACACCTGCCGGCTTTCCAGATAACTGTCATGAATTCTCACAGAGCTGGCCAGGCGGGCATGGCACTCCATCTCCCAACCGGTGAGCGTCGTTCCTTACCCTTCTCAGCCGAGAGATCCACGTACTTCTTGGCCTTCTCAGCTACCTCGTTGGCGATGTCGTCCAGCTGGTTCTCATACTTGAGGAAGTAGGGTCGGATGACGCGCCTGTAGACGACGAGGCTGCCGTTCCAGGAGGCCGGCGCCGCGCACCACGTGAGGAAGAGACACTTGAAGAGCCAGTAGAACGGAAACCAGCTGAGCAGGATGTCGGAGAAGAACTCGACCGTGCCGAACACGGCGTACACCACCCAGTAGGTCAGCCACTGCGTGTCGTCCTCCTTCTTGGTCGACTCCAGCGCCTTAATCGAGGCGTACGCCGGGTAGACGAAGGCGATCAGGTTGCAGATCAGGCCGGCGCCGTAGCCGAACGCCAGGTACAAGATCAGGAACCCGATCGCCCCTGCAACACAAACGACGAAGCTCCGGTATCGATCACCATTGTCTGCCGGCGACCGAAGGGATCAATGGGCCGCGAATCGAAATGAGCCGTATCGTCACGCCTTGCATTTCAATTTGAATGTCGCTTATCGAAAAAAACCAGCCTAAATTACTGCCGCCCTTCATGGCTGCAAGCGTACGACAGACAGTAGCATTCACTGATGGCTGATCCGCTTATATCGCTTGACATGAACACGGGGAATGAAACATTCCAGCATAGTCAACGAAAGAAATCGTGACCATGAGAAACCTATGTTACTGTGTGGGACATAGGCCCGTATTTACCAAGAAGTCTTAATGGTCTGTGCGACAAAGGGCAAACACGTAAGCAAAATTAGGGCAAGACAAAGCGAAGTCTGTTTAACGGGTGAAATATGTGCCGTACCGGACCAGACTGCAAAATGCGTCAGGATTACAGTAGTGTTATGGCACAAATTCCCCGTGTACACGGGACATATATCAGCGCATAATCGTATATATCAGCAGTACAGGACAACTACATGACTGACTTCCATAAACTTTAGCTTGCCAGCTAAGGGCTAGTTGGAGAAAATAGCACTGTCAGAATTAAGCCACGTTCTTCGCAGACATCTGTACCCAAACAATTCATCCGCGAAATCGCATTACCACCATATGGCTTCTTTCCAAAGGCTAACTGCGCCCCACGGCAACCCAGCTAGCTGCACTAGTCGCCGCCGGTTCCAGCTCGTGGACTCGCGGTCTGTCGGCGCGTGACCTCGGGCCGGTCCGGTGCCGGGCGCGCGCGGAGCGGACGCGGCGGTCGTCCGCCCCGGCCGGTCCCACGCCGGCCGGCTGGCGGCGGGCCGGCGTGCGGCCACGTGGCCCGGCCGGCCGACACGCGTCGTCGAACGGCGGCGACGTAAACGACGGCGAGACGAGTCACCGAGGGCACCGGGCCGACGACGAGACGGGTCACCGAGGGCGCCGGCATGACGGCGAGACGAGTCACCGAGGGCGCCGGCCCGACGGCGAGACGAGTCACCGAGGGCCCGGGCCGACGGCGAGACGAGTCACCGAGGGCGCCGGGCCGCGACGGCGAGATGAGTCACCGACAGCGCCGGCCCGACGCAGGACACCGCCTCCGTCAGCCGGTGTAAGGATAGGTTGTAACTTGCAAAAGGGGCACCGTTAAGGAGGATCAGCCGTTCGTAATCGACAAAAACTTCCCCGCAATTACCTTAATCTGCCTGTCTGTGTCTGTGTCTGTTTCACTTTGACTCATTCACTCGGCAAGTTACAACTGCTGCAGGGAATGACTGAGCGATCACCTGACTGGGCGAACACCCAATCGCATGAAAAAATCTATACAAACCATGGTGAGCAACTCGACTAACCTGTCTGCTTGGCAAGTGCTCGCACGTCACACAGATTTGTGTGCACGATGCACTGTTGCCCACAGGATGCAAGAACAGTGGTACCCATGTTCCAGTGTTTTAGCATAAAAGTGTCATTCTGAGCCAGAATGTACAATAGTGCAACTCCGCACTCCACAGAACTCCCGCTGCAGCTGGCCGGGGATGACTCAGTCTTCCACGTGGCTTTTAGCGGCCGGCCACGTCAGCAAAGCCACCGTTCACCGGGCCAAGCCGGGCGACAGCTGTGACCGACAGATACCGTACCCACAGGTGGCATCGCGAGCCCCTGACCAGGGGTGTAGCTTCCAGTTCAGATGGGCGACCTCCAGCTCCCGCCACCACACACACACACACACACACATGCGCGCGCACACACACGCACGCACACACACACCCATACACCAACTTGGGCTGCAAGTCCCACCCTCATCTTGGAGCAGGGGGTCATATCAGGAGAGGATCTGTTTGTTGATATATTTTGAGGCTAGGTGTTGACATTTTTGTGACTGTTGAGACAACCTCGACTTATTTTGCGGCACGACACCCCTGCCACTAACACAGCAGGTAAGGGTCATCTCCGGCTCCCATGGTGACCCAGTGACGGCGCGCGCGGCGCCGCGCGACCTGCCGGCACCCAGCGGGACGACCTACCGTAGGCGGTCAGGTTAGCTGGCTTGGAAGGGCTGAAATCGTGCTCGTCCAGCCACAGGGGGATCGCCATGGCGGTGCGGCGGCGGCGGTGCGGCGGCGGTGCGGCAGCGGCGGCGACTGGCCCGGTCCGGCTTGCCGCTGCCGCCGTCGCCGCCGCCGCACCGTCGCCGCAGACCGGACGGCAGCGGTCGTCACGCTCTCGACGCCGGCGGCTGCCGTCTGCCGGCTGCATCGACCCGCGCCCGCATACCGCCCTGACAGGGAGGTCACGGACCGAGCGTGGAGCGCCGGCACCGCATGGCGTGCCCGCTGACCGATCGGCCGCCCCCCCCCCCCTCTCGAAAAAACAACGAAAATTGACCACCGAATGATGTTGACCGCCTGTTGGACAAATGTTATTATATAGCCCTAGCACCTGAGTGCGTCGTAAAGTACCAATGAAGACTAAATAATGTACGAACGGAGCCAACGAAACACCAACTGACAAACGATCCACCTACCTCCTGACCAACGATCTACCGGCGTACCGACCACGATTTTCGAGAAGACTATTTACCTATGGACCGACCGATGAACAAACCCCCGACGCGCTGACTAACCAACCACCGGTCGACAAACCAGCGATCAGCTGACGGACGATTCACCGAGCAGCAATCAGCTGACGGACGATCCACCGGCCAGCGGTGGAGAAGCCAATGTTAAGATATCCAGAGCACGTCAGCGGCATACCAGCGACGGTACCCTGGGCGGACTATCTACGCGGCTTGAGGGTGAATGTGACAGGCTCTGCCCAATAAATAACGCGAGTCTAGACCATCACCGAACTACAAAAACATCGCCAATCGAGATCACTGCTTCAAAAAATCCATTCGGCGACTAAACACTTTGTTCTTCAAAACATGTTTCTCAGCTGCTCATGTTCTTCACAGATTTTCTTGAGTCTCTGGCTCCATACTCGGGCTAACATAAACATTGTCGCAAGGAAGATGCGTCCAAAAAGATAAATGGTTGCCCACATGCCACAAATTCACCCAGATACACAAATTCGCTCATATAGCTCCAAACAGTTCCGGCAGCTTACAGGATAATAAGAGAAAAACAAACACAGCGGTTTGACTTCCTTAAGTTGAGCCAGGGCAATGATTTTCGCTCATTTATGAAACGTTGCTTGCCCCAGGATCGGCAGGGAAACAATGAATGCTACAGTAACCACAGACCAGGAGTTCAAGTGAATGCTGAACATTCACACTACGACTCCAAAAGGAACTCATCCCTAGTAAAATGCTCCACCAATGCAACGGTGTACTGAAACACCCAAAACCAGCGCCAAGGCATTTACCTGCCAGCGGCTTTTTGTGTTTCATCACGAACGGCTTGGCCGTCCGCAAATGTTCACTGGCGACTGGCACGTGCTTGTCGACCAGCTCCTGGACCACGTCGTACACGGCCTCCACTCGGGAGTCGACTGAGCGGGTCGTGACCTGGGTCGACCCGGAAGATGGCCGCCGGCGGCTGTTCGGAGCTCTCCGCGGACATGGCGGTACGCACACACACACAGGGCGCGACTGGCGCGGCCGGCGGGCGCGCGCGCGCGCCGGCACAGCTGGCTCCAGCAGGTGTGGGGCGCACTTGTGACTCGGTGATTGTTAATTGACGAGGCGCTAGGCCTGAACTCTCCCGCAGCACACAGGGCACGTGCTTCGAGCTGGCAGTGCGCGAAGGCCTGACGCAGACGCAGCTCGGGTAGTGGTGTCAGACGCGGTGTTGAGAGTGTATCGGTTGGTTTTGTGATGCATCCTGGGTGATTAGTCAGGGGTCGCGTGCTTAGCAGTGTACACACCTATAACAGCCTTTGGCTTACATGACAGAAGCACTGAATACCTGCATGACCATGCAACTGCCATGGCCGCATTACATGTCCTTTTTTATGGCCTCGCCTTTTTTATTCCTTTTAAAGATTTAATCCAACTATTTTGAATGGATGAATTTCTGGGATAAGATTTTCCGGCCGAGCAGTGCTTGTTGTGTGAGGACTCACTCCTCCTCCTGCCATCCGATCGGGCAATTCCAGGTCAGCGACAGAATCTGGTGGCGAAAGTTTAACGTGCCGCAATGCTCGGCACGGTCCATCCAGCTGGCGTCACCTGGCCTTTGACGCAGCCGCTGCCACCAGCCGCAGGCCATGTCTTAACGGGAATGTTTAACATCTGAGGATGTTTAGGCCAGCTTCCAGATTTGATGAAACAAGCTCACTGTTAACTGTCGGCATACTTTTTAAATGGAAGAGACTTCCCTAGACAGCACAATTATCGACAGGGTAAAAAACCGGCATGTGAAACAGACACACACGTTCTCAGAAACGCCTTGTCCGATCGCTCATCAATTTCGTGCCAACCTTCACCAATCGATTTCGCGCAATGAGGTGAATCACGGGGAGACAATACTGAGATCTGACCTGATGTCAAACACTTTAAAAACGCGAAAGGAAAATTTTACATGCAAATAGACAATTCGATCTCAGAGCCCACTGCACCGATCAATGTAAAACCTTCACCATTGGGGGCGCCATGCCTGATTTCCCTTTGAAATTGAAAATTTGGTGACCCTATGGCAGGTCAAAGTATCACAAATTCCAAATGTTTTGCTTGCAGACAGCTCATAACCTACCGAGCCGATCGCTGCCCAAAATTCACCATTTGATGCACGGCACGTGATTCCCTGTTGCAGGTGATAATTTGATGACCCTAGGTCAGATCTTAAGTCATCGAAATTTCACAAATTCCACAATTCTTCCTTGCAGACAACCCTCAAAATCTACTACGCCGACAACTGCCAACTCTTCCCATTCAGAACGAAATTTACACAGATTCTTTGCTGGAACTGTAAGTATGGTGCCATTTACAGGTATGTCTTTTTCTTTCATGTTTATTCACAAGAAAAAATGCAGCTGGGTTAGGCTGGTCTCATTACGTCAAATTTCTGCTTACCAGAGGTGTGCTGAAAATCACTTGCAGAATTGTACATGGTGTCGCCGCGATTTACAGATACGTGGCCGCGGAGCACGTGATGGTGCGTGGCTGTCAATGTGTGTGGTGTGCGAATGCCATTTTGTCGTGACTATGTGCATGCGTTCTCAGTAGTCTTTTGTTGGCAATCCCCCGCATTACTGCATTCTGGGTAGCTATGCTGCGACGTCATCAATGAGTAAGTCACATGGCACAAACGCTACGGCGGCATGCAAGTGACGTTCTTCGCCGCCTTTAACATAAATATATCTACAAATTCAATTTTCGACCAAGCACGCTCAATAAAGCATTTTCAGCTGAGAAATAAAGTTGGCTTGCACCACAGGTACAAAAATTATTATTCAAGTGTGCTTCCAGCCTGCCCCGACAGAGAGATGGGGTAACCCATTCACCAGTGATTTATCCCGAAGGACGCAAGCCGGAAGTACTTAGAAACGGTCTGTGTAAGAGAGTATAACATACAAAACAGCAATAACAACAACATAAGGTAGGGATAAGATGCGGCAGGCCAGACGGGCTCGCAGCGCCCTAGGACGCCCATCGAAGTCAGAATGCCCATCCTGAAGCCTTAAGGGGAGCGTCGACAGCGTGGCTGGAGGGTTGACCTGCCCTTATCGGAGTGGTAAGTGCTGAACCTTGGAAGGCTTCAGTACAGCGCGTGCCATTTCAGTTCAAGCTCGCACATTTTCCTGTAAAATGGGCCAATTTCTGGCAAATTTTGCCATTTTTGATAGTCAAGGAACGCGGCCCATATATCAGCTCCGAAAAGTCTACTAGGGTTATATTAGGGCGGTCGGGGTATTATTCTCTGCGCACCATTTTTGTCTCATCCTTCCAACATCATAAATCTGCAAGCTAACCAAAACATAGGAAGGTCATAGCACAGCAACAGCGAAATTCTTGGCACCTGCCGTCCTCACATTCCTGTTTTCACATTTCACTCCATATAGATACTGCAGTGCGAAGATATATGCGCAATCATTGCCCATAAATGAGTTAAGTGTAAACGTTACATACGACAGCTTATTTCTGACATACAAATATTCGCTTTACAAAAAATATATTACACATAATATTCAGAGGCATCGGCCACGACCAATATGGCGCGGGTGACGGAATTAGAAAACGTGGTTGAGTAGGGTCCAGTTTTAAAATTAGATCATAGTACTGATTTTTCTTTAGAAAGTTTGAAATGCACAATTGCAATACCTATTGACATCACATTACAGTCAACATGTAGAACAGCAGTGCTATCTAATTCATTTGCGAAATCTTCGTTTTTGATCATGTACTAGTATCTACCAATCTTTTCGTAGCAGCAACCAAAAACCATACTGCGGGCTACCAGACCCTAGTCCGCTGGTGGCGCCACGTCTGCGTGGCCTTCTGCGTTGGTAGCCTTGTTTTGTTGGTTGCTGATTCCACGTCACTCAGAAGTCCGTCGAATCCAATGAGCCTGGGCATGGCCTCAACAATGACGCATGGCTTCACGGCATACATTGCGACTGCTATGTACAGCCCATCGAGTGGTGAAGGTTTGGAGATGATTTGAGCAATAGGTGCTGAATAAGCTGTCTACAGGTAAGAATTTTGGAATTTGTGAAAGTTGGCGACTTCTGACATGGCCCAGGGTAATTCAATTTTCAAATGCTAGAGGAAATCAGGCATGGCGCATCCAATGGTGAAGACTTGGCAGCGACCGATTCGGCAGGTCCTGAGCTATGGCTTGTCTACAAGCAAAATTTTTGAAATTTGTGACATTTGAAGATTCTTGTCCTGACTTATGGCTACCAAATTTTAGGCCGCAAGAGGGCATCAAGCATGAGGCATCCAAAGGTGCGGGCTTGACAGCGATCGGTTCGGTAGGTTGTGAGCTATGAGTTGTCTGCTAGCAATAATTTCGGATTTATGAAATTTGAACTTGTGATGACCCAAGGTCATCGAAGTTTCAACTGCAAGTGAAAATCAGACATTGCGTATCCAATAGTGAATGTTTCACGGCCATCGGTGCAGCAGACTCTGTGATCTGAGTTGTCTGCATTTGCACGTAAAATTTTCCCTTCGCGTTTCCGTGGCGATTAACTTCTGGCCACATCTCGCTACCGCCTCCCCACGACTCGCCTCATCGCACGGAATCGATTGGTAAGGGTTTCAACGCGATCGAACGGACCATTTCGGAGAACGCTAGTGTCTGCTTCATATGCCGGTTTTTTAGACCTTACAACAATTCTGTTTAGTAAAGATGTTGCTCAATGTAACAAAGTTTGATTACGTCATCATAACTCGCATAACATTGAAAGCCAAGTGACGGCCGTTGTATCTGGAAATGGCGTTCACGAACGCCAGATATTAATGCCTCAACAAGTATATTTCTCTTGGCCCTGATCACTGCAATGCATATGAAATGGTAAGACTTGGATGGCATTGTTATGATGTCAAGAAAGACACAAGATGACTTTGAGATGCTCTCCCAATTATCGCGGGCGTGCAGCCCAGGACCAGATGGGCTCAGAGCTTAAAAGGGGCAGGAATGTAAATAACACCGAAAGGTTCTTGAGATGGCTACTTCAATTCAAAACCCCCAAATATATGTGGAACACTTCATTTAATGGCAAATAACAGGTGCCTGCAGCAACATGAACACACCCCATCACAGGTGGGTGGACTAGAAGGCATGCACCATAACCAACTGAGCTGATGTGATGGGCCAAGTGTAAATTGAATGTCCTTAAGTCAAACTACAACCCATGACACTGTTAATTTTCCTTCCAACCTGTTGTATTGCATCAGACAGAGACACACAGTGATTCCTGCTTTAATGTCTTGCTGAACAGATATTACTGCCCTCTTGAGACAAAAATATGGCATATTCTTGTTGGGGGAAGACGTGAACTATCCAAAGTGTCTAGTGTTGATCATCATTATTGAGAGGCCTCATCCAGTCAGGAAGCTGTATATAAAAATGTGGATTTTTCACTTCAAAGAATGGACAAAGGGTACTGGGAGACAAATACCATTATAAAGGACATAACAATTATAATACAGGCTTAAGTTATAGTTACAGAACCAATACATATCCAAAGTAAGCCAAAAAAATTTGAAAACCATATTAATGCAGGGCAAACAGACATTAACAACACTGAGGGTAAGAACTCAAAATCACAAAAATTTCATAAAAGCCTTGCTATATGAATATATGACAGCTTGGTTGGATGGAGTGCCTGCCTCCTGATCCACACGCACCCACCAGTGGCAGGGCAGGTTTAAGTCACTTTGGGCTCTGGCCATTTGCCCTTAACAAGCATGACCTGAGGCCCATGGCAGTGGGCCCCAGGTCATGGTGGTTGCTCTAAAGGTCAAGTAACATCAGAGGGAGAGGGCAGGACAGACCCATGTAGAATATAGCTGCATATCAAACTTCTGCCACCAAATTCTTCTGTCAACTTGAAATTGTGCAATTGGATAGTGGAACCCAGGGCCTAAATAATGGGCACAGCTTTGTATGAGTCCTAGTCTCAGATATTTCTCCACAGAAAAACTTGCATTGAATCTTTTAAGAAATATGCAAAGTCTTCTCTGCATGAAAAAAACAGTAACTTCCATGACAACAGCTGTTCAATTGCAATTATCACTTTCAGGCAATGTACATAAGAAATGCTGGTAAATGACACATCATGGTTTGTTTCAAAAGTCATATGCTAACATGATGCTTTTCTTGAACCACTGACATTCCAGGCAACAGAGTTTCAATTATCTGTCACAACCACACATCTAATAATACTGCTACACCTAACAGGTTTATCACAATGGCATTATTGCAACAAATTCAGTGCTCACAATGCGTAAACCAGTGAGCTGTGAGTTTGGTAGTCACCATTAAATTCAGCACACATAGATCTTATGTGTGAAGGATGATGAAGCCAGGAAGGTACAAAATTTGCATCAGTGCTATGTTCCATTTTCAAATATTGCGCTCACAGCAATACATGACGAATACGTGTGCTTACCTATCACGAGATATAACCGCCGCACACCGGTCTTTTCCTCTAGCATTGCCAAGTAATCCGTAAACACATTCTTCTCGTGAAGCCTCTTTTCCAAATCATCCTTCCAGTACTGCAATCTATCTGTCATGGTAGTAATTATGCACAACCTTCCCGATGCCTGCACCTCAATGCCCCCTTCCGACCAAATGGACTGCGCCCGCCAAATAACCGATTTATCTTTGATGTGTGGTAAGCGTTTACGTAGCGTTGGCACGCAGCCAGAGCGCGCCACCTCCACGTCACTACTGAGCCTTTTTCGCAAACAATTGGTTATGGACTAAATGACTTAATTAACTTACTGACTGGCCATTGCTTCGAGCCTATGAACCTGATCGCTTCCAATTCTCCAGCATGTCATGCCAGATAAGCAAAAAATTTGTTATATTTCGGAAGATGGCACACTCGCAGGCCACCAAAAAGCCTACAACTACCTAAAGTTGACTATTGGCGAGTTTAAATTTTAAATAAAGAATGTAAAGGTTGACAGATATCTGAACAATTTTGCACGAAGCGTCTTTGATCTAAACAGTAATACTAAGCTAAAAACCCGGAGACTCGAACGGCGCATAAAGAGCTCTTCGATGCTGCTCGTTAATGCTGGGTCAGTGGGCATTTCTAATCAAATATATATAAAGAGAGAGAGAGAGAGAGAGAGAGAGAGAGAGAGAGAGAGAGAGAGAGAGAGAGAGAGAGAGAGAGAGAGAGAGAGAGAGAGATATATATATATATATATATATATATATATATATATATATATATATATAAAATATATAGATAAAGAGAAGATGTATATATATATATATATATATATATATATATACAGACGTGCGTGCGTGCGTATGTGCCCGTGTTAGCATAACCAGAACATCAGGCACAAAATCCAAGTGACCTGTCCCCTTATGACGACTTCCACGGATCTGCCTCCGCCAAATCATTTTGAGAAATTGACACCCAGGCATGGAGCACGTATTACGTATTCGGTAGGGCGAACTTGATTGGACAAGAGTTTAACGGGTGTGGAATGCGCTGACTCGGGCAACCTAACACAGCCGAACCGTTGAATCAACTTGTCCTCGAGACGTACATCACTACGCAGTTCTAGGCGGCCACCATACCGCAGGAGGCAGATGTAGGCAAGCGCACCACAGAATGCATCATGCACCCTGCAGAGGCAGAACTTCTGTTGCGGTTGTAAGACGTGTCTGTTTTAACAGACATTGTGTCAAGGCTTATGCGCCTCCCGGTGTATGGCATATGTCGTAAGGTGGGGAGCGGTGGGACACGTAGGAAGGGACCCCGCAACAGGAGAATTCTGAAGGTGTCTGGGCGGCAAAATAGGTGCTAGGCAATCTGAGGGTTGGTTTGAGATTCGTTTACTCATTGTCGTCAACTGGCTGTCCTGTTTGTCCCGTGGTCACGTTCAGAACAATGCATGTCCTCACACTGGCTTGCCTTCAGTCAGCAGTTTGCTCTGGTTTGCTTGTGCGAATGGTCGATATGCATGGACAGCCAGCACATGTGATCAGTGGTGGGATCCGTGTCCGAAGGGCCCATCTAAACACTTGAGCCTGAGAAGAGCTTATCTCAGATCCCACAATCTCCATCTTGTACCATGGGAAAGGCCAAAGTTTTGGTAAGAAAGGGGAGGGCGGCACACAGCCTGATAAAGGGTTTCCGGTGAATCGGCACCCCACAGGATGGCCAGATTCGACCTTTTTTATTCGAAGACCGCCAGATTTCTTCATTTTGGCATCATCATGCCGACGAGTGCATTCGTTGATGGGCCCAGTGCATTGAACACCAAGGGGAACCCTTACCTCTCACAGACAGGGAGCCCCGTGAGTATCTCATTAGTGGGGCCCATTGCCTTCCCCGGTCAGGGGATAAAGGGGATTTCCACTCAAACCCGCCTCCCGGGTTACTTGCAGACTGCCGTTCTGGAGACACGGTGGCCGGGGCTCCCTGGTCGATCAGGGGGGCAGCAGAAGGATGCATCATGCAGCGGTCTCCCTCCCTGACACGAAAGGTCCCAGGGCGGTGCAGTTGAGAGGGATCAACGCAGAGAGGCCTCATTGACGCCAAATTATCGCTTACCAACACAAGGGGTCTTATAATTGACGAATAATCCCGGTTCGGTTTATCGGGCCCCTGACCGAAATCAGGTGGAGGTCCGCGGCCTACGTTCAGGTCTTGGGTCCGTATCTGACACGGGGCCCTTCCACTGCCTCATTATGAGCCCTTGTATTGTCATTTAGCTTCTCTTCTTTCATTATCAAGCGGGCTCGGTCAACTTAAGAGGCTCCCTGGCGGTCGGGGTCACGTTCCTGTCCCTATTCAGAAAATGGAGCCACAACTGACTCGGGGACCTTGCCGACATAGGATCCCCTGTTAAGCGTACTGTGGCCCCCTGACCAACACAGCGGTTCCTCATTGCGTCAAGGGCCCAGACCAGTACAAAGGGTCCTCTGACTCACAATCGCGGGCTCCAGGATGCCCCCGGCTTTGGAAATGGGCCATGGGCCGCCATGAAGCAGACTGGTCGAAAATCGGGGTTGCGGGTGGACTGGCGGGCCCTCATTGTGCCCCGGGGCCCAAATCGACGTAAGAAACCATTTGATGAACATTTGCAGGCCGAGATCCCTTGATACAGCCTCTGACCAACTCTTCGGGCCCCTAATCGGGCCCTTGATCGTCAATCCCGAAAAGCCCTAAGGGCTAATCTGGACCAAAGAGGAGACATGCGCCCTGGTGCCCCCCCCCCCCCCCCCCCCCACTGGCCTAAACCTCGCCTTCGACTTGTGATGGGCTCGTCTCAGGTCTGAAAAGAGCCCATTCGCAGATAAGGAATGCCAAGGTAAGTTTAGGCCTGGAGATGACCAACCTCCCCTCAGGAAATGCCTATTGTAGACTCAGAAACAGCCACATTCGGTTAAAAACGGCCAAAGTTAGGTTCAGAAAGGGGCCTCTCAGGTCTGAAAAGGGTAATAGTAGACCCAAAAGGGCCATAATTAATCAGGGAACTACTCACTTTAGTTTGGTAAAGTAAGCATTACATGTGGCGAAAAAAAACTTATCATCTTTTAGACCCCGGCTGGGCCCACTGGTCAAAATCAGAAATGGCACACGTTAGATCTGGGCAGTGTCATTTTGTCATCCCAAGAAAATGCACAAGTCAAGTCCGGAAAGGATCAATTTTTGTTCCTAGGCTTGAGAGTATTCTATCCCATTCCTGCGAAGACCTATGAAGGGATAATCTCATCTTAGGCCCTCGTCTTGTCTCGGATAGTGGTCCCTAGCTGGTTACGGACTTGGTTTGAACAGACCCGAAGAGGGGCCGGAGGGTCCCTCTTCTTCGGTACCAAAAGTCAAGGACCGGACTGAACTCGGACACCCTTTCAAGAAGTACAATCTATCATCATTCTTTCATTCAAGTACATTCTTAGTTCAAGTACATTCTTTCATCATTTTCATTCTTTCATCTTTCAAGAAGTACATTTTCTCCTCTTGACATCGAAAGTGGCAGTCATTCGGTTTTTATTTCTCTTTAAACCCCCAACCAAGCATTGATGGCAGTAGCCGTGTGCTACCTGAAGAATTATCCACGCCAGGTGGCAGGTCGATCGCACTGTCGGAGGGAACAATAAATAAAACAAATGGCGAGTGCCCGTTCCAGTAATACATCCTCCTTGCTCATGCCCCGGTCTATGGAACTGATCGCTGCTATACCTTCATCGGTTGATGCACCATGTTTTACAGCCTGTTCTTTCCAGAACACGGTGACTTTCGTCGTGGTCAAATGTCTTTCAAAACATCATCAAGCTAAAAATTGGTTGCAGACATCCCCATGCTTTGAGCGTATGGAACCGATCACCACAAACACTTACTAATTAATGCACTATGGGCGAGAGTTCGGCACCCATATCACTTCCGGAACATGGTGTTATTGGATCTGGTCGAATGACATAAAAAGATACCCGCGCCCGCAAAATTGCCTGCGGACAACTTAATTTCCATCAGTGTTATACTCATGGCGAAACTTTCCGTATCATGTCATTTGTGTTTGTATTTCTTCTGGAAACCCTCCACGAGGTTTTCAGGTATTCAGATGGTTACAACGCTCGCTTGCTTCGCTTTGTTGCATCGCTCACTCATACCTCACAAAGCATTACAAGAAATGTTATGAAAGGCGATGCTACGGAATACACTAGGAAATACGATACTGCGATCTACGCTGTCAAATATGTTTCTATAAAGTACGATGCGTTAAAATACAGTACAATGGAGTGCGGTGCTATGCAATGCGTACGAAGTCAAACGAGGAATAATATGCTCCAAATGGAAAACAGAATGTGCCAAACCACGCGCACGCACACACGTGTGAATGAAAAAAGCTTCCAGGCACATGGGACCCGCACTGACGTGGGAAGATCACACACAAATATGCAATTGACATGCAATCATACACGCAACCAGCACGGGCTTAAAACTGAGGCGCATGACCTTGATATTTGCGTTATGAGATGCGAGTTATTAATTCCTTAAAAGTCAGAGGTAAAAACACCTTGGTGATCGAAGGCTTTTAAGGAATTAATAACTCGCATCTCAAAAAGAAAGTATCAAGGTCATGCGCCTCAGTTTTAAGCCCGTGCTAGTTACGTGTATGATTGTGTGCCAATTGCATATTCGTGTGTGATCTTACCACGTCAGTGCGGGTATCATGTGCTTGGAAGTTTTCTCATTCACATGTGTGCGCGTGCACGTGGTCACATGTGTGTGCGTGCGCCCCCCCCCCCCCCCCCCACGACCGGACAGTGACTCCGTGACGGCTGACTCGCGACGGGCCTGTAATTATGTGCTCATCGGTGAAGCACCAGCCTCGTAATGCCGGCTTTACGCGAACAAAGCAGTCATCGGCGGTGCGAGGGCAGGTTACACACTGCACCTTTTTGCAACCGTTGATCACTGGCCCCATTAGCGTCGAATGCCCCCCCCCCCCCCCGTAGGTCCGTCCCAGGTGACTCGCGCTGGACCACCACAGCAGGGCCGGTGCGTCGTCAAGTAGCAAAACGTCGCACCACCGACCGTCGCGGGGCTAACGACCAGCGGTTCTCATGCGGCCGCAGTAGCCAAATGACGCGCTGTTTGTCGGGCTAAGGCTGTTTTGATGACAGTGGTCGGAAGCACCGCAACGTATTATTACGTCGCTGAGAATCGTCTTCCATGTCATGCATTTACACTGTATACACCAGAAATGTTGTTTACATTGCAGCTAACGTTCGCTGCAGCGGCGCAAGGGCGAGACCGTACACAGACGTGACTACAACCCTGGCGAGCCGGCAGCGATGCAAAAAC
>NW_023596576.1:54659368-54731043 GCF_011947565.3 Pollicipes pollicipes
ATATCAACCGGCCTGGGGAGGGCTTTTTCATGAAGAGTGTTCAGCAGGTATTAACATGGCGTATGCTGCTATTTATCCGACTTGATTTAGACTTCAACGGGACGACAGGAAAGTGCACCATGATAAAATAGAGTAAAACGATTGCTATATTATAGATGAATGATTTAAGCAGCAGAAAGCCTACGATCCGCCGTTATTTGCCTATACCTGAACGCAAACCAACAGCCTGACGCGCAAGCAGGAGCGCAGGGAGGGAAGGCCACAGGGGGCACGTTCCCCTGCCTAAGGTTTCAGGGGACCCGAAGGGCCTCGGGATTTACGATTAAGGGCCTGATTTGAGGGCCCAAAGGCCAGAAAGGTCGGCTGGAAGACTATTCAGAGCCCCGGCCGGCACAATGGGGCACTCCAATGCCAGCGATATTTTTGTTTGGGGGGGGGGGGCTTTCACTATTGGGGAGCCCTTTATCAACCTTGTGCGTGCCCCTGGCCCATTGCCAAGGCTCTGGCTGCGCGCTTGTGCACAAGATAGCATATTGATATCTGGCCGTGTTTGGTTTGTCGCCGTCGTCTTTCAAAGGTGGCCGCGACACTGGTTTATGAGATGGTCGTTGCCTCGCTGATTAATTAACATGTTGGTTTCAAGCGATACATTTGTCGACAAATATCCAAAACAGACTGTTCGACATCGTCTCTCACCGGTAAAGGGGCCCTCAGTTTCCCAGCAACCCCAAGGAGTCCTTCTGAATGATGTTCGAGGCCCCCGACCTGAGAGCCTTTGTCCCTTTGTCCTTAATTTCCAAGTGCAACTCCCGGTCCTCAATACACAGCTGAATATGACAGAAAAGTCACACACGGTCCTCTGTTATCACTATGTCCTCGGTATTTTCAATTGCCAGTGTAAGCTAAAGATGGCAGCTTTACCCCTCGAACGACCCATCCTGTTCTTAAACAGCCAAATGGCTGCATGGCCTTCCAATTTGGCTGCGATGCCGCCATTCGTTCGGGTGGTTCTCGGTAGTGACGGCTGAGTCAGGTGTCCCGTAAAGCACGGCACACAAGTATGTATGTGTGTGTGTGTGTGTGTGTGTGTGTGTGTGTGTGTGTGTGTGTGTGTGTGTGTGTGTGTGTGTGTGGTGTGTGTGTGTGTGTGTGTGTGTGTGTGTGTGTGCGCTTGTAAACCCTCCTAAGTGGGGACCGAGGTCCGCTACACTCACGCAAGGTGAGGACCGTTTTCAAGGTGGGGGCCGAAAATCGGTCCTCATTTCGCAAACCATTGGAAAGCGCTAATTTCATCCAGATATTGGTCTGGTATCAATCCCTTAGAGGTCCCTACATGGTAGGTTTTGTCCGTCAAGTGTATGTTTCGTGGTCACGTGACTTAGGTCGACTTACACAAATCCGCCGGAGAAGTTTCTCGCCTTTCGACTGAAATGTGTGACGTCATCTTTGAGTAGAGGTGTGCTGATCTTGTTGTCACCTTGAACACACCATGTAAAGTTGATTTCACACGACAGAATTGGCTGAAGTAACTAGATGATAAACAGCAGTTTTTTCTATATGCCTTCAGACGTTTAATAATGACCAAACATTAACAATCATGTGGTTTGGCAGGGGCACATGCGTAGTACCCATCACTACTGATTGTTATGGCAGACCTTGGCCGCGAGTTGGAATGCCGTGGAGGTGTCGCGTCGCTCGGCTGGTGTGGCGTCGCGCGATCGAGGGACGTGAGATGTAACTGCGTGGTACGTAGTGGTGTTCCTGTGGGCTGTCACGATGTGGTGAGTGCTGATAGCTGCATGATGTTCTGTACTGGAAGCTCTGTTTTTTAAGTGCATGAAGTGTCTCGTGCTCGGGTGCACTGCAGTGTCAGGGACGGGGGAAATTCTTTCAACTTGATGGCGGTGCGGCAGTTTTACCGTTAAAACCTCTGTAGCCATGAAGGAGGAAGGGGGCAAGCATTAGGTGCGCAGCGTTATGTGGGGCAGTGCAAAGTCTTCCAACTTGGGAGTTGCGCGGCTGTCTTAGCGTTGCATCCCGTGTAGCTGTCGACGGGAAGAGGGGAGGGGGAGGGGGAAGGGGGGAGGGATCAGCGTGCTTTTCACCTCATGTTCCTATTTACCCCTCAACGGGGTGCACCATTCTCACCTTACCTGCATGCACTGAGTGGGGGCGTAGGTACATAAAGTGAGTAGGGGGGGGCTTTGGGGGGGGGGTGCCAAAACTTGTGAAATGATGAAGCCTATCCCAAAGATCATCAACAAACCAATTTCTCTCTGAATTTGGCGCCATTTCATTTCTTAGTTGACAGCTGTAGCTAGATTTCGGAGGGGGGGCCTAGTACCCCCCCTTCCCTAACGGAATAGGAAACGTGAACCCTGATATCGAGTAGTGATGGCAGGAAACCTTAAAGCCCTTCAACCAGCAGAT
This sequence comes from Pollicipes pollicipes, assembly GCF_011947565.3. Lineage (NCBI taxonomy): Eukaryota > Metazoa > Arthropoda > Thecostraca > Pollicipedomorpha > Pollicipedidae > Pollicipes > Pollicipes pollicipes. Next base: position 54,661,799 of record NW_023596576.1, read on the forward strand.
CAACACACGAGATGTGAACAGCCATGCTTTTTGGAACCTGCAATTAATGCGTGCTTAATCACTTCAGAATGAATGCAACTTTGACCAGCATGGCCATAAAAGCATAGCGATCTGCGGACTGATCTGCTTGTGGCCCTCTACGTCATGGGGAGCAATTAGCTTTTCCTGCCTGCTCACACCACGTCATGTCAGAATGATTTGTCAGTTAATAAAACATCAAAACTCAACTTTTCGACCAATGCATTCCTTGGACCCTTCCACAGCTGCTTGATGTAGCAGTCTTTTGTAACCTGGAGGTGCAATTCTTTTGTTTTTAGTTCAGTTTCCATGAGATAACACAGTAGATACTAGATACCTGGCCCAACTCATTAATCTGTTGAAAATGTGCATATTACATATGCTTTCCACCCTCTATGTTCTCAATTCCAGGCAAAACATAGTTTAACCTACCATAATTTGTGGACTGTAGTGATTTGTGGTGGTGCTGGGGAGCAGCTAAATCAAGGGCGTAGCCTGCAAAGGAAGTAGCAAAATAAGACGAGAATATGTCCACTCTGTTAGATAAATCACAAACTGAAAGCTTAACGTGTACCTTTTAACCAATAGGGAGCAGCAGGGGGCGCAGCCAGAGGTTTCATAAGGGGGGGGGGGGGGCACAGGATTGACAGGGGACACCCTGATAGTAAAATCCCCCCCCCCCCCAAATCGCCTCATATGACCCATTTGTTACTGAAGACATGTTTTTCTTATTGAGCTCAGACCAACACGGAGCTGACTGTTCGTTGTTCGCGATCGCTGACCGAAATAGAGGAGTTTTCTGTCTCAGGGGTCCCTACCGGTGCCAAAGATCATCTTACTGACATTTGAGATCATGACCCTACGAGCGGGGGTCCTTAATGTGACCTACAGCCAGCCCTTCGGACTCTTCTAATCTTATATTAGTATTTGGTCTCTTATATTAGTCTTTGGTCCATATTTGGTCTCGAGAGACCCTTCGGCCCCTCTTTGGGCCCCCTCAAAATCGCTCTGACTCGGGGCTGCTTGCCGCCACAGTTCGACACGGTGGCCCCTAACCGACACAGAAGCCCTTCATTGTACCAGGGACCCCGAACATTACAAATCGCGAGCCCCCGCCCTGTTTCTGCTTGGGAAATGGGTCTCAAGGGCTCAGACGGACATGGAGCCGACTGTTCGGTGTTCGTGGTCTCGGGCCGATTGTCTCAGGGGGGGGGGGGGGGGGGGGATCCTAAAACGGTGCAAGGGGACCTCTGAATAGTATTTTAAGTCGCGACCCTGCGGGCCGCGATTCTTTGCGTGACCTACAGTCAGTTCTTTAGACCCTTATACCCTCCAAACGGGCCTTTGATCGTCGGTTCCGGTGTGCTGCCCAAAAGTGCTGTTCAAAAGTTGAAGAAAGATATACATTTAATCTTCGGTGTTTTTGGTTCATCCTTAGCACGCATTAGCAGTTATGAAAATTCGACAGACAGATGCAAATATTTCACCGCCTTGCCAATAATTATTGATGCTTTGAATGGTCATTCTCTCCGCATGTCAATTTACAAAATTGTAAAATAAACGGCCTAGACTGCTTAGCAAGCGCGCGGGTTGATCGAGTAAACATTTTAAAACGCCTTCTGTTTCATACGCAAGCGCGCGGGTTGATCGAGTAAAACATTTTAAAACGCCTTCTGTTTCATACTTAGTCAGCTTCTGGCTTTCGTTCGGGCTGGTCAGGTGTTACCGATATGACATGACCGGTGTACTGGCCCTAAACACTAGGGTCAGTGGGTCTGATTGACATGAAAACAAACATGTCACTATTTTGGTGGTGGGTTCAGGATATACGCGACAAGCAATACTTAGCAAGTACAAGCAATGTGGGATACGTATCGTCATTTTATTACCGTCCCCCACTCATCTTTAAGAAAGCCATTCATTTGCCATTGCTCTTAAATCGGTATGATTTGCTCTTGCGATTTGGAGACCTGCGATGAATAAAGTGTTCCCTCTAATACCTTTCCCTTGACCATGTGATGTAATGCTAGCTTGTGATGAAAACTGGCATTCACTTCATGGAAGAAAGCATGGCGGCCAAAAAGGTGGCATTCCAGGAACTGATAGATTTCTGGTAAACAGACTTGATGATATTGTATTCATGCATTTTATGTGTGAACAGACACGTGAACAGGGTTGACGGGTCTTGCGTAATTGATCTTTTGTAATCCTGACGTGCGTCTCGCATATGTCTGGATTACATGTTTTTGCAGGGGTTTGGTTTCCTCTCCCGGTGGACGACTTTAGCTCCCCACCGACTTGTGATGCAGACAATCCCAATTCAGTGGTCAGCCTTCTCTTCCCAGTTTATGGCGTCTGCCCTGGCAGGAAGGCTGGACCAGGCAGCGAATCGAACCCCGTACGTCTGGTTTCCTATACGCGCGGGCTTAACATATGTTTCTCTACCTGTTTGGTACAGTCAAAAGGCAACCAACATGTGTTGTGTTTTACAAGTGCTCGTGCTTACTGTTACAGGCACCAATCATACCGCTTGAAGTTATTCAGCATATCACTAGCAAAGATGGCATGTTTACACTGGTGAAGTATAGTGGCTTCAGGTAAGAGCATACATTGTCCCAATCTCCTCGAGCTAACAAGTGATCCTTGTTGGTAGGACCTCAGTGAATGACACTCGTGCATTGCGTTTCGTTTGAACAGCCGTGTGCCGATTTTTAAGACATTCAGTGAAAGACTGAACGACTTGAGTGCTTCGTCTATGCGTTTCTTGGCATAGCTCTTCAGAGCATGAATAAACCGATATATGCATTGTTATACTTACCTGAAAATGAGCATGGGCGGTGCCGAGATGGGAGGCAAACGGGCTGTCCGATCCCCTTTTCTCCAAAGACCTCGACAAAACCCATGACCAATGTGCGTGCCGTGGAAAACCCTACGACCCATGCGCCCAGGGGCCCATTACCCAACCAAGCAAAAGATGGTAGTCAATGGACTATTTTTGCAGTGAACGCTCAAAGGGCCAATGTTAAATTTTCAGTAGCATGTAGGTTTTAGCCCCTGCCCCTATCCATCCCCGGTTCTCTTACCCATGCCTGGCAGTGGTGCAACCAAAGACACGTGAGCTATCTATACCCATGCGCGTGCCCTGGGAAGGCGTGGATTTTCGGCGATGCTAGCAACTAGCCCTGACGTCTTCCATGCTGATGTGTTATGATCGTTAGGCGAGGGTATGATTGTACGATAAAAACAGCGTCATAAAATTAATGAAACGGGTCTCCAGGGTGTTCCAGGGCCTCCTAAATGCTTTTTTTCCGCGCGCATGAGAAAATGATCGTATAGAGTAAGAGCCAACGTTTCTTTGCTTGATTTTACAAATACAGAATTCTCTGACTATTCTTAAGGCCCCTTCTGGCCACTCCAGGGCCCCCAAGTTTTTCCGTGTGCCACTCCTGGCCACTAGTTGTCTTCTGCTTGCCTAATTGGCGGGCATTCTCACATTTTTCGACTTATTTCAGAGTTCCTACATGGGTTTCAAGAGAAAGAGTGCCCCCAAGCCTAATTCGGTTATATTTTGAGAAAGGTTGGTGCATGGTTCAAAAAAGTTTCTTAAAGCATTGAATGAAGCATGAGCAGCAGCATAAGACGAGAGCATCAGACGGCACAGTGCCCTTTGAGAGTGGGTGTAGCAACCAAGGGTGATTGTGCTCTGTTTGGGTTTAAAACTGATCAGTGGTACATACCACCTAACAAAATAACGTGTCATGGCACAGACTGTGTGTCATTGCTGCAAGTCCCAACTGCTCTGCGCGGGAAATTTGCTCATTGCTTTGCTTCGTAACGTTTTGCAGCTTGTGTGTCGTCATTGTTTTTTACTTGCTTTTAGTTAAATATAAAGTGGTTCTTTTGTACTTGCCAAGATACCCGTCATCACGAACATTTTTGTTCCGTCCATGAAAGAAACTGTTCATAGAATTTGAACATGCGCATGGACACACGCACCAACGTGATCCAATGTAGTAGGCATCACAGAGTAACTGTGGCCAATCATGCACTTGCCCGTACCCTAGCACCGAGCGGGGTCAGTAGACCGACGCCCCATGAATCGATGTCCCCTTGGTTAAACAGCCACTTGGCCATGTGGCTTAGTTGGCTAAGGCGTTGGCTTCGGAGCCCGAAGTACTCTGATTCGCCTCTGACCACCGGCGCGTTATGTCTCGGTCCCCTCGGCAAAAGAATCGCAACTCCGATAGGTCTGGCACTGTAGCGCATCGTTGAGTAACCCGAACGATCCTTCTTCCGATGTACTGGTTTTTTTGTTTTCGTTTTTGCTTAATACTCGTCGTTAGGTAACCAATGGCGATCGGTCTGTCCGCAGATCATGATAATGATGCTTCTGGCCTCATTCCTGATGACAATGAAGATGAAGATCCTACGTACCTCCCCGACCCGCGGCCAGCAACGGACACGAATGAGGATGAGGACCAGGACATGGACGGGGACATGGATGAGGACGAGGACATGGGCTACTTCAAGGATATGGACGAGAGCTAGGATGTGGAGGAAGTCAAAGGCGAGAACGAGGAACGAGGACCAGGATGAGGCCCAGGTAGTGGCCAAGAACAGTAGTAGGGCTTCCGGCGAACACAATGTCTCTGTTGAAAAATCTCCTAAAACAAGAAAGCTATCCCTAAAGCGGAACGTTTGTCCCTATTGTGGTACCCTGCACACAAAACTTGCGGGCCATCTTTTCCGGAAGCATAAACAAGAACCCGACGTACTTGACGCACTCGCCTTTCCAAGAGGATCAAGGGAGAGGAGAGTCACTCTGGAAGGTATCATTCATAAAGGCAATTTCAAACATATCTCTGCTGTTTTCCGAGATGGGCGAGGAACGATCGTCCCAAGAGGCGTCCACCTCAAGATATGAATATCAACGTGGAAGATATGCTGCCATGTGGAAGGTTTCACGGTTTCTTTTCTAGACGCAGCCTCTTTCGGCATCGGTGCCACGCCCATGAGAAAACTGCCTCTGGGGGCGGAGTCCAGTCCCAGGGAAGGTCCCTGCTGCCGTGCCACAAAGATGCCGCGGCTGGTTTAGAAAACCAGATGGCGAAGATGTGAGACGATAGTATTCCGTCCACTTGCAGGCATGATGCCCTTATCATGGAGTTCGGGGCCCGTCTCTACACAAGATTGGGCCACGAGCGCCACCAGCATGCACACATCAGAGAAAAAATGCGGCAGCTGGGACGACTGCTGCTGGAGCTGAATGTATCAAGCCCAGGATCAGGTCTAGAGATGTTTATTCACCCCGCAAAGTTCGTGGAAGTGGTAGGCGCGGTCAAGAACCTGGCCGGTGTGAAGGAGGGCAAATATCATAACCCATCGCTTGCTCTCAAGCTTGGTTATGGCCTCAGTGAATGCGCGGGCATACTGAAAACGCGCGGGACCACCAACGAAGACGCCACCCCGAAGACGGCTGCGGACGATTTCCTCCTGCTCTACCAACGAGATTGGAAGCTACACGTGTCTTCTCGTTCGCTTACCACTCTCCAGGAAAAGAAGTGGAATAAGCCCGTCGACCTTCCCCTCAATGCGGATGTTCAGAGTGTAACGAAGGAGGTGCAGGCTCGGGGGCTGTGGGAAGAGGAACGCTTTATCAAGAACTATGTTAAATTGTCGGAGACTGCGCGGGCATCCATCATTTTGTTTAACCGGCGAAGGCCGGGAGAAGCGTCAAGGCCTACGGTCAGATCATACACTGAGAGGGACCAAACTCTCAATGAAGACGTCCTGCAGCACCTGTCTCCTTTAGAGCGAGAGCCATGCCATTCGCTGGGACATGTAGTGGTTCGGGGCAAAAAACGAGGCGATGTGCCCATCACGCTGACAGCCACAATGCGAGGGAAGCTTGATCAGCTGATCGCAGCAAAGAAAAGACGTTGGGATCCCTCTCGACCGTCCACACATTTTCGTCAACAGCGCGGCCCCAGATGCGAGCACGCTCAGAGGCAGCGGCTGGGTGCGGACATTCGCGCGAAAGGCACGTGTCAACAACATCACAGCCACGAAGTACAGAAAGCATGTGGCCACTATGCTGCAGCTGCTGCGACTGAGCGAGATTGAAATGGATATCGTGGCCGGCTTTATGGGCCATGACATACGGGTTCGCAGGCAGTTCTATAGACTTCCCGAAAAGACGGTGCATGCTGCCAAAGTGAGTAAAATACTACTCGCGATGGCCAAAGGGATCGGCGGATTCGCAGGAAAGACCCTGGATGACCTTGACCCCAGCAGTGACAATGTCGTCGAAGGTGATCCCGCTCCCAGTGTCGACATGAACGACAGCACTAGCATTATTGCGATCTATATATCCGATTCCCCAAGCTGAAGCAGAAAGCGGACCACCCAAGGGGCCAAGGATTAATAAAAGGAAGCCCAAAACCAAAAGGAAGGTCGTGCTGTAGACTGAAAGAGAAAAGGAGGCTACACAGAGGCGCATGAAGCCATTTATCGGTTCTCTGAAGTGCCCAGGAATGGCAGGCTGCCTAGCGGCACGGAAGGAGGAGTCTGCACTGTGCCGGCGTTCCTGGAAGGATGTTAAGTTCTGTACATACAATGTGATCCAGAAGCACAAGTGTGCCATGGAAATGTAGTTTCAGCTGAAAGCTTGGAATGCTGCATGTCTAGATCCCCTGCTGTGTTGTGTGCAATCGCTGCCTTGCGGTGGCAATGTTCTTTTACCTGCAAGCTCGAGAGGCTCCGGACGTTAGATCCTCTGTTGTGTTATGTTGCAACCCCTACTTTGCGGTGAGGCTGTTTGACCCGTTTGCAAACAAACTAAGAAACCTTTTGCACAAGAGTGTGTTTGTGGTGGACCGTGATCGGAACTGATGGATTTGCTGTCTCATGCTGCCCTCCCCACATGGAAATAACACAAAAACTAAAAATGAATAGCAGAAAGCCCGCGTCGGGACACCTCAACATTGCCTTACAGATTGCAGTAGTGACCTATGTCAAGAGGTTTGAAACCGATTGTGTGACCTGCATAGCCGACTGACCTGACCTGCTCCAGATCGTCGTCGATCTGGACTCGGCGATCATTGTCGACCAGGACTATCGATTGATCGTGGTTATCGTCGTCATCATTGGGGCTTCACGATGCACTCACCTGCTGAGGTCATATGGCGTTGCCTGACTCCAACCAAGGCAGTGATTTGTTATTGTGATTGTTCTTCATCTATGCTGTGGGCTGGTCGGACAGGTACCGGCCAGGTACGGAAGACGGGTAATGAAAGGACATCAGCGGAAGAACTCGGAATGTTGAAAAATGCAAGGAGGTTCAGATTTGTGTACTGTTTTCATTTTACGCATTATTCATGCTTTGAAATCAACCACCTAAATGTGATGTAATCCCACATAGTTCCGCAACTTTTAATTCGCACACAATGTTAGGCGTCCTGTCTTGACAAAGTTTTGGCGTCAACTTGGAAAAAATTTCGAACACAGACGAAGAGACATAATTTTTGAACTGTAATGAACAAGGCATAACATGTAGCATAAGAGTAGGCATAAGAAGTGAAAATCATCTGCTGCAAATCGAAAAGTTGCGTGTAGCTCGTACCATGCGTCAAATATAACATAATATAATACAATATAATACAAATATAACAACATAATGCAACATAATGGGAAGATCACGTAACATATTACATATTATACGTAATTATATATTATATATAATTAATTATATATAATATATTATATTATATTATATTATATATAATAAAATATATATAATATATTACATACGTAACATATTACAATAAAATACAAATATAAAATTATATTATGCAATATAATGCAGATACAGCAATATAATACAATGTAATACAAGTATGACATAATATAACACAGATCAACATGAATATCACGGCTCCTTCAAAAACAAAGAATGTGCGGGTAAGGCATCAGCAACCAAGTTCCATTTCCCTGTCAGTTGGTTCGCCAACGTGACCGAACCGACGTTATCACCCAAATTCCCTTTCTTTCCATGTCATCAATGAAGACAATTTAGATACACATTACAATGCGGAGACCGGTCCCTAGCTTGATAAGTGTAAGGCGTATGACGCACCTTTGACGTCATATTAGCTGGTCCCCGCTTCGCAGCATCCTACGGATATTGATCCCTTATCGCTAGACCTACGAAATGCTTACCATCGCACTCCTCGGGTTTTCAGCAGCACTAAGATGTTAATTTCGTAACGCTAGCTCATGTTTAAAGAGGTGTGTAAGTGGTCCCCACTCGGTAGTAGTCCAGCGCGGTCCCCACTTGGGAGGGCTTACAAACAGGGGTGTGTGTGTGTGTGTGTGTGTGTGTGTGTGTGTGTGTGTGTGTGTGTGGTGCGTGGTGGTGTGTGCGTGTGTGCGTGTGTGCGTGTGTGTGTGTGTGTGTGTGTGTGTGTGTGTGTGTGTGTGTGTGTTTATTTGTACATACCCACGCTTCCAAAGGGGACGGCCGCACAAGAGCTGCATATCTCTGCAGCCAGCATATAGTAAAGCTAAACGCCTTGTAGACAATCATATGGATTACGCGCCTCAGATGATCGCAATCTGTCGTACACGATGCTTTGTTTAAAAAAGACACTATTAGACAAACGCTCATCAGTACGGACTCAAGATTTTTCTTGCACGCCTCGTAAGACTGCTTCAAAGGCCAAGTAGGCTATTGCCAAGACGTTTTGCTTCCCCTCAATTCGGCCAAAACGTGTTGCTTTTCCCAATTAGTTGAGGAATCCGGGCTTTTTCTAGTTGGCCTTTTCCCGGATGACATAACACAACACCGCAAGCAAGCAAGCAACCTCTTGCCAGGGCGGCTTCCCCAATTTGCAGCGGAGAGCGCCCTGAATGAGGTCGCCAACGGACCTAGCCAGGGAGCCGGGGCCCGCCAGCTACCGTACAAGAAAACCTCTGCTGCGATGAAGTGGGCATCCGTCATCCACGCGTACTGTTGTCGATGAATAAATGTATGAGTGCGTCCCGTAACTTACTTTGCAATTGCTATCAGAAGAAATTCGCCGTACTGACCTAATTCCGAACGCGTTTTTCATGCGCTCGGTGCCTGAATTGATGCCGGACAGAATTAGCCGGTTTAAAGTAATTTAGCTTGCGCCTGACCCTTGCTCTGCGCCGGATAGCACAAGCCGGCTTAGCGTAGCTCTTTTCCTGACCTCCAGCCAGAAGCTCCCCAGCCCGGCTATGACATCAGGTCGCCAGGGCAAAACAATCAGACGGCATAGCAAGGAAAGTGGTGTATCCAGTCCCTCGGAGAGACTGCATAAAAACGCAACACACATGGGCAGGGAAACGACTGAAGAGGACTGAAGCCTGCAGCGAAGTGCCCCGTTTTAATGCAGGCGTCGAAGAAAAGCAAGCCAGACTGTGCCAGTTGCTGCGAGCAGCCCAACGGGCGGGGTCGAGTCTGACCGCCTCAGTTGGCCCTAGCAGCCCAACGGGCGGGGTCGAGTCGGACCACCCGAGTCGCTCCGAGCGGCCGGGCACCGAGGGTCGAGTCCAACCGCCTCAGTTGGCCCTAGCAGTCAGACGGCGCGGGTCGCGTAAGCCAGGGCCTGCTGCACCAACCATGTGGGCTGTGGTGAGAGGCTGTGCTACCTTTCACGTGAATGTGCTAGCTGTCCTCTTCACGTGCGGGCTACCGGTCATGTACGCTGGTAAGTAAAACACGCGCTCAGACATTGTTTTGAACTGAACTATACTGATGACTTGTGTATCAATTAGCTCACACACAGTAAAAATCATGTTCTGGACAACGTGCTTGGCACAGTTTTCGGAATGTTGCGTCTAAGCTTGCATTATCAATGTATGTCAGCTCACGAGCATGTTAAGCATTGGAATGATGCACAAGGCATACACAAAACTCTGCCTTTGAGATCTCAGCGGGACCTCTTGGTCAGCCTAAAATGGTAGTTTTGTGCCTGGGATGCTTTCCTTCCATAGCCGCATCTATTAAAACAATCTTAGTCAGAAGCACATCGTGATAGAAAAGAAAATGAAAATCATTGTAGGCCACTCGTAGACTAAATTCGGACGGCGACCGACCTGATCTGATCCTTGTGGAAAGCAAAAATGTTTGGACATAGGCTCCCCAGTCTTAACGCCTGCCTCTGTGAGCTTAGTATCCATCTTGACGCATTAGCATATGTTTTAGCTGCATCTACCATTGGACCATTGGACCATACCATTCTACCATGGACCATTTTTTTGGCCATTCGTAACCTCCGGTGAGCTCACATATGCCCTAAGATCAAAAGTGTGGTGTGCACCCTTCGTGATTTGGCGATACCTTTACGAATTTCCCCTTCCGGCCGAGCGCGGTTGCAGTCAGGCCCTGCCGAGCACATATTAATATGAGCTCTTAATTCAAAACGTTACTTGAGCCCTTCTTTTATCAGCCGAGGAGGAAGTCGCAGGCCCCCCTGATTTCTCTAATGTCCAGACGTCTTATGAGAAAAACGAAGAAACCTTTGTGAATGTGCCGTCAAATCATCAAGAATGCAAGTAAAACTTTTGAGATTAGGGCATATGTGAGGTCACCAGAGGTCAAGAACGACAAAGCATGGCCGTTCTGATAGATGCAGTGAAAAATTTGTTAGCACGTCAAGGCACTAGCATTAGACCTGTTGTGATCTCATTTTGCATTAAATCATGCCGTTATGCTCCCCCCCCCCTCCGCCTCCCTGGAGCCGTACAGTGTTCATATCGATATTTTAGTTATGCGACATCGATGATAGTGTTTGCCTTTGTGCTTTTCTCACCCTCTAGGTGCTTATTTTCACCATGGTCGCATCATCGCTTTTAACGCGTAACACATATCCGATTGCCTTATATCAAGCATCAAAAGCAATCTATCTATCTATCTATCTATCTTGCTATATATATATATATATATATATATATATATATATATATATGTATACATCGAACATTTCGTACTGAATTCACGATAATGATGATGATCATCCTGATAGTGGTGGGTATGCGGCCAGAGTTCTGCTACGGCACGCAGCAATCACGTGATGATCATCCTGATGGTGGTGGTCACGCGGCCAGAGTTCTGCTGCGGCACGCAGCAGTCACGTGGTGTGATTTGAAAACTAGTTGATGGATAGCGGAAGGATTGGCAGACATTCCATGGGGAGGGTCTGCGATTGGCCGTTGGTGATTGGACGCCTTATCTAGTAAGAAATCTACTCCCCGCGAGTGCGTCACTGGCTGCCAGATTCACATAGCCCATGGATTGATAAGCCGTGTCGGGACCCTGGTCACTCTTGAGAGCTAATGCAGCTCTATATATTGAGCACTGTCTATATTTGTTATCTAACACGTCTAGCACTATAGCGTCGCTTAACCAGTACCTTTGGGTATGCTGAAGATCGTTAACTCCGCATAAGAACTTCGAACTCACAATGCCGAAAAGCCAGGAGCTAGGAGCCAGACATTAATTTTTCGCATCTTCATGTAGTACAACTGCACGGTTTACCCCTAAGCTGCAGCACTTACTGAAGACGCGGTAACATTGGTCTACAGAACGCAGAGCAGCATATATGTATATATATATATATATATATATATATATATATATATATATATGACAAATATATGACAAATCTTGCACGCACATGTTTTCACAACACGCCTGCTGGCCCGTCCCTGCACACATCCTTTCATAAATGAGGATATGTCATGCAACTATATGGAGCGCAATCGTCCGTCACCCGACCTACATGCTAACTGAAGTAAAGCGTGTGCCTAAAAGGAATGCACGGATCACCAGCATCGTATGCTTTAACACGGGCCCGGGCGGCCGGCTGAGCACCCTTCGCTCGGGTGGACGGAGGTCACTTTGAGTGATCTAAACAACTAACGTAACTAGGGACACCAAATTCACCGGTAAACAGCCTGTACGTGAACTCACTTGTGTCAAAATTTGCGGTTCCTAGGTGATGACCTTGGGGTCAAATAAGGTCAAACAAGGTCAAACCTCAGATAGATGTCCCAAGTGTTCCTAGAGATCCTCATGCAACCGTCGTGAGGCTAGATTACTGTTCTAAGGGAAGGTCGGTGAGGACAGTGAACTTATTTGACCTTAATAAGGCCAAGGTGACCAAATAGATACGAGATTGCTCCTATTTTGCCATTCGAATCAAGCGTCAGGGAATACGCCTCGGTAGTATGTTCCTGAAACAAAATGTTGACCTCGGCCGTTTGAAGTGAGTGACCTACTGCGACCTTTAAAAGTCCGTGGGACATGTCTGCTGTTGTTCTTGTCATTAATAAAATAGAAATAAGCACCCGAAGCTTTTCCATAAAAACAAGCTCTCAAGTAAAAAACAGGTTGGTTTTAACATCGTTTTTGCCTTTATACCTTGACCCTAGGATAATGAAAGTGGTTGCAACTATAAACTCAATTGATTGATTTCCTAAAGAACTATCCCAGATATGTATGATATTGTTCAATACTCCAACATTCTGATACTCTAACAATGATTTCAAGATCATTTCGGAGATTGTTTGATGACTCCTCTGGATTTTTTCTTCGGGATCTCCTCAAGTCCCAGATCTACAGCGCAACCGGAGACTGAGCCTGAGAAGCAGCACCGCAGACCTGCTGAAAAAGGCCGTCGAGTTCTCAGTGCGCAGGGCGCAGCCTGAGACGTGCCTTGCCGCTCGGAGACCAGCATGGCGTCGTGCTTCTCTGCATCTGGATGTTCTGGGTTACCACATGTAACATGCGATATGCAGCCGTCAGCAAACTGTGACATACGCGTGCCTGTAGCCATACAAAATAGCATTGACTGTACCCAACATTCATGACTCACCTTAATTGCTGACGCTATCAAAACCTGCGGCACACCTTTTTAACCTATCTCTCTCTTTCTTGGGACTGATGGTATGGGGTCCGCCCATCACCCTCGTATGTCACACCCCTCAGAACAATGAACCGGCAATGATGCCTTTTGATATGGAAAAACAAAACAAGTGTTAGTGAGCCATACCTTTTTGTCGGCGGCAATTGTATCCATCACGGTGTACGTTCGAGGTGAAAACTGCCAGCCACGAGGTCTCTGCATGACATGGAGCGATTATAGCGTATAAGTACCTCTATTCCCCAGTGTCTCCGGAATGGATAATTTTTTAGCAAAATCATGTACTTATGATATAATAATAACACCTATTCATTTAATGATGCAACTCATCTCATTTATGCCATTGTTTACGGTGCATTCCATCCACATGATAAGTTTGCTTCAGAATAGCGATTCTTTATTTGGAGCAGTGAGGATGAGACGATTCAGCTTCAGATTCGTCGACGGTAACCACTGGTCCACCTCAACCATGCGCAACCGGCAACGCTCCATTTTGCAATAAACGATATGATAGATATGATTTTAATTCCCTGTTTGTTCCCTAACACGCAGTGTCACTCGGGAGAAAAAAAAGAGCAGCACATCATAAAATGTCGCGTCATATTTCATAACCCCGAAAATACTTCGCCAAAGCATTTAAAGATGAGTAGGTTCTGAAACCAGTGCTCATATTGTAAGACTTATGGCATCGCTTTCTCACCTATAGCCATGAACATTTTCAACTAATTTCACATACAGGTGCGTGGAAGGAAACAAGTTCAAACTCACTTAAGGTCTTTCATTAAAAACATATTGGACGCTGTTGGTGCCATTCCATGAGGCAATTGTAGCCACCTCAGAACTAAATAATTGATTTCATCAACAGTAGCGATGAAATTGCTTTTTGTCCTCTCATATCAGCGTACAATTAAAGGTCAATAAAACAAAATGTTTTAACTTACGCCTTCCCGATCCTCGGCTTACCTGATGGAAACGGACACACACATCGCACCCATGGTTCTCGCGTCAGTAGTAGTTGCTCCAGCTCGCGCGCAAACTGGCGTTTGCGACCGCACTGTGGCTCAATTTTACATGCACTTTCGGACAGAGAATCTCTTCCCGCTACAGCGTGGAATGGTTTTAGCACAAGGATTTTTATATGTTGGAGATTGCTATTCCATTTTACGCCTGGAGATGCCATCGATGGAAATTGGGAGCATCTTATTACCAGGGTAGTGGCATATTCCGATCTTGTGTAAGTTTGTTTTAAACACGGTCGTCAGAATAACAGTACTCCTCTGATAAGAATATGGCGATGTTCTGTTATCGATTTATATCATAGGAGCGTAACTTTGTACGTGCGAGGATCCCGATATGCCGCAAAAGGGAACGTGCTTATGATGCCAGGTGGCTACATATCATTCAACCCCAGCCATTGGTAGCCGTATGATTTTTTTCCTCAGATAAATGTACGACACGTATCATCAATATAAGCTAAATGCATGCTTCACATAGTCTTTTAAACGCAGCGAAGGCAATTATCCCAGGATCAATAGACTGCCTGGGTGGAATTATCGTCATCGGTGCACATTTCCCTGATGTCCCCGGCGGGTCCGCACACGCTAGTTATCGGTGCTAATTATCTCAGAAGAGTGCAAGGACGATTCCAGACATGGTGAAGGGAGTGCAGGCATGAAGTAGTCTGTACTGGGGAATTAGGGGTGCGCTGGGCTTGAATAAGATGCGACAAGACACGAATTATGGCGAGCTGAGAGGACAAAAGAAGGCCAGCAGGCATGACCACAGTATTATTATTATTATAGTGCATCATTCTCATTATATACAGAGGTGAGTAAATAGACAACATAACCTATTGGAGATAGCAAATGATGGTCCAATAGCTTATGGTGGATCCTGTAGGCGAATACTGATCTTATTCTTTGAAAGGTTATGCATCAAACGCAATACAGCATTTGCTATTGCTATTCCGCACGTCCCGCCATTGCAGCAGGTATGTGGTATCGAATCAGTGCCGTCCTTCCGTCCTCTCTAACCACCATCCCCAAATATCAACCCAAATGGTTCCGTGTCAATGGCATCATCACCTAAGCTAGCTTAACTAGTACACAGATCTGAATGAAACACTGGATGATGCTGCGTAAAGGTTTCACCTGCGAGTTTGCCAAATCAGAACAGTGATGCGGCACAATCACTTCAAAACCACCATCGCAACAGCTGCGTTAAACAAAATGATTTAATTATCAGTCATATTACATGCGCCATTACATGTTGAAAGGGACACACGAAGAGCCCAATAATTGTCAATAGCGGCCTTGTAGGGCTGCAAGCGTCTAGAAACCAAACACAAAATTTTACAAATCTTGATAACTGTGCGGCGTTTATGTCGCACAGGACTTGCGGTTACGATCATCGCAATCGGGAGTCACCAAAGTGTTCTGAGATTACGGCTAAGAGGCTTAGGAAGATGGAAAGCCCCAACGCAACTTAAAAAGTAGGGCTTAGTTTCGACGCCACCATGGGGAGCAGTTGAAGGGCGACACTGAAGAGCCTAGAATGAGTACTACAACCTGGTGATATAAAAATATACGAATATGCATTTTCAGAAATGTTCAGCAGCCACAGAGCATATTGCAATGAGGCGCGTACCATAGAACGCTACATTTCCCAAATGCATTTTTCGAGCAGTAAGCGTGTTGACCTTGACTTTTAAAACCACCATAATGGGCTTAGGCCTTGTGCCGCCTACTTTCTGAAAGTGTAATCTTTTCGCAGTTCGAAATGACATGTGTTGCTTGTCGTCGCACCGAGTGAGAGCTATGTGAGACCAATCGTTCTGGTTTGCGTAGGTAGGGCCATGTCTGTGCTTTTCAGACGATAGTCGCCTGGTGGCCCTGACCACGGAGACGCTGTCGGCGGCCGACCTACCCGGCGTCGTCTCTCTGTCGGAGGTCGTCCCTCACGACCTGCAGCGCCGGCTCCAGGACGCCCTCTGGCAGCAGGACGTGCCCGTGCTGACCAGCCCACCCCGCTTCCCGCCGGCCGACCGGCTCACCATACTGCTGGCCGGTTCGCTGGATCACGTGACGGCAGCGTACCGGCGACTGGGCAAGCAGCCGGCCGCCCGCTCGCGCCTGCTCAGCTGGCTGCTGGCCGTGCGCGGTGGCGTGCAGCAGGCGCAGCCGGCGCTCGAGGCCTTGCTGCGCGAGAACGAGCCGGCTATGGTCGTGAGCTGCGTGAACGCCTCGTGCGTACGGCTGGCGGCTACCTCGCCCGGTCAAGACGGCGTGCGGCTGGTGCCCTGGCCTCGGGGGGCACCGCCACCCGACTGGCAGCTCCGGCAGCTGGGCGGCCGCACGCTGCGTGTGCTGGTACCCCTCAGGAAGACGCTGACTGCTCACTGCACCTCTGCCATCATAGCGGCCTATATCACCCCTGACAACCGAACGCAACTCTGTGGCTACCTTGGACAAATCTTGCTTGTGCTCGCTGACAAGCTCGACTTCAAGCCGCGCCTGATAAGGAAGAATGGCTGCGGAAGCGCAACAGGTGACCGTGACCCTGGACTGACTGCCAGTAATAGTAAGGCAAGACTCCTTAGTTTGCGACCTTTTAAGTCTGACAGAACAGAACAGATTTGCACAAGGCTCCCGGGATTACCTCGGTATGTGCCATTAACAGACACATGCTCTGTGATTTGATGCGACATTTGACGCTCGCGTAATTTATGGTAAGATACCGGTTTCGTGAGCCAAACGGCTCTGGATGAGAGTCCCCAAAACGAGCGCATTGCTTGACCCAACTGACAGAGTAGCAAGCTAATAACTGACCAAACGATTCAAACCGGGCTGGTGCGGCCGTATCACGCTAAGAACATCACGTGAAGCCATCGCTGGGTCTGTCTAGTAAAGCAATGGACACAGTTGCAGGGGCGAAAGGGCCACAAAGACAAATACAAATTAAATTACACGCGGCACAGCCACCAAACGTTTCTGTTTCAGGAGTCCATTTACACTAAAGCATCATCTACACTGGCCATCAAACACTGAATGATGGCTGACACTAAACTAATAAAGTCATCAGATCAAGGTATACTTGTCAAAACCAGCCCAGAGGTATTGACTTCTGCTATTGTTTAGATAAAGGCATGTTGCCGAAATATCAACCCATCCAGATCTCCATTCTCCTGCTTATTTCCGAGGAATAAGGCTATTACTAGGGTTATATCTACGTGACTAATGTTCCTCGCAAATGCACTGAATAACCTACGTAGTTTTCTTTTCAGCTGAGGCCCCTAACCAGGAATCAATTTTCTTATTTTTGGATACAATCTTTATGCAATATTTTTTATTGATAATTTTTAGGATCCCGTCCCCCAAAAAAGTTCTAAGAAATTACACTACTGCTCGCAACTGTAAAAAGAAACCGTGTCAAATATGGGGAGAAAACTGATTTGAATGCATTTCGGGGTGGGCTCACCTATTCTTTCTTCTGCAACCGCCTCCCCTTTCCCATCAGCATTTTGAAAAAATGCGTCCCTGCGGTCCTACATTTACCGATGAAATGGTTCTACAAGCAACTACAACATTATTTTTGTTGCTGTGACGTCATCGCACAATCAGCTGGAAGGGTTGGCAACCTCCACTCTCTTTCCGTAATCGTTACCGGTGCGGAACCCGCCCTTCCTAATATGATCCCAACTGTTTAGAGCAAAACCCATGCAATATCGGTATCAACAGACGCAAACAACATTTTTGAACAACCCTAGCACCTTCACTTCGTTTTATATGCAAGGTGATGGGAACTAAAAACGTTTTATACCACGCCTGTCCACCGATCAGTACGCTAACTCTGAGGTGCGTCGGGCAATGTGAGAGGCCCACGCCAGCGATGCTCGGCCTCTTAACTTAAAGCCGCTGTTCCTCTCAGCAGCAAGAAGCCCCGAATGATCCTTGGCATGTGTCGCTCTAACGTCCTCCGTTGACCTCTGCAGCTACAGCTCAGGTATCCGCAACCTAGAATCCTCCCAGATCAGCAGGGCTTTAATAACGCTATTACTTTAAAAAAAACTGGCGATTAGCTACGGTCTTTTAGCCAGTCAGCTTCTCACATAAAACAACCAACAGCAACCCATAGCCTTGCACTGAAACCATCGCACTCTGGCGTAGCGAGCATTCGCTCATCTGTCTCAAATTGCACAACGCTTTAAAACGCTGCGTAGAAAACTGATCATATTCGTCGGAAGATGCCGCGGCCAGCTGCGATTCTCACGAGTAGTGATGAGCGATTGACTGCCGTGAAAGTTTGTTACTTTTTAGATCACTGTGATTGATTACAGTGATTTGCTTTTAGGCTGTGTGGTTGAACTTGCTCATATAGCGAAACGAAGGCATTTCGACATGAGCTCAACACATAGTCACGCCGCAAGCGTTTGCGAGTATAGAACAATATTAGCCTCTGGGTTTCATCTATCTGGGATGGTCTGTTGTAATATGTTCTGGTCTTTTGAACCTTGCTTATCATTTTCGAGACTTTGTCATCAATTGGCTCGCGAAAGTGTCAGTTTTTGTCACGTATCATATCAGAATCAGAAGCTTTTCTCACCCTGCTGGTCTTTACGCCCATGTGCTTTCGTTGCACCCTACCGTAAGTGCCTGGTTGAACATCGGTTGAGGCTTGTAGTTTGCAATGCACAATGCCAATGCAGTTTACCCTGCGCGATTCACAGGCCCCGGCAGCATGTTCAAGACAATCAACCGCATTGGTATGTTTCAACTTATCTCCGACTTTGTCCAGGTTATTTTTCATCGCCAGGGAAGATGCTTTTGGACTTTTGTAGTGTATCACATATGTTAGTTTTTTGTTCACCATGGTCATCAGCGCCAGTGTCGGATGACAATATCATATACTTTTTGATCGGTTTTCCAAGATAGGGCAATGGCATTGTAAACGAAAGTTTCAATGCTTCAGGGCGATTCCAGCTGACATACGTTTGTTTGTCTTTTTTGTAAAGCTATCCAATAACGACATCATGGCATTGTTAAACTCAGTATTTGCGTATCCGTTAATAATGAGCATTTGTCGAGGCCGGTCCATCTCCCTATCGAAAGCATTCCACAAAGAACAATTTTCTAAAGCCCGTGAATGTGAGCCTGAATGACCCCTTTCTTATATACATCTGGACAGTCTTCATTCATGCATTTACCCTGGCTGGTGGCTTTTCTGTTTATCTACCTGGAATGTACTATCTCATGAATCAGTCAGGAGGTCTAGAAGTGACTTTGTTGTTCACACTAAGCTTAACAGTGAAATTCAAACCTGATTCGTCCTCACGTCTCTCACGCAGAGGTTTGAACTGATCAGTCTAGGAAAATGTGATAGATGTAGCAGAAATGCATTTCAGGCTTGGTGCCTGGAGAATGAAATATTTTCTTTTTTATGACACATACCTACTCATGCGAACAGGTTCCCCATGCGGGGAGTTCATCGCGTCGCCATCCACCTGTAAGTATAGGTTGCCCTCGGGGCATTTGAGAGGGACCTCTGATGCGCATGCGCGAAGCGTGCGGATCAGACTCAGACTTCACTCCATGACCGCTCGAGAGAACTTGGATGGGGCAAGGGTTTTATGGTGGTAGACATTTGGCAAAATGACAGGTTTGTTCTTTCCGTGGGGACATTCGGTTATAAGCTTTTAACATCTAGTAATTCCAAGCAACCCGTGGGCGTGGGCGTTTTACCTTGAGCATCTCCTTCTTCAGCACTCGAAGTTGCGTACTCCGATGGCAAAAATGGGGAAATGATGGTGTTTAGCCTCTTAGGCTCCTGATATGCTGCAGTGGGAAGTTGGGATGTTATAGGGCTGATTAGGTTATTGCTGGTACACCGGCTTAATAAAGCTGTTGTTTTGCGTTGGCTGAGCTGAAAATGCGCTGGTGTGCAGCTGGTGTCGGGAAATGTTGCTTTGCACTCAGTACATGAACAGTCATTACTAGCGTCTATACCAACCAAACGCGGAGTAAGTACGCACCAAGGCATTCTGGCCTTCGCCGCTCCGTGCCCTGGTGGTGCCAAGTTCTGGTGTTTTCATGCTTGTAGCTCTCGAGCCTGTTTGGGTTTACAAGACCACCATCCTGGTACATTGAGACGTCTGCATGAGAAGCTGAAAAATTAGAATATTGCAGCATCGAACTGACATAGGTATATTTAGTCGGGTACTAGGGAGCGGGGACTTTGGGTGCTCCCCAACCCGAGGCCGGCATTTTTCATCATGTATGGTGAGATCCATTTCACCAGAGTTAAAAATCATCACAGTGCGTTCTCACTGAGCGCCCACCCCCTCTCTGAAGAGAGCCTGGCAGCGCTCCTGGTTTTAGCACAGTGAACAGTTCATGGCTTTGTGCGTAAAATCCAGCATTAGCCGCTCAACATTCGTAAAAGGTATCAACAAGCCGAGAGGCTCTTCGTTAAAAACGTACACAAGTTAATAACTTCATAACCATAGTAATTTTGAATCTGCCAAACGTCGGACAAGACCAGGTTAGGTTAGTTCCGGGTTTGATTTTGCGTGCTGCCTGCTACAGTTGTTATCTTTGGAAATCCTTACCCCTGAGCACCTCGTGACACTACGCTTGTCCGTAGTGAGCTAACGGCTTGGACTTCTGGCTTAAGGACCCAGGCCCAGATCTGGAAAAGTTCCCAGTCTCCAAGATCTTTGACTCAAACTCTGACTCATCACCTCTGAAAAGTTCGCGACTCGGACATCGACGTCTGTAATGCGGCAAGTATGCATCGCTGTTAGATTTTGATTGCTATTTGACTGATACTAAGAATGAACGGACCAGGACGGAGGTGTAAGGTTCCAAGACTCAGACTTAGATTCGGCTGTTCACCCAAGCCCATGCCGTTCTGCCGACAGAGCGTTGCTCTCTGAACGACCGACCGTGCTTTTCCCGTACTGTTATTCCATCAGCACCCCCTCAGACCTCCCTCCCTGAGCGACAGAGTGGCACCTCTCCCAACTGGACCCACTGGCTGGTTCGTTCTGCACTCCTTGTGAGCTCCCCGCACCTCACCAGCATTCCTTCGCCTGCCGACAGAGGGAGATTCATTGAGCCGTCGGGCCCGCCGCCTCACTCCCTCTGTGGTCTCGAGCTGTACTCTCTGCACTTCACCCTCCTGTTGACAGGGCTGCCCGTCTGTTGACAGGACGACGGCTCGCTGGACGGCCGGCCTTCCTGGCTGATCGCTGGCCGCGGCGACCTCGGCGCCGGCACCTGCACCGTCGACGTCAGACGGAGCTCGGCTGTGTACATGGGCGAGTGGTTCTGGAGCGACACCACGTCCATCGGCACCGCCCAGCCGGACCACGAGCACTCCGACTTCCTCGTGTTCGGTGTGCTCACCCCGCGCCTGTGGGCGCTCTCGGGGCTGTACGTGCTGCTGTACGCGGCCGTGATGCGGCTGGCCGAGCTGGCCGGCGGCGCGGTGCGCGGGTGGCCGCTTGGTCGCCGCGCTCGCTCAGCCCGCACCGTCCGCGCCGCCCGCGCCGGCCCGCGCCGCGTGCCTTCCGTCACCGCCTACGTGCAGCAGTCGCTGCGCATGTTCCTCGGACAGGGTGACGACGTGACCAGCGCACAGCCGGCCACCAGGCTGCTCATGATCTTCATTTACATGGTGCGTGGCAGCCGCAGTTGCGATGGGGCTGATCGTTCAGCAGCTGTGTTCACTCTGCTTTCATGTGGCGTCATATTGCCTCCCTGCGGTACCGTTTGCGGCTATGTTTCGAAATATTAGGGCTAGCATCTAACATTTTGGAATATAGTGAGCTTTCATCATAAATGCGACTTGTTTCATAACCACCAAAGTTCCAGTTCCCCACACAGTTCACAAGCACCACCGGAACGGTATTGAGAGTCAGGCTAGGACGGATCACGGGTTGTTCGCAGTGAAAGTGCCGTCCACGGCTCTTCACACTCAGTCGATTTCTTTAACGAGATGCTCAGCGCCACGGTCTTCTACACCAAGGGCTATCACATTCAGGCCGTGCTTGATGCCAGGGGTGGATGGAGGAGAAATCGAGAGTTGGCGGGAGCATTAATGAGGGACCGTCAACGAACACGGGTGCAGTTTCCTGTTTAGTTGGGGGCTCCATCCACTCCCCCCCCCCCCCCCCACCAACTCCGGTTCCAGCCCCTCCCCGAACTTTGAGAGAAAAGTGGGCCAAATCTTGGGTGAAGCCTACTTCTTGGCTTGGATTTTGGAAGTAGGATTCCTATTTTTTGCACCTCAGCCCCCTCCCAACTCACCTTTCGAAACTACGCCCTTGTCAACATGAGCCGGGTTAAGTCACCTGTCGGGACAATGCAACCTTGTTAGAGGAGGCTGTCAAATGTTTCCAATATTGAAATCCATACTGTTGATAGATATACACACAAATGGCCAAACTGCGTCAAAGGCAACGTAGTGCAATCAGATAGAAGGGGCTGTGACTGAGGACTCTGTTTCGAAACAGCCGTTGAGCGGCACGGCAATTGTTTTCTTCTTGTCTAGCCGCTGGTATGATAAACCCAAAAATAACTACGTTTTAAAAGGCGTATAGGGGTATGAACATGGTTAATATCAGGCAATGCCGATGTGACAAAGATGCCCATATTATATTTTACGGTACTTATACGGTATACACATATGTAACAAGGGTATTTTAACCCAACTTTCTCCTTCATGAACACGCAATTGAAATACTGTTCGAGCTTTTGTTTTTCAAAACAGAGTGTATGCCCAAGCTGTACTTCTGAGTCCCAGGACACTAAAGTTAGCCCGGCAGATTCCAGTTCTAAGGGGTGTCAAATTGGTTCCCTACGATTACAGCTCGAGTAAAATCCACCACGTGGGAGTGCTGTGAAGATATCACATCGTGATACGAAGGACGTGTTTGACAAAGGAACTCTCACTGAGCACGGCCCACTGTGCGCTCGTTTGGGATGCAGTGTACCAAGTGCTTACTTGCAGTATGTTTGTGTCCATTGTAACTTGATGTTCATCACTTGATAGCCGTGTTGTTGTTTCACTGTTGTGCTGCCATATCAGTATTTCCCAAGGCTAGTGCTGCCACATAACATGGGTATCATAAATAATCTGACAATGATATAACGATGAAAACTATCGTGCTACCCTTGATCACGCCAGCTGGCTGATTCCAGAGCACCGTGACACTGATGTCAATCTACGCGGGCAACCTGACGGCGTTCTTCTCCATCGGCCGCTACTCGGCGGCCATCGAGACGCTGGAGGAGCTGGCGGCGTCGCCAATGGAGCCCCACATCACCTTCGGCCAGAGCCACTACTACGTCTTCGAGAACGCCAGCAGCGGCGCGCGCGGCCGCATCTGGCGCAAGATGCAGGCGTGCGCCGGCTGCGTGCACACTCACCACCGCACCACCAGCAGCGCCGAGTTCGTGGCGGCCCTGGTGCGCGGCGAGCTGGCGTTTTTCCAGAGCCAGCGTGCGCTGCTGCAGCGCGCCGATGACTACCTGTCGCGCACTGGCCAGCCGTCGGCGGCACTCTGCCCGATCAGGCTGGCGCGGCAGGCGCTGCGCCGCGACTTCTACAGCCTCATGTTCCCGCACCACAGCCAGTACAGCCCGCTGTTCGACAGGGCCATCCGGCGCCTGCGCTACCAGGGCATCATCGAGCGCATCTTCACACGGGTAGCGGCCAACCGCTGCACGCGTTCGGCGCCCCTCCGCCGCGACGTCGCCCCGCTGGACCTCCACCGACTGGAGGGCGCCTTCTATGTCTGGCTGGGCGGCATGGGCGCTGCTCTGTTGGCGCTGATGGCCGAGTGGTGTTTAAGCCGCAGGAATATGCGTCGTCAAGCGTAGCTGTATGCCTCAGCCTAAAACAGACGAGAACCTTTGACCCCTGGCCTCGGTCAAGGGTCACAGTCACGTCGTGACGGTGGCTGATCTCAGTGAAGGTATCACTGAGACGGTTACGGTTACGGTGTGACGGTTCCTAGTCTTGGTCAAGGTGTCACTGTGACTGTCACGGTCACGTTTTGATGGTCCCTGGCCTTGGTCAAGGTGTCACTGTGACAGTGACGGTCACGGTGTGACGGTCCCTGGCCTTGGTCAAGGTGTCGCTGTGACAGTCACGGTCACGGTGTGACGGTCCCTGGCCTTGGTCAAGGTGTCACTGTGACAGTGACGGTCACGGTGTGACGTTCCCTGACCTTGGTCAAGGTGTCACTGTGACAGTGACTGTCACGGTGTGACGGTCCCTGGCCTTGGTCAAGGTGTCACTGTGACAGTCACGGTCACGGTGTCACGGTCCCTGGTCTTGGTCAAGGTGTCACTGTGACAGTGACGGTCACGGTGTGACGTTCCCTGACCTTGGCCAAGGTGTCACTGTGGCCGCGCCACGGTGCCGCAACGGGGGCTCAAGCCCAACTGTGCGGAGAGGCGAAAGGCCGTTTGTAGTGACTGACGACTTCTTTCCATTTCTTTGACATCATATAGGTCAATTTTTATGTTGGATTGCATTAGGCCTAAGTGGGACATTATGCCGCTGGTGATTTCCGGATGACTGGCACGACACTGGGCCAGCTGTAGGAGGACTTCATAAAGTGTTCTAGGGCGTGTAGACCCGATGACATTTGTATTGTCATCCTGCTCCTCTGTTTTAAGAAGCGCCGTTTGCCCGCTGTCTGACGCGAGGTAGCTTGTGTTTGTTGACCGCAACGCCAACGTCATTACTTGGGGCTGCCATAATAAGTAGCATGGCCATCAATTAGCGCACAGTAACGAAAACAACCTCCGCCCCGGCAACCACCGGCAAGGCAAAAGCTGAGCTCTGTCCACTGGAAAAAGCACACGCAAAGTAACAGCATTGCGCGCATCAGGAAAAAAACGACCAATTGCCACAGTAACGTCATTTCCTAGATACTATCAGGTGGTGCGTATAAGTTAACGATACAATAATCGCCACCCCATTAAAACGCAAATGAGGTCATGCGAATCCGATCAATTGTTCCGGGGTGCGGGGAAAGTGCACCCTCGATGCAAACTGATGAGCTATGGAGTCCATCACATTCCGCGCTGCATTTGCCCAATGGAGGCAAAACCGACAACGTGTCTGCTTATATATCCAGAGTTTGCTGCGTGCAACAGGGCTATTTCATTGGTTGGTGGAAAAAACGTGTCACGCCCATTTTTCGTAGCTCTGCCAACAAGTAAGAGTGACCACAGCTGTAACGTGTGACGGTTGTCCCACCGCTGCTACTAACGACGGTTGTGCGATTAGTTTA
Source organism: Pollicipes pollicipes (assembly GCF_011947565.3). Lineage (NCBI taxonomy): Eukaryota > Metazoa > Arthropoda > Thecostraca > Pollicipedomorpha > Pollicipedidae > Pollicipes > Pollicipes pollicipes. The sequence continues at coordinate 54,687,068 of NW_023596576.1, forward strand.
GTTGCAAACTGACCACGAGGCGTTGGCCTAGTAACATTAGAGCAAAAGACACGAAGATGACTCTGTTGCAGATGCATGACCAAAAGCGTCGGGCTCGAGACCTAAATATCAACCTACAATCGCACGCGCCGTTGCTCTACCCGTTTGGTGCATGCAACGTGTTCCGCTATAGCTTCCAATGGGACTGCGGTCTGAGGCCAGATTTGTAATAAAAGATCATCACTGCTCCCTGCCAAAAAATCAAACGCAAAAATTTCCTCCGCCTGCCGAGCATTATAAACGGCCCTGATTCCCGACGTAAACGCCACTGGAGACGACTTTTTTAGGCTCAAAATCACCTATTGCTTACGAGAGGTATAGGATGCTATCGTACTGCAAACAAACACTTGTTAACGCTTTTATTTGCGATGGTCGATTATGCTCATGGAGAGCGACAAACAGTTTTTGGTGCTGCAAACTAGGTTCAACAAGTCTACATCATCATCTACATCTTAAACAAATTTATACTCGGGTAGTAGGCAGTGGTCTAAGGTACACAAGAAGGTATGGTACTTCACACGCGTTTTTTGCGTTTTCTGACTAGTTAAATAAGGTATGAAGCATACCGAGCAGTGTAAAAAGCAAAAATATTCATGGTTGTGCGGAGCAGAAATAAAGTAAGTTTGGTATGCAAGTAGTTATTAAAGTCCATTAGTGAGAAACATGCCGAATTTGAATAAAGCCAGCACACAAACAGGACCATGGCCTGTACTTGTGAAGGTCGAGGGGGGGCTCAGGAAGGTTAACTACCTCTCACTTCTTAAGATTTAAGTCGCGCTTAGGGCTCTTTTGTATTACCCTAAACATGCACGCCGATTTACTTAGTTCACCATCTTCCTCAAACGCGCTGGGTACAACCGCTTCAGGTGGTAAATGGCAGCATCCTGTCCTATCATGTAGGGCAAACGGAGATATTTGGGGGTAAACCCGAGGTTTCTCGAGTACCACATGTTCCGCTTTATGTTTTATATCGCTTTGGTTCTTCTGCATGGCTGTTTGCAGTTCCCTCAACGTATGTTCATGGAGCTCAAGATGGTATAATGAATACTCTAAGGGCCTCCGGGTCGACCAGGGAACCCCCCCCCCCCCCCCACCCTCCCCCTCGTATCGCCAGAACGACAGCCGGAATGCACCCCGCGGTGGGACGAGATGGCCCTTCAGCTCTGGACCTGTAATCATGTGCCCCCTAACCACCCCACTCCCCAGTGCTTTACTGCTCCCCAGCAGAAGTTCCTCCAGCATATATGTTCCTGTAGTATGCGCTGAGCCTGCTCCCCCTTCTCCGCCACTTTCTGATTTTTTTCTCGTCTTTCTCCTATGGGACGAATTCTGTACTAGAGAAGCTAAATTATTGACTTAACAGGCCAATTCCGGCCTGAAGAGGGCTATTTATTCTTAGGGGGCCTATTTAGGCATTTTTTTAGATTGCCCCCCCCCCCCCAACTTAAACAAAGCTCCCGCGCTTCTGAAAGGCGGTATCTGACCCAGCTTGTAGTGATCTATTCCGCCATCCGTTTTGGTTGCATTACCTTGGCTAATGTTGTAGAAATTGGGCAGCGCCGAACCGAGCCAAAAACACAGACTCCGCTATATGAATGTTATCGACTGGCGTATCTCATCACCATTTTGAAAACAAATAGTTCATAGATAACCACATTCATGAAAATAACTGTGATTACCAGAGTTTACCACTATATGATCAGGTATGACGACCTGCAATCGAAAAATTGAGCTTAGTATAGTTTTATGTTTGCTCAGGGGTTGTATGGGCTCGGGAACATAAGATGAAGGACAGAATATCAACTGACTGACCCACACTAGTGACACTACTCTGGTTGTGCCAGTATCTAATTTCTGACCTATGTCTCTTCCATATCATCCATTATACGGCCATTGGATCTGACAACATCTTGTTTCAATATCAACAAAAGGTCACCATTTGATAGGAATTTGCAATCTTGACAGGCGAGGACATAAGCACAGCACAGACAGATTATACAGAGCTATTTTGATTTTTTTTCTTCAAAAGTCAGCTGTCTCATTCGCTTCTGCCTCCGCTGTTCGCCATACCCCTGCCAGAGTAAAATGCAAAAAGTTTACAAAGATAAGCTGCTGCCATTCTAGAACCTGCAGCTGTGGCCGCACTTTAGGGAGAATTGGATGGTTGGATAGCTGGAATTCTATCAGTGTTCTACTCCCTTAAATATAGTGGGGTGTAATGCAATAGCCTAATGTGGTTCATAAGTACACCATTCATAAAAGACATCCCTACTTTTCCACAATGATGAGCACATAGTTTCAGATGTGAAGTGTCGATTTGAAAATGTGTAGGTAAATGCTAGGCAATTATCTTCGGCTAGCCATTAAGTTTTGGTAAGTGCAGTGATATTATTAAGACATGTTGACTGAATGACATGGCTTAAGTGTGTGCTTTTAAATGTTTTATGACACATATGTGGATCTTCTATGTAATAGTTCCAGCTGTCAGGCACTCACTTCTTAGTTGAAGGCTAACATGGTTGTGCAAGGGTGAAAGGCTAATTTTCAGCTAACAGCAAAGCTTTATTGGTTGTGATATGGGGATGTGGTATGTTATGTGGTATGGGGATGTGCAGTTTGACAAACTTGATGTGTGTCACTTTCATGCGGTGTGAAAGCAGAAATATGTGGGCAATCCTGTGTGAAAGTTTCAGCTGTCAAGTGTTCTCTTCTAAGACTTGGGGAATATGATCTATAACTAGCAGCCACGCTTAGCTAGTTGCATTGGCGGTATGAAAGCATGCTGATTGCTTGACTTGCCCGTGGAGTGTGGCTTTTAATAAATGCGGAAGAAAAATACGCGCGTTGTTCTAAGTGACTTGTATGACTTTGTGGCTGAGAACCATGAGATGAGGTCTTGCGCTGAATCAATGACACCAGTATTCCAGGTCGAGTGCTTTAAAAGAACCAATGAGAAACGTGAGACAGGCCATGGTCTGCTAAAGAACCATGGGGAGTCAGGATCCAGGGTTTGGGTTTTTCAAAGCAATCAGTGAAAATCAGGATCCACGGTTTTACTTTGCCGAAAGAACCAATGAGAACTGAGATTCAGGACCTTGGTTTGTGGAAAAATTCAGCAGGAACCAGGATCCAGCGTTTTGTTTTGCCGAACGAACTGGTGGAAACCAGAATCCAGGGTTTTGTATTGTCGAAGAAATCAGTGAGAATCAGGAAGCAAAAATGGGAACCAGACATGCCTGGGTAAAATCATTCCTTGCCTTTGACTTAACGGACCTTTCTCTTCTCCGCCGAGAGGCAAAGCAAGCGCGGTTTACTTAAAAGTAAGTCGTGGGTCCTGACATATGCAACCAACGGTCGATGCGCTTTTGACGGTCTGGCATGTCACGCAAGTAAGCATGCCTTCATCTCATGTGGATAGAGTGATCGCCGATGATGGTTTTAGCCACAACTTACTTGCAAATAACTGTTATTCGAACACTGTCTCAAGTGCGCCATTCCTGTGCGCCACTAGGTCCAAGGTTCAAGGTTCTAGGTTCCACGAGACTCAATCATCCCCTTTGATTTTGATTCACCACATGCCCATATTTGGAAAAAAGGCGCTCTTAATTACGTAAGTTGTTCAGTGCATTAGCAAGGAACGTTATTCACATAGATAAGACAGCAGTATTAGCCGTATTCCTCGGAAAGACCAGGAGAATGGAGATATAGTTTGGTTGATATTTCGGCAACATGTCGTTACCGAAACAAAAGCAAAGGCACCTTCCGCTTTTGTTTCGATAAAGGCATGCTGCCGAAATATCAACCAAACCATATCTCCATTCTCCTGGTTTTTCCGAGGAATAAGGCTAATACCACTGCCTTATCTAGACGCGTTCTTCACTGGCGTGTATCTGTGACGCCACCTGAGTGAATGGAGCTTGGGGAACCGTCAGTGAGGAATACGTCAGTGAGGAACCGGACCCAGGTAGAACAGCAGTCCCGCCTGTGTTTGACTTGAGCGCGGCGGAAACATCCGTACAAGCGGCGGCGCCGCGGCGGTCGGCAGCGACAGTGGGCCCTCCCTTCACAGGCTTTCAACAGCACCAGACTGCAGACGCGGGGTTCTAAAGCACATACGGCTACACCCGCGGGGTTCTAGAGCGCCAGATGGACAGGTAGATGGCGGCCCCACCATTGGCCGGCGTGATGACGGCGGGCTGTCCGCGAACGCTGCGGTCCTGGAGGTCGGCAGCGGCGGTTTACCCACTCAGGTAACTTATTGAACAGTGGAAGACAAGAAATTGAGGTTTACGGATCGTTGACATATGGCCTTATCTCATTAAGCCTTTTCAAAATTGGCTGCAGCCTTAATTTTTCCTCCGCGATCTTCCACATAAAGCTCGCCCCCGCGCATTCCAGTGGCACTGTCGAAGCGAGTCTATGTTTCTGGACTAATCCAATATGGCAGCCGGTTTTACGTACCAGCAAGAGGACCACTCCATTCAGCTGTCTGATCTAGTCATGCACATCTATGAATGAGTTACTGTTGGAAGCGGGCTGTTTGAATGAGCGCTCTTCGACAAGGATAGTTCATTGTTCACCGAATGGCCGAAGGGTCTGTACAGCCTCTGCGAAAATATTAGAAGATCCGTGCACGACAGTGCATGAATGGATGGTGAACAGTTGTGCAAATTGGTGACACGCGCACAAATGTTCGCAGCAACTGCCGAACGAATGTTCTGGCGTGCGATCAATGCAACAGCAGATGTTTCGATTGCCAAGAACTAAGTACGCTGATGGTGTACCCAAGGCTGGTTTCTGCCATCCAGCAAGCCTGTTGGTCGCTAATCGATCGGTTAGCCGCAGGGCGCGGCAAGGCAAGTCGGTTAACCGGCCGTGGGGAAGTTGGTAAGCCGTAAACATACGCGTGCTCACCGATAGGAATCGTGGCTTTGGGACGCATAAATCTATTCCGTGGACCACTCGGCGACAAGTCGAGTTTCAAAGAGGGACTAGACTAGTGAAAAACATATGAAAATATGCAACGGAATGTAGATGTGCTTGTCGGATCACTATGACATAGACGTTAAAATAGCTCCGAGCACTGGACATGGAATTTTGTCATGCCGGTCATACTGGTGCACCCTTGCTCGTATCTGCAAACACTTATAACATCTAATACTATTAAAGCATGCCCGGGCGGCCGCTGGAATACGCTTTGCTTGGATGCGGGTCAGTTTAACCACTCTGATATCTCAAATTATGTAAAACCACTTGTGTCGTAATTTCAGGACTATAGGTTATGACCTTTGGCTCAAATAAGGTCAAATAAGGTCAAAGTCAAGATTGGTGTTCAAACTGCCCCAGACCTTTTCATGCAACGGCCTTGAACCTAGATCTATTTTTCAAGCAAAAGGTTATTTGCGTTTATCTTAGGCCAGTGGCCTTGTTTGAACTTGAGAAGGCCATAATGACCAAAAACCTATGACATTGTCTTGACTTTTGAGTTCGTATAAATGTGAATGATTGCAATAGGCGGTACGTTTTATAAAAACAAAACGTTGATCCGGGTCATTCTAGATCAGTGACCTTCTCTAACTTTTCTGAGGTGAATAGAAAAAGTCTGTTGTGATCTCTGTCGAAATGAGCATCAGAAACTACGCCATTAGCCAAGCTTGCCAGCAAAAAAACAGGTTGCTTTTGACCTCGGTCTGACTTTCACGCCATACCATACTCAATGGAATTTGATGTACTCTTAAACTTCAGAGATGAAATTAGTGCTCGGAGATGTATGGCTTTGCCTAACTTTCTGTTGTCGCATCAGATTGAGCAAATTCCTAGAAACTGCTTTTGCTGACAGCCATGATCTGACTCTGACCTGCCATAGGCCAGCGACCAAGTAAATATAATTATTATACCAAAGGATTAAATCGCCGACGACTAGACAAAGTTTGGTGTTGCTACGCCGCGCCGCTCGAACTTTTAATGCTCATGTGATACATGTCAGTTAAAACAGCAAGAAAACGATAGCCGTAATATTCCGAATGCAGGACTTCAACCAGATAACCGTACGGCTCACTCAGTCTGCTGCGCCGGCATCGGATCTGTGTGCATTCTCGCTACTTAGGTATGCCACGTGCTGTTCCCACCGATCTCACGTCTGAATTTTTACACGCGAACTACATGTGAATAATGATAAAATAAATTTCCTGTAAGGATGTTTTACAATAAAATATATAAGACCGCAAACTCTACGTGTGAATAAACTGTTAGCGTACATAAACTCTACGTGTACATGAACTCTTCATGTAAACAAACTGTCCGTGTGCATAAGCTCTATGTCTGATTTCTCTACGCATATCTCACGCAAGAATTGTAATTTCCTCGTAAGTTGTTTGCCATCACCGATGTGATAATGGAGTAAGTCCTAAAATCCCGCACTCCTCACCAATTCCTTCAAAATCCTCCCTGGCAGCTCCCATAGATCAGATCTCACCTAAATGTGGTCAGTCCGTATTCAAAAGGCGTGGACATAGCAGGACTTGATGGTTCCAACCTCTCACCACTTTGAACTGCGCTGATATGGCGTGATCGTTTTGTGATCAACAAGCACTCTTACCAAAAAGCCCTACGTGAAACATAAAGCATAGCGCTTCACGCGCGTCCACTTAAATCTGATCGTTCTTTACTTGCGCCTGCAACAGCTGTGCATCAGCGTCGAATACACGCCAGGTAGAGGGCTAGCAGCCTGCGCATGAGCGGAGATGCTCTGATCTCAGCACTGAAGCCGGCGCTCACGCAGCAGCTCCCCACCGGACTTTTTCCTACATCCTCTGGTGGTAGTTTGAATGTAATAAAGCATCACGAGAAAAATACGATACATCCAACAACGCTGGCAATGCTTCGGACTAGCCAACTGCTTTCGATTGTAACAATGTGGTAGCGCAGGCCGCTGAGATGGCCGCAATGACGCCTGAGGTAGTTCATGGGAAATAACAAACGCCAAAATTAGTATCCGGAGTGTCACCCCGAAACGAAAGTCACCAAAAGACATTGCTCCATTGGGAATGGTGTGGCGATAAGATTGGAATAGCCGGGGCATCGTCCATCTTGCATGAAAATAACGTCAACAGCACTTAATGCGAATATTGGCTTTGCGTAGACGTTCGGTAGTGGCACCGCAGACATTTTTAAAGGCCGCACCTGGTCGAATTGCAAATGTTCTTCACATCATGTGAAAAAAATAATCATTGCTGTGTGATGGTGTCGGGTTGGGTCGAGTCCAGACCTGTGAGACCATCAGCAGTGGGATGTAGATCCGTTGGAAGTCCCCAGAGCGAGAGTCAGCAGGCGTGGCAGCCCCATATCAGCCGTGTTAACCCATGCTGATGCATGTGATGCCGCTGATCGGCTACGCATGTGAATACGACAGTGCATACTACCTCTGTGGTCTGGGGAAAAGACACTAGGTTCTTATCACTGACTCTAGCTAAACTGTTCTAAATTGGGGGGGGGGGGGGGGGTGGGGGCTTTTGTACTTAACTGGGTCCCAATGGCCTGGAGCCCTAGGATCTTGATCTCCCCACTCTACCAACACTTTCCTCATCTTATGATTCCATGACAAATGACCACTTGCACATATGCTATGCCCTTCTTTGTCCCACGCCGCACAAGATGTCTGGCTGATGGAATATGTAGAGAGCGGTGGAAGACTGTTTCGAATCATTCGAAATAAAAAAAGAAGACATTTCAAGGTTCAGGGTTCATTGTCAATGTGCGAACGATAAAATTGTCTGAGTAAATATTGAATTGCGGTTAATTTGGCCCCCGCAAAGATTTCTGTCAATTCACTGTATATATGTGGAGTCGAAACCGAGCCAAGCAGCGGTGGCTTGTTTAGTAGACGGTGTGACTACGTCGCATTACAGCAGGACTGCGAGCGAAAACTGTATTTTTGTAATACCACGACACTGCTTTGATAACTGCATATCATATCTGGTCTCGATGAGGGTCATAGTTTTGTCACATGAGTTAGGGGGAGGAAGAGGCTGAACAGTGCAAAAAGAGGGAACATACCCAAACTGGTCAACGAACGGTTTCTCTACTGATTTAATCCACTTTCTTCTCAAAGTTGGGGGGGGGGGGGAGACTGGAGCCCGAGTTGAGATCTGGACCTTCCCCAACCCAGTAAAGTAGAGAACTACTCTCCTGGTCTCAAAAGGAGTCTGGGGACGCCTGCAACGTCGCACGACGTCAGAAATTTTCCACCCGATAAATGACGTCTCACTGAAATGTCTGCATGCGACAGTTAAGACCGACAAATGTGTAATAACTTGACTTGTCTTACGGTGTTTTGAGAAAGCGGGAAGCAACTTTAGTAGGTGGAAGCAAGTGATGCAGCGCGCAAGTTTTCGGCTATCTAAATCTTCAAGTTGTTGTCCATTTCATCCCCCTTAGATGCAGAAGAGGCAAAGGGAGGGGGAGGGGGAGAATTGGACGAGCCAGGACGCGGGTACTCCACTGTGAGAGGGAAAATCCCCACCTACTGGCTCGCCAACCAAGCCTTGGGGACCGACGAAAGGGGCGTCATCGCGCGGAGAACATCTGTACTTCAGGTTTGGGTAGCGGCCGATATGTGATTGGAGTACCCAGGTCCGGCGTTCTGCTCCTGATGGGTGGGGACCAGTCACCTTCCTGTTCGGTCGTTTCCACATGTTATTTAGGATGGTGATCTTGAACGTGCTGTGGTCGACTGGATCGCTCGGTTGGTGAGGTCCCACGTGATCTTCCAGCAGCGTGCGAAAGTCTTTGTGTCGGAGGTTTCGCAATTGCTCATTGAATTGCTGACAGGCCCGCTAGATTTCTCCGATGGCAGTAAATGGCTTATTGTCTCGTTTGTAAAGTTGGCACGTTATCTCGTATACCAAGCAGGATGTGTGCTAGGCGTAACTTCACGAGGTCTGCGGATCACGTCGCCCGATTATCACACAAAGGGATTTTGAGCCCTCCAATTTGTGTTTGCAGAATGCCCTTTCACGCATTCCCTATCAAAGCATCATTTTAAGGCCAGTTATCTCCACTAGATTCCGACTCCTTCTCGAAAATCCTGATCTGTCCCCTGTGTTTTAGAGACGGGGTTGCACTCAAGAGTGTATGGCACCCGCCATGTCGAAGCACGGCATACACTCGGGCCCATTCCCAAGGAGCCTGGGTGGTTTACTTACAGCGCCCTTGATTTTCCTGCCGGGTGATCACTTTTTGAATAGTGTTGGCGGTCTGGTGGGCCTTTCGGTCAAGCTGGCTGGTCTGTCTTGCCTGAATGGTCAGATGGTTGCACAAGATATGGCCATAGAAAGTCTTTTCGTAACGATCTCACCATCCATTGGTTTGTCAACGTCCTGTAACTTCCGTTGTGCTGCAAGTGTGTGTGACACATCAGGTGCTAATCAGATGATCCGCAATACACCACCACTTGTAACAGGTCGGTGGAGCCATAGGGAAATACGATCGGCTCGGCATCCCATTGTTAAGGCATTCAGCATGATTTATGGCACAGCCTTGTATTATTGTAGTGAAGTCATGTAGTACAGCAAGTTAGATTGATAAGCTTGACTGCGGGCAAGCCGGGGGCACCTGAATCTCGTGAGATTTTTGCACGGAGCGATGAAGGCCAACTTCCTCTTACGTCCATGTGTTTCATCGTGAATTTCATCGATTGGTATGTCTTAACACACGCCCGGGTGGCCGACTAGATACCCTTCTCTCGTGCGGGGGTCAATTTGACCCGCTGAGATCTCGGGAACTAAGAACGGTAGAGACACCAAATTTGCAGGGTGTGTTAACCTGTACGTGAAATCACTTAGGTAAAATTTGTATGTTTGTAGGTCATGACTTTCAAGTCAAATAAGGTCAACAAAGATCAAATTCCAGGCTTGTCCCCAAAGGACCCCAGAACCTAGGTAACTGTTCTAAGCAAAAGGCATAATGTTAATCTAAGGTCAATAACCTTTTCGACCTTTTGAAGGTCAAGGTGACCAAACTCATGCAAGTTTGCCTTGATCTTATGTTCCTAAAACAAATTGTTGACCTGGGTCATCTTAGGCCAATGGCCTATTCTGACCTCTAAGAAGTCCACGGAATATTTATAATGCGGATCCTGCTATCAGGAAATTCGAAATGAGCACCAGAAACTGCCCCAAACAGCAAGCCCTAGAATAGCAAAACAGGTTGGCTTTGATCTTGATGTGAACTTTATACATGGCCTTAGTTCAATGTAATTTACTCATTCAATTATTGAGTTGTCTAAGAAAGCATCTCTGAGATGTACGGGTTCGTCTAACACTCAGTTGTTAGATCGGATTGAAGGATTCTCTACAAATTGCCTTCGCTGAAACCATGGCCTGATTTTGACCTGCCATAGGTCAGTGAGCTTACAAGGTACCACTAAATTTGTTATGCCAAACTACCCGCTATTCAGTTGTCTACAGCTATGCAAAATTTGGCGCGGCTACGCCACGTCGCTCGGAAACTATTCTGGAAAAACCTTCGGGGGGGGGGGGGGCAACTTGGCCCCACCACCCGAGCGCGTGTTAATATGTACTACGCACTTGTCCAGCTCTATGGCAGTATGCGATTTTACCCAGGATCAATGTATCGCGCCTGCGTAGTGCAGAGCAGCACCGCCCCGGAGGTGAAAAGAGCTTCTGATCTACCGGATATGGTCGGTGACAAAAAGGGACACTTTTGCGAGCCAATGGGTAACAAAAAAGCGGAAATAAAAACGGATTACAGCAGAGCAGACCCATTACAACTGACCATCCCAGCTAGGCAAAACTCAACACTTAGCATCGAGTTGTACTCGCCAACGCTCGCAGCGTGGGTATGTGCAGACCACTTGTCGAGACGTTGACGCTTCGATGTATGAGCAAGCTGAGCCACAAGATGCTATCAAAGTTAGAAGCCTTAATCAAGATATACTTCGAACTTTACTATACTAGGGCTGACGTCACAGATAAGTAGTAAAACTGTGATTCTCCAATGACGCTCAGGTAACTGCTCTTTGCAGATTTTTTTCAGCCAAGATTCATTTCACATACTAAACAGCATTAAATATCAAACAGCTAGGCTTATTTCTTGTGCGAAAGGGGGCGGGGGGGGGGGGCACAGCATCTTGTGACGAACGTGGTCAGTTTGCTGCGCAGCATTTTAATGCGTCGTGCCACTTGAGATAAAAGGATTTGGATGCTCGCGACGCGGTAAATAATTGGGTTCACTGCAAGGCTGTGGGCTGCTGTGAACTGTGTTCATGTCGTGAGAAGCTGACTAGCGAGAAGAACGTAGGTACTTTAAAAAGAGCTGCCGAACTAGGAAGATTTCCGTTTGTGGATACTTGAGCTGTCGCTTCAGAGGTAAAACAAGAACGTTGGAACGACACATGTCAAGGAATCATTCGGACTTCCTGCTGCTGAGAGGAACAGCGTCTTTGACATAACAGGCCAAGCATCGCTCGTGTAGGCCTCTCACATTGCCGGTTGCACCTCAGGCTTAACGTACTGATCAGTGGAAAGGTGTGAGATAAAACGCCTCGTATTGTCATGATATAGCACATGAAGCTGAATGAAGGTGCTCGAGATGCACTAGAGGTGTTCGAAAATGTCGTGTGCGTCCGTTGATATCAATATTGCGGGGGTTTTGCTCTTAACATTTGAACCGTGCGAAGTGCGAGTTCTGCTCCGGTAATGGAAACGCAGAGATAAGACAGTAGTGATGGCCTTAATCCTCGGAGAAAAATCAGGAGAATGGATATATAGATGGATTGATGTTCCAGAAACACGACTTTATCGACACAATAGCAGAACTATGCTGTTGTCTTCTGCTGTCTTCTGCTTCTGCTACAATAGCTTTCTGTCATTGTTTGATAATGGGATGTTGCTGAAATATCAGCTCATCTATGCCTCCACTCGCCTGGTTTTTTCCGAGCAATAGGCCTATAACTACTGTTTTATTTATATGAATAATGTTCCTCGCATATACGCTGAACAACTTACACAGTTATGCGAAGATGGTGGAGGTTACCACCGCTTCCAGCTGATTGTACGATGCCGTCCGTCCCGAAACTAAAAGTGGTGCTGTCAGGTGCTTGTAGAATCATGTTTTCCGTAAATGTCGAAATACAGGGATGCAGTTTTGCTAGATAGTTTGGGGTGAGGGAAGGTGAGGGCGCAAGAAGAAAAGGATCTGAGTTTGCCCTCAAAATGCACTTAAAACAGATTTTTCTCAAGATTTGCCGCACTTTTTCAAAGTTAAGAGTAGAGGTGTAGTTTCTCAAAGAAAATTCGGTACGATGAACCCTAGAAGATTGTTATTAGCAAAAAATACCTAACAAAAATGAGCCACATCCCTGGTTAAGAGGATCACCCCCTCCCCCCCCCAAACCGAATAGAAAAGTACACGCCTCTAGGCTGGTTACGTTAAGTGTGCCTTTATCTGAAAATTTTGCTAGATTAGCCTCAACCATCACTCAGTGTTTGATAGATGGCGAATAATGCTTAAGTGCAAATGAACTCCAGACACAAAAATGTTTCATAGTTTTGTCGCAGGGCATTTCATTTTTCATTGTTTTTGTGCTGCATCGCATTTATAGCCATATTGCAACGGTTTTTGACAGATTTGGCTACAGGTGACAATTTAGACGGTTCCAACTTTCGTCCGTGACGGAAAAGGCACTTTTTCACTCCTGCCACCGACCAGGGAAGAGTCGCACGGCTTTTCATTGCAATCACAATGGCCTGTCGGCAGTACCTTGAGCCGAAGCCCAGGTGACTGTTACAGAGGCATTGTGCGAGAACGCTTCTGATAACTCTTGACGTAAAATGCACGATCTTTCTTTCTGTGTGCCTCTAGCAGAGCTGGGGCTGCATCGAAAGCTTTGTGAACATGAGTGTTCCCGTGAATACGATCACATCTGCACTGGAAACATTCTATTTGATGGTGTACTTGCCATGGTATTCGTTGCGCCGCCTTCTCAGGGCACCACCTGTGCTAGTTAGGCAAGCGGGTACGAACGGCAAGAGGCGGCCTCTACGCGTTTCTAAAAGCCAGGTCGATTTGTGGCTAGGCCCCCACGGGCTTAAACCCTTGGCCTGCAAGGAGCTGCTGGTTTGTGGGCCTTGGAAAGTCTGTATAGCTCAGCAGTTCATAAGATTCTGGACAGAACAGCCTCGATGACACCCTTGTTAACCTCACCGGTCAATGTGCCCTTGATGGGACGCTTTGTGACCACTTCATGCTTCGGCATGTGGTTCCGCCTCACTATTCCACACTGTGCAACCAGACATTGAGTCTCGTGAGTGTCGTTACACTTCATGAGCACAGACCAGTTGCAATCGTCCGATGGCCTTATAGTCAGGAGTTTCTCTTGGCGAAACTGGGTGACGGTTTGTTTTTGTGCTCGACTTTTTCCAGACCAAGACTGCAAAAGAACGCCGATGGCTTCAGCTGTAGGCAACCCATCAACCTTTCTTTGCCTCCAGAAGCTTTCAATCACCTGCACAAATGGCACTATATTGGGGCCATGAACTGTGCAGCCTGGCTGATGCTGGCAGCTATGTATTTAGTTCTATCCCTGTTGCACTGGCTCTACCCTTAGAAGCTCACGTGCAACACAGAGCACCTAAATGTCATCAGCATTGATTCAATGGATCGTGTTTTGGTAGAACACCAGCCGAGTATGCCCAAAGACTCGCGGGTTCCACATTATCCTTGAAGGGGTCATGTGAGGGGCTAGCAATTTTTTTTGTCGCCGACCGATTTCTGCGGACAAAATTGTCTCAAGCGATACCATATGACAAGAAATGGCAGTGGGGTCAATGTCAATCAGCGTCATCAGAAAACGGCGCATCAAAGACGGCCTCTTATCACCCCGACTTGTAATAGCATGCACACAAACGGAAAATTCCTTTATGCGGTGTAATTAAACCAATACCAGGATAAGTGCTGCTACGAAGAATGCAGGCCCACTGGCCCTACACAATGGGATAGTTCAACCACAAAGGCAGCCTTCTTCCACCCTCGGGACTCACCGTGGCCTCACGTTTAAGGTTGATCTACGGCTGGATTTGTTATACTTGACCGCGAAAAAAACGGCAAAGGATTTCAACAGTCGGGGCAGCTGAGTACATGACAACATACCACCTGGCGGTGGGCAGCACTGGGGGATGACGTCCAACATGCGGGCCTTCTCGAGGCCATGTCCCCTTATAGCAAAACATGGGTGCGGTTCGAGCTGCACTCCAACCACATCATGCTATCCACCATACCTTAAACGAGTTCCAAGCGTGACGCGATATGCGTTTCCTGGTGGGCGAATTTCGGTGAGGAACAGCGATTGGTATATACAGGTTTAATCTGGGTTTCTAGGCGGCCTGGAATATAGGAGCGATACATCGGGTTCCAGGTTTGCCTCAGATTAAGGTAAGGCGACTGCGCAAGTGCTGGGCAAGAGGTAGTGGAGGCGTGCTGGCAGAAGGATGTATCGGGATCATGGAAAGGTTTAACCAAAAAACTGTTTGAGGAAAACAAATACCGGTTGTTTCATACTCTTGCCACGTTGCGTAACATAAAAAAACAAAAGTACCCACAAAAAATCCTTATTTATGGCTACAGCCCAACTTAAGAAGACTGCCACATGCTTTAACGAACCGAATGAACCAGGAATCCCGGGCTCAGGCCTCCGGTTCAACAATGAAATGACATGTGTTTCCACCAACACGACACAAACCTGCTATCGCTGATCCTGGCTGTCGCTATTACTCTTCACGTACAGAAGCCCAACAGTTCACTTGTTGATTTAGGCGCATCGAAGGCGTGAAATTGGTTTGCTGAACTGATGCGTATTTATCTATCTGAGCCATAGTCTGAATATTGTTTTCCATTTCACGTGTGTCAAATCGCACATAAGCTGGTAACTGAACATTGGCATGTACTGCCCCTTTAAACCGTCCTTTAATATGTTTTCCACCCCCAATGTGTTTAAGTTTTGCTTAATACCTGATTAACAGTCGCTCCCTTAGGGGTTCAGTGGCTAAGGGCTCAGTGGTAACCAGGTTACCTATTAGAGGGAAAATTGGTCCCATGCAGCTGTAAGGACCATGGGTATGGAAAGGGTTAAGTGCGTTGGGCTCCTAATGAGGGCCTGAGCGGACCGTGGACACTGACAACACGGAGGTCATCTCAGAAATCAAAGGTCTCTTAAGCGGTCCGAGGGCGGACTCCCGTGGCCTGACAAGCCCCCTAAGCGCCTATCGTCGCCCTCTTAAACAGGTGTCCCAAAAGCTCGTCTAATTAAAGATATTTGCTCTGGCGACCAAATGGGCCGCTGAGGGGCCAGTGGGCCATCAGCAGCCAAACGAACGCTTCAACGGCCAGAAGCGCCCGTAAGTGATCAAAAGTTCTGTATCGTGATGTTACTGGCGTGCGCCTGAGGCCACCCCTGCTCGCGCCGCCAGTGCTACCTGCACCTTGGTACGCCGCTGCCCCGACCGGTGGTGTACTGCCTGGGGCGCCGCCCGCTGGGGTCGGCGCCGCCTGCTCGCCTCGCGGGTTAATACAGTCAGTGTCCTAGAATTGCCGACTTTGGGTGTAAAACAACACCCTATGAGGAGGAATTTTTCATTCCTTTTCCCCATATTTTATGTGAATTTTTCACTCCTGTCTGACATTGTCTAATCGCACATGCCAAAACCCTCTTTCCCTTTCTGAGGTTTTCAGATGTCATCCAAAACCGAGCTCACTTGAAACCACCAAGCATAAACGGGGCTCCGCAGAACCTGGACACCTATGGCTATGTCCTGCCTCACCTACATATGAATCAGGCCTATGTATGCACAGAGCAAGGGCGCCAGGTACCTCCAAGCCCAACAGCCTCAGCGACCCCAGCCGCTTGCACGGATTAAGTTTGGTTTGTTTACAAAATGCATCACAATCTGACAGCTGTGCGCCAAATGCAAGGTTTTCACGCATCCCCTATTTTTTTTCTTTTTTTTTGGTCTCACCACCACGCCACGAAAGCAGAGCCTGGTGCAAACACCAGCAAGGCCTGGTAGAGAATTTTACTCCACGTATTTCTTTTTTTCCCGAAGAAACCTGACCACTAAATTGCATGACTTCCGAAATGCATGAGTGAAAAGTTCAAGAAATGTCTTGTAATTTAAACTTACAAGATGAATATCACCATTCAAGCACTTACATTAACATATTTTAAGTCAAATCAGCGGATAACAAAATGTTGCGAGAAAATTACCAGTCTTTATATTTATTTAGCTACTTTTGTTTTTCTTGATATCATACCAGTGTGATACCACTTTATTCTTTCTTGCTTTTCAATTGTCTTTAGGGGTACCACCTGCCTCTTAAAATTTTGACCAATTTCTCTGCAAGATGCTTCAACTGCAAATTTGTACGTATTTTATACATGAATTGGATTAATTCGCCAGCCGCCCAAGCATGTTTGATATACACCCAAGCGTGAACAATTCACAGGGAATGAAGGAGAAGATTTGATGCACGGAACTTATTTTTACCGCCATTTTTGTCCTCTTAAACCTTCGGTTAACCGTTTTCTTGGTTCATGGCGGTGCTCAATAATGAACAATCCAAGCCTTTCGAGTGTCTGACTCACCTGGCTACCTGGCAAGGCTATTACGGCAAGGCAAGGCTGCCATATATAGCCTTGGGACAGACCTGACGTAGCTAATACAGAAGTGCTTGATGGCGAAATTCTGCCCTCTGGAGGTGTTTATCGTGCACACCTCTTCCTTGTTTCGCATTTTAATCTCAAAGTTTGGTGGGCATGATTGAAATTTATGTTTTGGGGTGAGTCGGATGACTCTGTCTGCCAGCAAACCATGCAAAAGTTGCCGAATTTTTGTTTTTAGGGGGGCAGGAAGAAGCCAGTAAGTCTCCTGTGGACCAAGTAATTGCTAACCTTACCTGCTTTCGACACAGGATTGGTAACCACAGTTAGCCATTTTCTGTTTTAATGCATCGAGTTTTTCCATAAGACAAATTATGATGCCACAAGCTTATTTTGTTCTATTTTCTTGGTTATGTGCCCCAAATTTCTTAAAGTGGTCTCTCATGGCTGCTTTAACCAGATGTTTTCTATAGTTGTCATGGTTTGCTGACCGGCAAACTGACTGTAAGGTGTATATGGACTATATTTTTAACACAGGGATACTCTAAGCTGCATAGCAATTATAACATGAGTTAAATATTTATATGTAACAAATGGTCAGATCACCCCACTTAAAATGTGAAGCCAACATCTCAAACTTTGTGATTAAATATGAATCAACAAGCCCAAACGGATGCAGTTGTTGCAGCTGAAAGGGCAAGCAGCAATACTGGCATGGTCAGCTAAAAGTCATGTTATTTTTGGAGAAGAGAGATTGTTTTGTGGAACATACCCATTATTGCCCTTGACATAGGTTAACCATGACAATCAAAATAAGGTCTTCAATGTGATTTAAAGTGTTTTGATTTGTGTGTTGTCAACTTTGATCGATGTCAACAAGCATACACAAATGAACTGAATAAAAATGCAAGTTGAAATCCTGCCAAAAACTAGCTTTAAATATCATGTTCTTAAATATCATGTTTTGTTTTAAAAGTGTTCTTGAAGGAAATTGAAAAGTGCAGCATCAAATTATTGGTGTTAATAATTTGCTATGCTCATAATACTGTCATGAAATTGCTATGTTTTAACCCGCGCCTGGTTGGCCGGCTAGATACCCTTCGCTCGGGTGGGGGAGGTGATCAAATTGACCCCCCCCCCACACTGAGATCTCGGGAGCTAAGAAAGCTAGATTCACCAAATTTACAGGGTGTCCTGACCTATACGTGAACTCACCTAGGTTAGGGTTTCAACTTCCTAGGTCATGACCTTCAGGTCGAATAAGGTCAAACAAAGTCAAATTCCAGGCTGGTCTCCAAAGTGCCCCCAGAACCTAGGCAACTGTCTCTAAGCAAAAGGTCACAAGCCCATTTAAGGTCATTGACCTTGTTTGACCCTTTGTAGGTCATGGTGACCAAAATGATGCAAGATGCGTTTTGCAATTGAATAAGCGACAAAAATTGCGCTAGGCAGTATGTTCCTAAAACGAAACGATCGACCCGGGTCATATTAGGTCAATGGCCTGTTCTGACCTCTAAGAAGTCAACTGAAGATGCAAAATGCGATTCCTACTGTCAATAAATTCGAAATGAGCACCAGAAACTATTCCATACAGCAAGCCCTAGAGTACTAAATCAGGTTGGTCTTGACCTTGGTCTGACAATCATACCTGACTTAAGGTCAACGTAATTTGCTCATTCAATATTTGTGGTGCGTAAGAAAGCATCTCAGAGATGTATGTCTTCGTCAAACACCCCGTTGTTGTATCAGATTGAAGGATTCCCTAGAAATTGCATTCGCTGAAACCATGGGCTGACTTTAACCTGTCATAGATCAGCGACCTTACAATGTATATCAAAAAAAAGTTTGTCAAATGATCCGCTACGCAATTTTTCTACAGCTATGCAAAATTTGGCGCAACTACGCCGCGCCGCTCAGAAGCCATTTGGGAAAAGCCCTCGGGGAGTGGGAGTCAATTTGGCACCCAACCCTGACCTGAGCGCGAGTTAATGTATTCTGTTTCACTTTAATGGCCTAAGATGTAAAAAAACGAAATAGTTTTGTCAGGTTCCTGATATTACGTCCATGCCAACTTGAAAAAGATGTCTTTGTTTGCTGAAGCATCAGTCACGAGCTCATAAGCTCCATCTTTTGTGAATTGATTTTTTCACTCCCGCACGGTCCTTTTGCGATGGAATTTTTCACTCCCACCCTAGTTCAAAAGCGATTCTAGCTCCCTGAGTACAGTTGTCGTCTCGCAGCACTCATGTCTAGTCTGGGAGGATAGAACACGTAAGACTTGAATATGGCGCATCCGCCATGAATCTGGAGTAAGCTTAAGCAAGCGTGAGCAGCACATTAATTTAAGCAGTGTAAGTTGTGAAGCAAGTCAAGATGCCTGGATTTCGTCCTGCTGAGGAATTCGACTTCACATCGCCTGAGAGGTGGCCGACCTGGCGTGATCGGTTCGTCCGGCTACAGACTGGCATCGGGACTACACAAAGAGGACGGTGACGTTCAAGTAGCTGTGTTGATTTACAGTATGAGTCCGCAGGATGAGCATATCGTACCAACATTTAAGCTTACTGCTGAGCAGAATAAGTATTTTGAAGTTGTCTCAAAGCTAGACGGGTACTTCATTCCGAAAAGGAACTTTACTGCGGAGCGTCACAACTTCACGCTTAGATCTCAAAGCTCAAGCGGGACTAATGAATCGTACATCAGAGCTTTGTTCTCTCTAGCTGAGTACTGCAACTTCGCTGACGCCGATGAGCGTATCGGAGATCGTCTCATCTCAGGAATGTATGACAGGGAGCTGTCCCGTAGAATTCAGCTGAAGTCACTAGAGGAGGAAGTGTCTGTAAATACCGTCATTTCGATGATGCGTAATGTCGAGATCGTGAAAGGCCGTGACAGCTCTGGTCCGCCTAACATCAGTAGGGTTTGTACACCGGCGCAGCACAGGCAGCCGCACCAGCATCACCACCCGCGACAACAGCAGCGCCAGCAGTACAGACGTCAGCAGCAGCCTTCCACCACACAACGGCAACAGCATAGTCACCGTGCCGACTTTTCAACAGCATGCAGATAATGTGGAAGAGCACGTCATGTGTTTCCGAAAGATTGTCCTGCTGAGGGAAAAATCTGTGACAACTGTCGGAAAATGGATCATTTTACATCTGTTTGTCGCTCCAGCGGTGTCAGAGCGACTGAGCGGACAGAGTCCATTGAACAACTATCGCCGCCCAACATTTTTGTTGGCGAAGTAGACAAAGCTTGCGCGCCGTGGAGAGTTACAGTCCTTCTAAATGGTCAACGAGTCGTTTTCAAAGTTGACTCTAGCGCTGATGTTAGCATTCTGACGCTGAAAACGTACAAGAAGCTGAAGCTGAAGCCGCTTCAACATGCTTCAAATACTCTGACGGGTGTTGGTAGCGTGCTAAAAGTAGAAGGAAAGATGCTCGGAACACTCGTGTTCAAGAACAGGGCCGAGTCTGGAGTGTTCTACTTTGTTGACTCAGCTGATGATCTCCTCTCCAGGCCTGCTTGTTCGCGCCTGGGCGTACTGAGTTTCACAGGTGAAGTCAACGAAGACGTCTTCGGAGAGGCAGGTCTCCTGAAGGCAGCACCAGTCGGCATTCAGCTCCGTGGAGATGCTGTTCCAGTCGCCCTCGCCACTGCAAGAAACATCCCGCTGCCACTGAATGAAGCAGGTGGAAGAGGAGCCGAAGAAGATGGAGCATCACAGCATCATCACGTCGGAGACCGGGCCAACGGACTGGGTCTCTGCGCTGGTCCCCGTCCCGAAGCCGAAGAGCAGCGGTGTCCGCAACACGGTTGACTATAAGAGACTCAACCAGTCTGTGAAGCGACAGGTGTTCCCGATCCCTACTCTGGAGCAGCTGACGTCCAAGCTGAGTGGCGCGACGCTCTTCACCAAGCTGAATGCCTCTTCCGGTTTCTACCAGATCCCGCTGGACGAGGCGAGCTCCAAGATGACCACATTCATCACTCCGTTCGGGCAGGAAGAGGTTCCTGCGACTGCCAGTGGGGATCTCGCTGGCACTGAAGTGCTTCCAGCGGAAGATGGAGGAGATGCTGGACGGACTTCCCAGAGTCATTGTCAACATGGACGACACCGTGGTGTTCGGAGATGGCCGCCAGCCACGATGCACGTCTCGAAACCGTCATCAAGAGGATCCACGAGTCTGGCCTCAAGCTGAGCAGGAAAAAGTGCGAGTTTCGGAAGAATGAGGTCAAGTTTCTGGGGATGAAGATCAGCAAGAACAGCATCAGCATGGACGAGAAGAAGCTCAAAGCGATCCAGCAGCTCCAGCCGCCAAAGAATGTCAATGGACTATGGTCTCTGCTCGGAGTAGTGAAATTCCTTGGCCGGTTCGTTCCACACATCCAGGAGTACTTGAGACCACTGAACGAGCTTCTGAGGAAGAACGTAGCATGGATCTGGACACCACAGCAGCAGCAGGCGCTGGATGACGTGAAAGCGGCCGTCATTTCAGCTCCAGTTCTGGCGTTCTACGATCCAACACGAGAGACGGTGGTCAGCGCCGACGCCAGCGGTTTCGGCATCGGAGGATGTGTTCTCCAGAATCACGGCTCCGTCTTCAAACCCGTCGCGTTCTGCAGCAGAAGCCTGACTGACACCGAGACCAGATGGGCCCAGATCGAGAAGAACTACTCTCCGCGACGTGGACGTGCGAAAAAATGCACACGTTTCTGTCTGGACTGCCGCCGTTCGATCTGCATCTGGACCACAAGCCTCTGATCCCGCTGGTTAACACGAAAATATCGTGGATGTGCCGATCAGATGTCAGCGCATGCTCATGCGCTTCATGCGATACAACGCCACAGCAGTCTTCGTTCCAGGGAAGCAGCACCTGGTGCCCGTCTTCCTCTCACGTCTCCCAACTCCCGCTCCAGAAGCAGGATGAAATCAGCTCTGTGCTTCAAGAAGACGTACATGGATTCTGCGAGAGAATCTTTAGCGATCTTCCCGCCACACCGCAGCGCCTGGTGGAGATCAGCAAGGCGCAGCAAGCAGACGAACTCCTACAGCGCGTAGTTCAGCAGACTCTTTTTGGCTGGAAGGAGGGAGCGAAGCAGCCCGACCTGCTGGACTACTCCGCCTCTCGGGGAGAGATCAGCGTTCTGTACCTAACTTGTGGTACACTGCTGATGCACGGGCGACGCATCGTCATTCCTCCGAGTCTCCGAGATGAAATGCTCACCCGGCTACATGACGACGGACACTTCGGTCTAAAGAAGTGTCGCCAGAGAGCAGCAGTATCGATCTGGTGGCCTCAAATCAGCACCGACCTGAAGCGTCATCCCGAGAGCAGCTCGTTCTGTCAGGTGAACGCGTCCGCCCAGCACGCTGGGTCACTGGTGACAACACCAACGTCATCAAGACCGTGGACGCACGCTGCAGCCGACGTCTTCCACTTCAACAACTGAAACTGGCTCGTCACGGTGGACATCTTCAGCAGGTATATGGAGATACAACGCCTCCCGAGTCTCACCAGCAGCGCAGTCATCGAGCGTCTGAAGCGCCTGTTTTCCCGCTTGGAAATGCCAGACCTCGTGACGACAGATGGAGGAACGCAGTTCACTTCAAGCTCGTTCGCCAACTTCACAGCGTCCTACGGCTTCACGAACTATATCACAGACCCCCACACGCCGTCTTCCAACGGAGCAGCTGAACGGGCGGTGAGAACTGCCTAGTGGATACTTCGTCAGAGGGACCGCCACCTCGCCCTCCTCAACTACCACACGACGCATGTGGAAGCAGCCGGATTCTCCCCAGCCCATCTCCTGATGGGACACGAACTTCAATCTCGTCTCCCCATCGCTCAGCCAACCGGAGAAGCGACATGGCAGCGTGCCAAACTCCAAGATCGGCAGAGGAAGAAGAAGCCGGAGACGTGCTTCAACCGTAGACGCGGTGCCCGCGATCTTCAGCAGCTACAGCCCGGGGATCATGTTTGGATCGAGACTGAGAAGGAGGCAAGCTGTTCCGAGCCCGTCACCGTCATAGATAAGCTCTCTAGACGCAGCTACCTCGCAGAGCTCAAGGGTGCTCGCTATCGTCGCAACCGACGTCATCTGATGCAGATCTCTCCGTTTCAGGTGTTGACACAGCACGGTTCCACGTGGCGTGCTGACCGTTCTGCACATGGGGTGCCCGCTCCAGACCTCTTCTCTAGCCGCCATGCTGAGGTGGCGCCACCGGCGCTGCTGCAACCGCAGCCGCGCGAACCGGCGCCTGCACCACGATCGGTGGTGCCACGGCCACCATCAGCTGTGCCGTCGCCCGCGTCGACAGCGGCGCCGCCGCCGTCGCTGCCGCCGCTGACAGAAGCTGCGGCCCAGCCCTGCAACGCGCAAGTGCCCCAGACTCAAGACCCACCGCCACTGCTTAGTCCGCGTAAAACACGCAGTGGCCGCGTTTTCTGAGAAACATCAAAGAAACAGCATAGAAGCAGCAGGGAAGCAGTAGAGAGGCAGCTGAGAAGCAGCGGGGAAGCAGCAGGGAAGCAGCAGGAAAGCAGCAGTCTGTCGCCAGTAATTTCGCTTCGTAAGCGTATAAGCATTTATTTGCATTTGCTCAAGAGGGAGATGTATCATGATGTTACTGGCGTGCGCTTGAGGCCGACATTGCTCGGGATGTTTAAGTGGCAAACGGCCTTAGTAGCTTTAAGTCCCTAAAGCGAGTCGAGTGCACACGGTGGCCAGCTGAGGCCCATTTACACGTAATAGGGGCCTCTGGTTGGCCAAATGTGTCCTAGTGAGCTGGTTGAGGATGGGCTCTACTCATTCAGCACGGACAGTTCTCTTCACCTTGCACACAACAAAAACAGTCATGCGTACACGTCCAGAAGACTCCAAATTATGCGTCTTACGGTGTCAGAAAACAGTGAGCGCGCCCACCCCAGCCACACCACCACACCTTACAAGATCTCTAAACATGGCCCCAGTTGTGACAGAATTGTCTTAACGGCTATTTTGGTTCGGACAGTGAGCTGGTGAGTAGAATGGGGCGATAGCTGGCTTGGGCTTGAGTGTCCTTGCCTGTTTTTGGAAGTGGAATGATTTTAGTGTCTTTCCGTGTGTTTGAAAAAGCATGGGAAGACCACAGGTCATTGAAAATGCTCAAAATTAGCTGAAGCATATAGAAGATTTCATTGCACTGCGAAGCCCTAGTAAGGAAAACGGCGCATCGAAAGTCTCTATATTACCAGAAAGGAAACAGCTCGAAAGCAAATGAAAGCTGTGTCACGCATGATCGATGAATCCTGGCTTGTAATATCTGATCAGCTACAACACGCCATGCTTCGGGCAAAGGTGTCCGTGATCTGCGGCGACGCTGTAATTAAGGCGTTGTTGGCTGAGAGCTGGAAGTGAAAATGAAGGTCTTGTCAGGTAGTGAGCGAACTAATCTCTAAATCTTTCTTAACGGAGAAGATGCTGTAAATCCTCTTTAAAAACGTTTGCTAGGATCAACGTTTTGCAGCTCTTATGATTTTCCGGGTTCGTGCACACTCAGAGTTGCGGGCAAGTAAGTGAGGAATGTCGTCGTTGCGTTGAAGACTATGAAAAGCACGTTTGCGTCTCGCAATGGCCTTTTCAACTTCATCTTTCCACCACGGTACTAACCTAACCTAACGTAACCTAACGTAGCCTGCCGTAACGTAGCGTACTGTAACGTAACGTAATGTAACCTTACCTAGCCCAACATTACTAGCCTCAACTTAAGTCTAATTTTATATGTTCACCACGGCACGGGGAGGCGCCGTCGCGAAGGTTTGGTGAGTGGAATTGTCACGGTTGCTGAGTAAAAAATATGCGTGATAGGACGAACACCCTGATCTGGTAAGTCACGGCGCGCGTAGTCGGCAAAACAAAGCTCCTGAAATTTGGCCCGGTCTGCTTTTTGCACATTTCAACGGGTCAATGGCTGTTTCCGTGTGTGGTGGTAAGCACTATTTCCTTTGTGAAGCACGGCTGGATGGTGTGCATCAATAAAATCTTCAATCAAATGTCCCCAACGATCAACAGCCTGGGTGCCGTTACTCCAAGTTGGGTTGTGGCCCGGTTGAAATCGCCGAGTATGAACAAAGTGTGACGAAGTTAACTAGCAGGCTGGTGAAGTTGCCGAAGAAGCTCCTTGTTGTCACAATTTGGTGGGATTTATAAAGAGCATGCATCAATGGAGCGGGCCACGCAGCAGAACTGACAACGCAACAGCCTGGAGAGTTGTGCAAGAATGAGTGGCACGTGTGTTCATTATTGTCTGATGTACAGTGCTACCTAACCTCTGTGACGCTCACCGTCCGTAGCGTCACTGCAATGTAACAAGTAATTTGGCATTTAAAGCTATAGTAGCTATAGATGACACCGCGTTTCCTGTGTGGCGATGATGGTTGGAGCTAATACGGAAAAACGGTTTGCATTTCAGACCATTTTGAAATAGCACCGCGACAATTTCCCTGTAAGAAGAAAGATATTTAATGACAAATGAACCCATCCCCACCGATTGGTGAGAATCGGCCGGAGGAGACCGACCGAGGCCGGCCGTCTCATCGCCACCCTCACCGACGGACGGGACCGACGGTCTCCGCCCAGAGGGCCGGTCAGCCGGCCAGCCTGGGGACGGGGGTGCATGGGCGACTGGGCGCCCGAGCGTCCATCCAGAGGCGACTCAACGGTGTTTGTCGTCTGGGTCTGTGTGGTCGACTCAGTAGAGACATAGGCGCGGGGGTGGGGGGTAAGAAGCTTTGCGAAAGGTAGCTGAAGAAAGGTCAGTCTAAGTTCCGCATGTGGCAGTCGTGACTTTTTCTACTTGCGCATATGTTTTACTGAGCTGTGATGACATTTTTAACTCAAGAGCACGCCGTGCCTCGGGGAGCGACACAATTGTCTTGGCCTTTTCAAAGCAAATAACCTTTGTTCTTTTTCCACATGGAACACTGAGAAGAGTTCGTGGTGTGATCAGCGCTCCCAAAGCTCAAACATTTCTGGGGCGATGTACGGGTAGACTCCTCATGAGGCGTCTCCCTGCACTTGAGACAACCGGTACCCTACTTGCAGTGCCTGCCGCCGTGCTCAGACCGCTGACATTTAAAACACATGAGTGGATTCGGTATGAACACTAACTTCATAGCGAATGAAACTATCTGTGAGCGTCTGTAGAGCTCGGGGGGTAGCGAAGGTGAGAACAGGCAGGCCAGTGTCGCGACACAGGCCATCTCTGAACGCTGTCAGCCCTCGAACACGGCAAGCATTTTCTCCCTTGAACTCCGCCAGGGCCTCCTTCCCGTCATGAAACGGGGGTTATGCGTGAATATAGTGCCTTTGTTGATGTTTGCCGCAAAATTTCGTTGTTTTGAGAAGAGCCTTGGTCTGCAGGCGTCAATCTCGCCAGCAGCAGACGTGTCACTTCCTCCTGATGACCCTGACTGACCGCGGGCCTGGAGCGGGCCTCCAACGCGGCGCCTCCTGTTCGGACTCAGACAAGCAGACATTTCGTAAAAGCTGGACTCGGCTTTCGCACAAGTGGGACTTGAATGCTGTCAGAGTTGGCCACAGTTGCAGCCGTCGAAAGTCGGGATGTGTATGTTCTTTGGCGCTGAACGATGCCCCGCCCCCGAGGTGGTGAAGACGGCTCCAGGGGCAAATACTTGGGTCATTGCCAGCACAGTCCCTGCAGGAAACAGCGCCGTCTACGGCCGTCGACGTCCGTCATGTCCCGGGAAAACGGTCCGGCACAGTAATGTTGAAACTTGGTGTGGAGCGGGCTGGGATGTCGGGCTATGTAAGTGCAAGCTATTTCATATTGACCAGGCTACTACTGGTAGCAGCGGTGCAGATCAGCACTCAGCATTTTTGGTAACAGTGCTGAATATAGTGTCAAATCACTGTTGTTAACTGTACCTAACAGTAGTCTGTCGGGCCCACTGTATTGGCGTTTCGTATTCCGTCGTCACTATCCTCCGAGATCAGTCCGATTGTTTTTGTGACGAAAGTAAACGTTCACAGTGTAATAACATCGCGTGTAACAATACTGTAACACGATGAAAATCTGGTGAAAAGCGCTAAGCCGTCAGGTGGTTGTTAAAGGGAAACGAAATCCCTAAAGTTCATGATAGAAGAGGCGCCAGAGCCGATGGTGGCCGCAGCCATCCCGGGCGGGTCCCGCTCAATGACCATTATTTGACTACAGCTCTCCTATTCAACGTCCCCATACCGCCGTGGCATGATCAGCGTCGCTACTTCGCCACCGGCTTTCGAGTCCATCGCGCCAGGAAGCTATTCCTGCACCTGAGATCAGATGTCCGAGACGGCGGCGGCCATCCCCTGCTGGGAAATTGGCTAGGAGCTGACGTATTCATTTATTCATTGTGTGAGGGCGGCCGGTCGTCTGGCGCTCATGGACTTGGTAGCGCACTCTCTTGACTTGGTCTCTCGGACGCGGCCGCCGACCCTGTATCTAATTAGGCGACCCGGCCTCGCCGACCGGAGGCCGTCTAATGAGATGGAGCTGGGACGGCGCCGGCGCTGGACCGTCGCTGAGACCCATTCGGGGAAGGGCACTGAGGCGCGCGTGTGACCTCAGCTGGGACCGCGACGCCGGAGAGTACCGTCTTGATCACCCTCGGACCTGGACCTGGGGCCCGACGCGCCCGCTGGGTGATCCTCACCGACCTTGACCTGTCCTGATCTGGGTTATGGCAGCGGACATGGTGCGCGTCCACCAATGTGCCGACAGTGAATGCGGAACAGTGTAGAAAACGTGATTTCGAGCGTTGGAGAAGCTGAGAGACGAACTTTGTGAAAAACAGACCCACGTACATACAAAGAACAAACTAATAACGTTCAGGAAGACGCTTTTCAGACGTGACGACACGCATACATTAGGTCTGGCCGGCCTTGCGGGACGAGAGGCGAGGGTCTGTCGGACCTCGCCGGACGAGAGGCGAGGGTCTGTCGGGCCACGCCAGACAAGAGGCATTAGGTCTGGCCGGACTCGCCGAGCGAGAGGCGAGGGTCTGTCGGGCCTCGCTGGACGAGGGGCGAGGGTCTGGCTGGCCTCGCCGGACCTGGCATCCCTCCAACGTCTATGAACTCGCCAATACACAGGCTCGGACTGAAGTGAATAGGCTCCTGTGATTAATGCATCGGGGGGCAGTTTCGAATGAATCAGCCTGTAAAAATGTTACGCTTGGAGCCAGGCTACGACCGAAGATTCACTGAAACTTAATCTAAATGGGGCTTAAAGGTTCTGAAAACCTGTCATATGCGGTCGGTCTCAAAATGAGATCAAAAGTTTAAAACCGAACGCATGGAATCGAAAAGATAAAACCCGGTCAGTTCTTTAATATGGCATTCCCTAGCTTGTGATATTTTTGGATATTTCTGGCCAGAAATGTTATGTTGAATAATCAATATGCTATTGGAACGCGATATTTCTGGCTTCGCATTGCAGGGAGTGTGTCACATTTTTATGTGGTTTCGAACCGAAGTAGCCATTTTGAAGACCACTTGCTGCGGCTCACAGCCCTGTTCTTCTCAAACCTAAACGCATCTAGTTTGTGATTCACACGCCCGCAAAGATGGAAAGACTGTCAGTGAGTGTATTTAAACGTCACCTTGGCATTCATGACGTCATAACTGCGTCATTCATATCCCGCCATTCCATAAGTCATGCGGCGACAAAGGCCAAGAAAACATAATTGTCGAGGCGTTCATATCTCGCGTTCGTGGACAGGAGGATCAGATATAACGGCCGTCAATCGGATCTCAATCAGTGTTGTGCAAGATGCGATGATGTAATCAAACCATGACGCTTTGAGGAGCGTGTTTACTAAACAGGCTTCTCATGCGAAACACTCCGTTTAAGCTACCCAGTTGGAACCCAGTTCGCCGTCTCATGCATCGCCCGACGCCAGTGTGAGCAGAACTATATTTTTGTGTTATTTGCCATAGATGGCAGCACTAATGCATCACGCGTAGGTAGACTAGCCCGCGTTACTACCGGCCAGTCGACCAAGGGTGAAACAAGCTGATTTACCAGGATATGATCGGTAACAAAAACCGACACTTTTGCTAACCGGTGGCAAAATTGCGAAAATGAAAACAAAGTTCAACAGACCAGACCAGATTACAAAGATCGTCCCAGCTAGACGAAACTCAAAGCTTAGTATTGGCCTGCACTCGGTGACGCTTGCAGCGTAAGCATGTCCAGAGCACATGACACGTTGGCGTTTCACTGTAGGAGCAAGTCGGGTCATAAGATGCTGTCAAACATAGAAGCTTTAATCAGGGTAGTTCTTAGCAGGCGACAGAAGCATACCAAAAACTTCACTATATTAGAGCGTACATCACAGATCAGTGGTGACACATTGTTTTTGCAGTGCTCCTCAGATCAGCGTGTTTCACAGATTGTTTCAGCTAAGATTCACTTCACATGCTAAACAGTATCCAACAGCGTCTTGCGACGAACGTGGTCAGTTTCTACGCAGCGTTTTAAAGCGTTATGCCATTTGAGACAGATGGCCCCGATTGTTCGCCACGCGGTAATGTGCAGGGTTCAGTGCAAGGCTGTGGGCTTCTGTTGGTTCCATTCACGTCGTGAGAAGCAGGATGGCAAAAAAGCGTAGCTAATCGTCAGTTTCAGGGTAATAGCGTTAAGTATCTTTGCAGGTCCAGGAGGGGATTGCTGCTTGTGGATACCTTAACTGTACCTTCAGAGGCAAACGAAGGTCGTTGGAGCGACACATGTCAAGGATTCATCAGAGGCTTCCTGCTGCTTAGAGGAACAGTGGCTTTGAGGTAAGAGGCCGAGCATCGCTGGTGTGGGACTCCCGCATTGCCCGTTACACCTCAGACTTAGCGTACTGTCCCGTGGACAGGCGTGAGATAAAATGCCTGTAGTTGCCATCATGTTGCATAAAAAGCTAATTGAAGATCCCATAAGTGTTCAAGAAATGTTGTTTGCATCTGCTGATGCTATTGCTGCATGCGTTTTGCTCTAAATAGTTGGGACCTTGTTAAGAAGTGCGAGCGCTGCACCGGCAATGATTGTGCGGAGAAAGTAAAGGTCACCAACGCTTCCAGCTGATTGTAAGATGACGTCACAAAGCAAAGAGTGATGTCACTTAAGGTGCTCGTAAAATCATGTGATCGATAAGCTGTAGGGCTGCAGTGATGCAGTTTTGCAAAATACGTAGGAGCGAGGGAGGGAAGGCAAGGGAAGGGGGGGGGGGGCACTGCAGGAAGAAAAATGGCTGAGTCTGTTACCGAAATGCACTTTGAACAGTTTTCTCCCCGGATTTGACACACTTTCTTTTCACAGTTGGGACCAGGATTGTAGTTTCTCAAAATGCGCCTTGGAAACTGAACCCCTAAAAGTTATTACAAATGAAAAATAAGGGATAAAAAGGATACCTATGAATAGGAAACTGCATTCCTGGTTAGGAGGCACAATGCCGTCCCCCCCCCCCCCCCCACAACTGACTAGGCAACTACACATCTTTAGGCCGGTAATTTTAGAGTATGACTTTATCGGACAGCTTTATTGGTCTAGCCTTAACCGTCATTCAGGTATTTTGATGACCAGCAAATGACACTTCAGTGCAAATGAACTCCCGAACCGAAAATGTTTGATGGTTTTAAAGAGACCACTAGGTTTCACTTCCATGCATGAACGAGCGCCATAGCGTGGCCAGTAGCTCGACTTATAATGGGCAATGACACATTGAGACGCACATTTACTAAACAGAAAAATGTGCTTTCTGGAACAGTCTCTTCTACTCCAAAAGCATGCCAGTAGTTAAAAGATAACTGAGCTTGTTTCAACATGTCTGATGCTTGCTTTGGTATCTCCAAATGTGAAGCATTTCCTTTAATGAACAGTTTCAGCTGGGACAAGAACCAGGCTTGGATAGCTTTAATTGTCAAATAGTCGTTTCACTTTGATCACAAAACACATGCTCTTAAAAATTGTGGTCGTGGTGGGCTCGGGCTGCAGCTGAAAGCATCAGAAATCTGACTCTGACTAGGACGAATGTGTAGTAGAGCTGGATAGACCTGGATTGGGACTTCGACTCGAGGTCCACGAGTTAAGACACAGTCTGGGAGCCGTGATATGTGGATAGTTTGGACTCGGAACTCGGACTCCCATGAAAAAACAGGCCTCGGCATCGATCTCGGGACTCAGACCTGTGATTTCTATGCACGGAATCTAAACCGGGACCATGACAACGGCATTCGATATATGCCCAGTATGTGACTCGCTCTTGCCATTCTATTCGAGGCCGCGTTTCGTCTGGCCACCGGCGCTGGGTTTGGAAACTCTGGAAGTCAGTACACTGTGTGATCCGTTCTGATATGACGGCTTCTCAGTGCGGTATTAGAAAGTCCATTAGCAACTTCGTTTGAAAAATGAGGGCGGCCTTATTAGTTTAGCGTTTAATGGGCTTAATAATGCAGCCTCATCTGGCAGCCGTCAGCAGAAAATTCTCCACTCTGACATTTTAGATGGCAGAAGCCAATAATAATTCTCACCAAGCACAACTACACCGCTGTACCTGGATTTAGAAAGAAGCACACCTCACTCACTTAACTTGATGCAACATCCGGATCACGCTTCAAAACTCGATCCGCGACAAGGATAAGCTGAAAGAATCTATATTTAACCCCAGACAACTTTCGAGATGCCAACTTTGCCTGGAGGCTATACGATAGCGATGGCCACCACCGGTGTGAACGACACTATCCAACGGTGATCCCAATTCATTGAGCCCCCAGAGCGTCTTCATGATCGATCCGTAATGCGATCGGCTTTCCTGTTTTACACCGATCTTCTCATTATCTGTGTGTATGAGCGAATGACCGAAAACATTTTACAGAGCTCATAGGAATGGTGAACACCTGCCCATATATTTATCTCTTACTTTCTAGAGGTATTTTCATTTGTGATTCCGTTGCATTATTACTAAGAAAAATTTAAGCCGAGTTTGTTAGGATTACATATCGCTCGCGTTATTAAATACTCATGGCAAGGTTATACAGCAGCATGGTCAACACACCGGACTGAAACTGTTAGGCTGATATTTAAATGACCTATGCGTTAAAGCAAATGCTGGATGCATGGTTGCACTTATGCAGTACATGAGGTGGACAGCGGCACGTGGAACATGAGACTTGTGCGTTCGAATGTTGAGATTCCTAAGAAAACGCATAGGGTGCTTATTTAAAAGAAATGCAACATATAACGGGTAGTCACATAGTTTTCTCTAATTTCAGTGGTCTCAGCCTCCTAATTTTGCTCTTGGCTTTGCTTTTGACCCACGGTAACAAACCTACAAGGAGCGCGCTCGTGCTCCCTGCAAAGGCAAAGAGTGCGCTCCCTGCGATGGCTCCCCTCAAACGCACGCAATCGTGCACACGAGGCGTCCGCACATCCAGCGGGTCTGGCACCGGCCAAGCCGACGCGAGGCTGGGAGTTCGTCCGGGCGGCCCGCGTGGGTGACGTCGCGCGCGGCCAGCCATTCCCGCACCGCCGGCAGCCGGGCGGCGCCGTCGGCGGTCCAGTCGCCGCCCGCCACCGGCAGCACCCGAGCGCCGTCCGCCGCGGTCCGACGTCGTCGCCCGACACGACGCCGGCGCCCGACACAGTGCTGTTGCCAGATAAGGTGCTGTTGCCAGATAAAGTGCTGTTGCCAGACACAGCGCTGTGTGAAACCGTTGCGCTGGTGCCGCCGCCGCCGCTCGCTGTGCCGGAGGCCATGTGACCGGCCTCACCATGGGACCGCTGCCGCTGATCCTGGGCGCGCTGCTTCTGGGTGCGACGGTGGCGCTGGAAACGGGTGAGTGCTCTCAGCAGCGCAGGGCTGCTATCGGGCCGCTCAGCACATGCAAAACGCTGCGAAGCTTTCAGCGTGACCTACTTTATGAGGCGCGATTATCTGAAAAAAGAGATGAAATTCGTCGTGAAATTAATTAGAAGTTTTTGAAGTTGAACTAATTGAACTAGTGTTTGATGTGGTGGTGGTGAACTTTGGGGGTGGCAATCTTCGGGCCAGTGTATCGTGTTTTCCATTTGACAGGGTCGAACTTTACAGGCAGAACCGACCATGACGTGCGA
Organism: Pollicipes pollicipes; assembly: GCF_011947565.3. Lineage (NCBI taxonomy): Eukaryota > Metazoa > Arthropoda > Thecostraca > Pollicipedomorpha > Pollicipedidae > Pollicipes > Pollicipes pollicipes. The sequence goes on from NW_023596576.1 coordinate 54,719,923, forward strand.
GCAAAGTCCCGGGGCATTGTTGAAAGTATTCAAAGACATAAACTTCACTCCCTTGTCCATTGTCCATTAACGATCGCGCTGATGTCCGGCTGAATTTGACGCGGTTGTGGACATCTCTATGTACTACATACAAATACACATATATTCATGAGCCTTCATAGCATACAGGTCCTGACCTTCGGGTAAAGAAAGAAACGAAACGAGCATATCGTTTGTTGGATTTGCGATATCTTTGCTTGCAGCTTTGAAAAATGTTAAGCAAAACCCTAAAATGCATTGAATTATGTTTGTACAGCAAAGAACACTATGATTTGTGTATTGTATTATGTATATTGTAAGACACCATTTGCTCTCACCACTTACTGCTTGTATTTGTCTTGCATGCCGATGTGGCGTCATGCGGCTTGAATCAGTGGGATAAAAATGAGCTTTCGAAGCGCTTAGACCTTTTCGGGCAATCGCTTGGAGTCTTGTTACCTTTTTAAGGAAAAGACCAATCTGGGCCATTTCAGGGTAGTGACAGTCGGACGAAATAGGTGATTATTTCATTTATCTCCATTAACCTTGCTTCAATTATAGTTTCAATGGCCTTATTGTCTAAGAACTTATGTAAAAGCAGTACAACTTAGTTTTAGCTCTGCTGATGGATAAGGTTCAAATCTTCCGTAAGACCTACCTTAACTGTTTGGTCTGATTTTGACCCGTTACAGGTCAATGAACTTGACATTTTCGTGCCAGTGGCTAGTGGCTAAAAGTGGCTAGTTAATTTTCCGTCACTGCCGCGCTACGCAGCTCAGGATGTATTTTGGGAGTGGTTAGCGGGGGAGGGGGCGAATTGGCCTCTTCCCCGAGGGTGTTTTAACTGACAGACTTACACCATTTCGATTCTGCATGCTTCTTTTTGGAATCATGCATGTTGATTGCCGTGTTCACGCCGGCTGCAAGGAGGCAAAACCTGTTAAACTTTATCGAAAAAGCAGCGATGCTGCGATTTTTGCTGCGATGCTGCGATGCGCACATTTGATGGAATGTATTAGTTAAATCAAAGGACACTGGTTCGCATTTGCCGTCAGAAATAAATTAACATGCTCCCTTATGTATGTTGACTGTCTTCACCTTCCTCTCTTTTACAGGCATGATTTGAACGAAGCTGACGCATATTTGACAGCATGGGTAATCGATAGACTTGCATCTATTTGCATCTCCTGAAACGTTATCAGTAATGTGCCAATGTTGGAGCAATGGTTGATGCACACGTGACTGCCACGGACCACATACCTACACTTGAGCAACAAATACAATGACAAATGACAGTAATATGATGTAGGTAATTGAATAACTAAAGGAATACATGGTTAATGCATAATTTAGACACGCCAGGAACAATCGTAAGAGCACGCCACGGCTGAGGCTATTGTCATTGCCTTTGTAATTTCTAACATATTCTCTTGACCTCTTCTTTTGTCAAGGCACCCTGAATAGCAGTTACTACTGTTATGTCGGTACTCTCTGGCATCCGTAGCATCGTCGTTTCCAGCACCACGGAAAGTTCGATTTTTGGTGTCTTTCTCGCACCGTTTAACAACATTTCGGCACTATCCCCACATAAGGTCGTCAATAAAATACTCCATTTTTTAGACTGTAGCTCGAGTCAGCAGGGTATGATGTGTTAACTACCCTCATCCTCTTATCCTCACCTTCCTCTCGTCGCCGACGACCCCTCGTCCTCTCGTCCTCACCTTCCTCTCGTCGCCGACGACATTCAGAGTGGAAACTACAGGCCTCAAGCAAGCCAAATGTTATAGCAGTGATCCAAGGTCCGCCATCATGTCGTCAGTTCTTAGCTTATATTGTAGTCGTAAGTCCCCTATGGGCTCGAAACGTTCCAAACAGGGCAGCAATATGTAGGCATGCATGGCAATATCTGCATGATAGTTCTCTGAGCTGTGTTGTTGCTAGTGCAATGTTTTGTGGGGGTAGTACAAAAATAAAGCCGCTGTGACAAGAAAGACCAAATGACGCGGTTATGCGTGCGATTTTCCTCTGCCAGAAAACGGTGCGGCATAATTTGTCCTCATTTGTAAGCTTCCAGCGTGTCAACCGCTTTCGTGAGGTAAAAACACGCGCCCGTGAAATACCAAGCAGCTGTTCTCCTCTTTCGTGCCCGCAAGCTTGTTTCGTTCTCTCTCCTTTACCCGTCCACAATCTTAGATCAAAGAAAAATTAGGACCTGCGACGCCAGCAATGAACCGAGAAGCGGCCGACGTTGCGTTAAGAAATGTCTATAGCACGCTGGTGCCCTAATCAAGCAAACTTGGGTCGTAGAATTGGCAGATGGAAAATCCTCCTCACGACAACCGATATCTACTCAAAACATTTTCGTATACATAAACACTTTGTTTACAGTCATCCAAAATGGTTGCCGCAGTAAAACTTACCGCTTTGGTTGGTGCAAAATACCGCGCTTGGTGGTCAGTTAACCGCCGCAAGAGAAATCGACATCGAAGTCGCGACTTTGTGCTGGCGGTCCTCTGCGGGGCGGATATTCGGGCCCACCACTGCATTCTGCAGCCAAGAGTTGTGGCTGAATGCGACGGAAGCCATTCGGATAAGGCATCATCACACGGTTGCATTGTCACTCATATTTCTTCTGGTGTACAACTGGCTACGCACCATCGCATGCAATAGTAGTTTGGTTTACTTAACAAATCGTGAACAAATCGTCTCACATATCCTCCTAATGGATATTTAGACCTGTGAGTGAAAGTCGATCCGGTAGCCCGAGGTCGTAACAGCGCGAAAACAAAGCAATTCGACTAAAACATGAGTGGTGTCGGTAATGGTATCGGTTCAGGTGTACAGCTGGCCACGCATTGTCAAGCGCAATGTATGAATCAATAAATTTGGTTTCGCATTTCGTGTAGTGTGTTTATAATAATCTGGACCGGAGCCTTAACTAAGTGCTTCACATTTGGCTTCATGTACGGAACCTTCAAGAAACCATTGATTGAGGTCTCTGGAGCGCCTTTGGCAAACACCATGACAAATTTTAAAATTTCTTAACGTCACGGGCGCATCAATCAATTTCGTACAGCGGGAAGGGGTGGGTTGATTAATTGTTGCGAATGTTTGCCGCACTATTGACCCCCTCCCATAGCTTTCCTCCCATGTCTTGGAAGCCTGCCAGGATTGGGCGAACCGATGAGTCTGTATATGGACTGCGTGACGAGCTGGGTTTGGTTAAGATTTTTGGAAAATCATGAGGATGGTTAAGACGGTCGGGAAATTCGAATAGGTCCATCCAAAGGGAGGCTTTTCTTAAATCATGTTACGGATTTTCGGCGATCTTTAGTGCCGCACTTGCCATACCCGCAGCAAAATTATTACGGAGAACATCATCGCTATGATGGCTGAAATGCCACACCCTTCTGATCAGTGGACAGAATCATTATCTCAATCCACTGTTCAACACAAATATGATTTTACAATAAGTTTTGCATTTGGCTACACTGTTAGCCAGTTATGACCTCAGATCGCCTTATGACCCTTACAACATCCGCTGACATCTCGAGCCATAGTACACCTGTTGCCCGCCGTGCATCCTGGCACGTCCCAGGCGCTATTCATCAGAATCGATTCTGAACCTTGCTCCCCAGGTGGGTCAGTTCGGTCCCTGACTGACAGTGATAATGTTATTTTCAGGTAATGCTATTTTCGATTAGACATGGGGACGCTACAGTTCGGGAATCAAATGTATTCCGAATGGTAGATTTCGATCACTTCCAGGAGATTTCACCATCGATCGGATGACCCGTTACGCGGCCTCATCTCTCACACTCGTTAAGAAAAGTCAGTTACTGGTCTTAAGTGTTGCCATGAGGTCAACTTCCCAATGTTCAGTTCATCAGACCAAAGATACACAACTATAGCTTACTTCATTTATGACAGCTCACATGACATGTCTGTCTTTACTGATTTACGTCCCTTACAAACACAATCGGGATGATACAAAATGTTGCGTGGTAAACTGGCGACGAGCGATTAAGCTACCGACTTATATCTTCATGTTTAAACTTCTAAGCTTGGGATTCACCGACTTTGATTTAACTTATGTATTTTTACAGGGGGACAATAAAGGTCTGAGACTTTCTATACTTAAAGTAGACGCCCAGCAGTGTTTTGTAGTAAGAACTCAGCACAAGTGGTTGCATAACATGCAGTGTTTATGTTCTGTCCTACGTTTCGGGCATTCGCCGCAATATACCGGTGAAATGGTATACTAGCGCTGTTTCTAGCACCGATGTCGAAGGCTCATTGCATCTTGCCTTTTACTCATTCTGCTCCTTGTCATCCGCTTCCATTGGTGCGAACGATAACGACGCTGGTGGCATATCAGTTTCATGCACCGTAAAATAAATTGTTTTTTCATTCCCTCATTTCACGGAAGGCCGTTTCCATGACACAATGCTATGAACCGAGCAATGAAGTTGTTAGATTCTACCAGCGGTGGGATAATGGTGGTTTTTAGTACGTAATTCACTGCACAAAAGTTGTGTGATAGGGACACATTGTGAAATTTGTAATTATTCAGTGTGTGCCATGCTAATTAATTATCTTTAACTCGGCACCATCTAGGGTATTTTGCCACACGAGGCTGTCTCAAGCATCGAGGGTAGTGTTCATCAGTGTTTTGGAATACAACCTTCGAACCAAAAAAACAACAAAAAAAACAAAGACAACCAGTCACCTCAAGCCATCTCACCCGGCAATCGTTGATGTTATAGCTGTCACGTGGCGGATGACGTCATAGGCACGCAGATCTTTGCCCTGAGAGAACCAATACTTGGAAAGGACTTCTGAAACCTCTGCCACGAGCGATCATTATTCTGAAGCTTTGAAACCGGCACGGAAGAAAAGGGCATAGCCCTGCGTTTCAGAATCATCATACGATTTTAAAAAGGTCGGAGAGCAGCAGCAGGTCAGACCAAGGTCAAGTCAACCCGTCACCGATTATGTTTCTGCCCTGCCAGGTTACAAGGCGTTTAAGAGTGAATGGCTTGAAAATATGCCAGCTATACTGACTTATTCACCAAAATGGGCGCGACGGATCAGTTTGGTCCATTACGTTTTACGGCATAGGGCTATTCATGCTAATCTGCGTGACCTCGTGCGAGGTGACCACCACCCTGACCAGAAGACAGTCAATCCAGTCGATGAAATACATCACCGGAATACACCTGAGAGCACGCCTGAAATTCGCCTGAAACGAGACGGTAAGCTGGGAATTACTGCGTGTACGATCGCTATTGTCAGGTTGATCGCTTGTTACCTGCCCACGACTTTGCGGATGTCCATAAAGCGATTTGAAAGTTATTTCCAATACTCGGATGGAGTTACTTTTAACCTTCAAAGATCAATGCTCACATTACTGGTTAATTGTTCCTTGGAATTTTAACCTTTGGACCACAAATTAGACGAGGGCATCAAACAGCTCTCGTTTATCTTCGCGTATGCCTAGATCCTTCCGGCTACGACAACTTTGGAGCATGATCTCTGAATGGTGGCCTGTTTGGAAAGTTGCTTTACTCTTAATGTTTTTGGGACTGGTGCCATGTAACTTTGTAACTGACAATTAAACGTCTTTTTTAAAGAACTTTCCTTTGTGACATCCTGCTATCATCGATTGATACTATTAGAAACCCATTCTGGGCCAAAATCACGTTTGAGTTGACCATCTTCAAATAGCGTTATCAAAGGCTGCGCAACGTCACCAAATCAAATGTAAAACTTAAAATCATAGACATGTCTATTCTGTGCAAGGTGTGTTGAAATATTTCAAGAATACACATTCTAGACCACCATAGATGTGGGTTTATAGAATATCTTTCAAAACACTGTCATGGCTACTCAGCTACCACCACTGCTCTGATTTTGCTTAGAATATACATGTTGGTTTAGAGTGCAAACTAGCTCCACATACGCCTTTTAAAGTGTGAGAAGTTAGGACACTATGTTTAATAATCTAATAGCACCATGTTTATGTCTTAATACAAATGTCCGATGGTGTGTTAAATGGTTCATTAGTTTGGGTATGGAAACCTCCTACCGATCCTAACGAAAAGCTATGAGATCAAAAACCTTCTTGCTCATATCAAAGCAAGTTCCTGAGCGGCCATTTTGTGGATGTTTATGGTGAAATGCACAAATCATGTCAACCTTCCCGCTAGACTCGTTGGAAAAGGAGATGGATGCCTACGTTCCTTTTCCTCTTTAGCTATGAACCGACTGAATTGAGAGATCTGGAAAAGCACTTACATCCCAAAATAAAACATTGTTCTAGATCATGACAAAATGATAATGCTTAGTTTTTGTTTCAAAGTTCTTGAAATATCCATGCGTGCTTCCTTGGAGCTGCGTCTGGCGTATAGCATGATGCTCGATATGCCACCCTAGGTCACATCACACCACTATAAGAGAAACAGAGCTGTTCACCACTGGCTCCCAAACTTCTTTTTTATCGTCTGAGTCACGGAGGGTGATGAAATCGGCGAAACTAGTCAGAGTTAATGAAGCTTAATACATTTCTTGTGGACCTGCAAGCACTGCACGCCTTTGAGACCAACTACTTAGATCTCGCGCTATTTCCGCAAGCATATGCAGGTCCAGAACCCCAACTTCAGATCCATTTGGTCATATTACTACAGCGCATCCTGTACATTCCACAGGAATGCCCGAAAGTCGAAATTGACTTGTCTTCTGACTTCGTTAGTGCCCTTAGTCAAGAAATTATGTGTCTTTGGTTCCTGCAACCCATGCCTAGTTTTCCGAATGCTAATCAGCCGCTTAATTGTTCCAAAAATACTGCTGGATGAAGAGCGCCAAACAAGCAAACAAGCAAACAAAAGTTAGCAAGTCTCCGTACCCTTCCCCAAGGTAGCGAGCTAGGCTTTAAAATCGACAGCGTTACAAAAGTAAATTATCAAGGAAACTGAAAAATGTGATTTCACTAAAAGCTGAAAAAGCTTACGTTTTTACCGGCTTTAATCAGTGTTATTGATTTCACACAAAACATAAATAACCAGGCGTAGTTCACTACATAACCTTTAACTAAACCCAAAAATTAATATTAAAACTTGCACGGCTGGCTTAGGAGCATCGCACAAACCCATACACACACTTATAGTCAGAGCGCACAAAACAGGATGATAACCTTCAGTGGCGTGGTCAGATTAGCGTTGATGGTGCATTCGACCGTGTTTTGCCATCGTCGAACGCCTCGCCAGCGCTGTGCTATCTCGCATACCAGACATAACCAGACATATGCGGATCACACCGGCTGGAAAGCAGAATGGCGTCCATTTGACCACTACGACCGGGATGATAGCAGGCTGCGTTGACAAATGGCTTGTATAGTTCATTACAGGAATTATGATTCCTTAATATTTACGGACCGGGTCGATGTGCTGTGACATTCAACTTATATTATGAATAATTTCATCACACGATAGTGCAGTTTGTGGCGAGACAGAACGACCAGCGACGCCCAGCTCCACCACTGTGGCATCGGATGGGGTTGGTAGAGTTACGCAATGTAAGACGATCTTGTTGGGAAGTGCCAGCTGCGTCTTATTGGGGCGATGTTGGAGCCTACCAATGCCCTTTGCATATCCCTCTGCTTGATGGGAAGGCATATATATGCAGAGTAATACAAGTATGTGTACTTGCCTGGCGTCAAATAAACTTTCTGGTGTTACGGAAAGGGTTGAGACGAGATGTTAATACATTGCACATAGATAAATTACCCGTACTAGCGTCTTTGTATTGTGTTACTATTTACACAACGTTTCGGCCAACTTTCTCTCCGGCCGTCGTCAAGAATGTACTGCAGACCGTTTGATGCACTCTCCCAACGTGAGTGCATCAAACAGTGCATTGTGTTGACCGGCCAGGGCGACGTCGAGCGATGACGCCGCCGGCAACAGGTCAGCCCGCCTCTCGTGCGCCAAAACGCACCTATCATGGGTGACTGACCAGTGTGTTAAAACAGGGTCCGTGATATTCAGTGCACTGGATGTTATCTTAGAGGCGTTCAGACGAAGCCGGATGACAGTGTCATGCTGCTGGCCGCTCGGTCAAGTGTTACGCCAAATGTCCGACCATACCGTTCCTCTCGCGCTGGGGATGATCACCATCGCCACAGCCCATTCTCGGTATGGTGCAGACGTAGGCTATCGTGGAACAGCTAACCTGTTTCACGATAGTCTAACCCCAACTCACTTCCCTGCTAGCGGGTGAACAGCACGATACTTTGCAAATTTTGCTTCGCAATAATAGGAATAGGAAAACAAAAGTCGCAATCTAGTTGTGAACACTTGGCCGTCGCGAACCAGTTAGACCTGCGGTAACTTTTCTGACTCCAAATACAGATCATGCCCTATGCTCCGTTGCTCCGTCCGCCCCTTGCCCTTAACGAGACGCTTCTGTCGGTTCTGTACTGGCCTTCGCGGCTCTTGCATTATCGTTCGACGGATCCGCCTACCCAGTTAAACGTCTTGGCCGTCTGTGTTAGGTGGGAATATATATATATATATATATATATATATATATATATATATATATATACTCGTGTGGATAGTCTTATATGGGTTCAACTCTTCGTAGTTTACATCGCAGAGTGCACAAACATTTGGGGAGGTCTGATCGTACAGGTAGCATTCTGTCTAACCTTGACCCTTCGCCAATCCGGGACCTTTCATTTGCATGTGATACTCACCTGAACATTTAGTAATTTTCCGAATTAGGGCGTCGTGACAATTCTCTCCATATTAAGATTTTAGAATCACTTTGTATTCACTAAAAAAAAGACGCCAATGGATATTATGGGGTCTGCATGCCCTGTGCAAATAATAAGACAGCCTTTTCATGAGGAGTCAAAAATATGTTTCGTTGCGTGATTTCGGCATTTTTCAAGCTGTCGTGTTCATGCGTGGAGAGGGCGTGTCGGATTGTGTTCACTCATGACCGTTGCCAGAGTCAACACAATCCACACCATTGTTGCCATAGCTAGCGTTGTTGGTTAGATGTGCTTTCATTTCATTGAAAACTCACCATTGACTCTCGTCGAGACAATATTACGCATTGTATGAAACCATTATAAACTACATAAATGAAAGCGACTGCCGTCCCTGCCACCAAGGCTTTTTAACTACTGCTGTAATATATATACATTATATAATATATATATATATATATATATATGTATATATATATATTATCTATATATATATCTTACTAATGACATATATATAGCTAGATATCGTACATTGCACCGCGTGTGTGTAGTAGATGATGGTGATATTAGGATAGCTAGTAGAATAGTGCTACTATAATAGTAGTCAGTGTAGTAGGACTCGTGCCGCGCGTGTGTGTGTGTTGTGTGTGTTGTGTGTGTGTTGTGTTGTGTGTGTGGTGTGGTGTGTGTGTAGTGTGTGGGGTTGGGTGGTTTGTGCGTATTATGGTTGCGCGCTTGCATTTATTTGGTGCACTGTGGCCCGTGCGACAAAAGGAAATAAAGGGGACATTACCACGGGAAAAGCAAAACTTATAAGAGAGAGAGAGTGAGAAAAAGAAGAGAGAGAAAGAGGAGGAGAGAGAGAGAGAGGGAGAGAGAGAGAAAGGGAGAAAGAAAAAGAGGGGAGATAGAGAGGGAGAGAGAGATAGGCAAACATTTACATTACTACCACTTAAACTTCATGTTAACTTATACCCCAACAACGAACTATCCGTAGACGGGCCTCTCACCCGACCACAGCCCGGATAGTGTTAGCCGCACCCTTTCGCGCCCGGTAATCTGGACCGTGATGAGCGACGAGGACCAGTCGGCGCCAGCCCACCGAATGCACACATCATCTTCCCATTACTTCAGCCGTCCCTCGGGCCGCGAGAGCGGATGCCTCCCGGCCGGCGCCGGCGGCGGGCCGGTTATCTCGGCCGCCACGGGTGACCGGGCAACCAGCCCTCCGCGCCGAACCGAGGCCCGCGCCCGCCGAGGCCTGCGCCGGTCCCGTGGGGCTGGGCTCACGGGCGGGCACGGCCGCCACCCACCGGACGGAGCGGACCATCCGGGCCCATCTGGAGCCATCTGGGGCTGCGTGGCGCTGATGAGACCCGCCTGGATTGAATCGAAGCCTGACGCGCGTTGCCAGCGGGAGAACCAGTCACGATGGAGAGCGAGGCTGGCGCGGTAGCGATGATGCAAGCGCAGTGAATTGGTTTTGTTTGATGCGGCGCGTGCTGATCTTCCCTGATGTGCGGTGGCTAACGATCTACCTTGGCGCCAGAGCAGCTGTATATGGCTACTGCATTTGAGAAGCAGTTCTATATGGCCGCTATATTCTCAGCGATGCGTGAAATGCATTGACCCGGGACCCGGTGTGGGGAAGAAGGACATGGTTGAGTGAGAGACACTGTGCCGCCGTCACTGGCAGGTAATCTGACAACGTTTGGGTTATGGAGGATCACAGGCGTAAGACGAAATTTGATTTGCCAAGGCGCGCTTGGCGCGATGCTTCAACCAGTACGGCCGTCTCCGTGTGAAAGACATCGCACCGGGCGCCGTCAAACAAAGCGAGGCAGCAAACCCACGCGGTAGTCACCATGTTAGACAAGAAACTAGCTAGGCAAACGCGTTATTAGCTAACGCCGCCGTCCGAACATCAGCCGCGAGGCACCCACCAATCGCCTGCCCGCGACGCTGCCACAAGTTTAGCTGCGCTGTCCCACGGCCGGGCCGCGCTTGGCAGGGAGCGTGGGCTTCTGAGGGCCGCAGAAAGGCCCCGGCTCGTTGATCTTCATGACCGTCGGTCATTTCCGCGGTCCTTCCGCCGCGACCGTGCCGAAATGGCGCGTGCGGGGCGCCTGGGCTCGCGATTTCGTTAGGGGCCAGTGACCGTGCCCCCACCACTGCATCGCAGAGCGTGAGCTAATCTGGGCTGCGAAATGCTTTTCTCAAAATCGTTCTTCAGTGAAGGATGTGGTTGGACAAGTAATTTTTTACCAGGAGTTCTGACATTTTTGTTGACAGTTAAGGTATGTTTTTTTTGTACCACAACTAGAGCTGGC
>NW_023596576.1:54732043-54737043 GCF_011947565.3 Pollicipes pollicipes
CATGCTTCGTCTTGAAATGATTGTCTGATCCATTCCTGTCTCTGCCCATTTATAGCGTCGCACAGCTCACGCTGTCGCCTCGATTTATCTTTTTTCAGTCGGATACAATTTTCCACCCCTCGTTGCCTCTGCACCACATGCAGATCGCACCCAAGAGCAAAACAGCGTCACACACACACACACACACACACACACACACACACACACACACACACACACACACACACACACACACACACACACACACACACACACACACACACACACACACACACACACACACACACACACACACACACACACACACACACACACACACACCACAACACACACACACACACACACAACACACACACACACACACACACACACACACACACACACAACGACACACACACACACACACACACACACACACCACACACACACAACACAGCACACACACACACACACACACACACACACACACACACACACACACACACACACACACACACACACATATATATATATATATATATATATATATATATATATATATATATATAAGTACCTTAGAACTACACAGAGGCTAACCATGCAAGAGAGAGAGAGCAAATATTAGTTAACACGCGCTCGGGTGGGCGTCAATTTAACCCGCTTCGAAGGCTTTTCCAGAATAATTTCCCAGCGGCACACCACAGCCACACCAAAATTTCCTTAACTATAGAATCTTAAATAGCAGATCTCTTGATGTAAAAAATTAAAGGAGCTACGTAACGCCGCTGACCTGTGGCACGTCAAAGCCAGGCCGTGTCTGTCAGCAAAGGGCAGTCCTAAGCAATAATTAAATGTGATAAGACAAAGAGAGCTAGACGAATCCATACACGTCCGAGACAGAATCCATATACATCCATACACATATCAGGTAATACACCGATTTGATTTAGAATTCAGAGAAACTCCAGTGACCTAGGGTCTGGCATGACGGTCAGACCGAGGTCAAAACTAACTTGCCTTTTTTGGCGATAGCTTGGTTTATGGAGTATCTTTTGCTGCTTATTTCGAAATTAACGACAGGGACCGCAACAGACATATTCCATGGGCTTTATAAAGGTCAGCATAAGTCACTGACCTAAATGACCCAGGTCAGCATCTCGTTTTAGGAACGTACCGTCTGGCGTAATCGCTGACGTTTATTTGAATGACAAAATAAGAGTAATTCGTAGATATTTTGTCACCTTGACCTTAGAGAGGTCAAACAAGGTCGTTGAACTTAATTGAACATCACTGATCTTTTGCTTAGAACAGGTATCTAGCTTCACGGCGGTTTCATTTGGAGGTCTGGAGGCACTTGAGACACCTGTCTGAAGTTTAATATTGTTTGATCTTATTTGACCGGAGGTCATGACCTAGGGAACTCAGTTTTTGACATGGGTGAGTTCACATACAGATCAGTTTAACCTCTGAGTTTGGTTTTTCCGTGGTTTCAGTGGATAACATATCCTGCTGCGTAGTTTGCCATGTAGCGGTAAATCATGCAGTCCCATTCATTTGTGGGACATGCTGCAGCTTACATTTATCACCGTGCCAACAAGTTAGATAGATGGCTGGGCTGATGAGGAAAATTCAACCCGAAATTATTTTTAAAGGAGTGTTCCACATTTGTATGGGGCTTTGAACTGAAATAGCCATTTTACACATCCTTCAATACTGTTCACAAGCCTGCCCTTATATAGACCTGAGCCCCTCTAGTTTCTGAACTATATATCCACGACAGTGGGAAAGGTACGTCGGAGCAAGCATTTTGAAGTCACCATGGCATTCATGATCTCATAATAACGTCATCCAAATTTTGCCATTTCATAAGCCATGCGCGATGAAGGCCAAGCAAATATAATTGTCGAGGCGTTCACATCTAGCGTTCGTGAGCTCAGTTTCCACAAATAACGGCCGTCAACTCGCTCTCGATCAATGTTGTGCAAAGTACGATGACGTTATCAAACCATAGCGCTTTGAGAAGCTTATTTGCTGAACAGAGCATCGTGCTATCTGCAACAGTCTTGTTCCAGTTAAACATTATACCAATCGCCAGAAATGGGCTTGCTTCGTCATGCTTGACACTTGCAGCAATATTTTCAAATGCGAAACATCCCATTCTAGTTATTCTATCCAGTTGAAGGGCAGTTCGCCATCTCGCGCCGCCCGCCGGCGTCGTTAGCATAATATTTTTTGCGCTATTTGCCATAGATGGCAGCACTAGTGCACCCCGCATAGGTAGACTAGCCCGCGTGACTACCGCCCAGTCGACGCTGCCGAGTGTTTTACGTTTCACAGAGACCACTGAGCCTTCACTTTCATGCACGAACGATCACCACAGCGTGGTCAATAGCTCGTCGCATATTGTACCGGATGCAAAACCAGAGCCCAAGGCCAGAGCACCAAGAGGCCAGATCGCCGTCTGTTGCCGGCGACCTATCGATATTGGCCCGCGGAGGCCGGCCGTAAAAAGCCCACAGGTGGCCACTCGGACTGCTTTACGCAGCGGCCGGCCAGTGAGCGCCCATACAAAAGGCCGAGTCACTCCCGAGTGATATACAGCCTTTTGGAGCGCTCACAATCAGCTCCGGCTGGATGGGAAGTCGCCCGCCGCCCCATCCAACTCAGCTGGGCGCTACGGATCAGACGGCTGCTTGGAAGTCAACACGGGCCACTGAATGGAAATATTCAGAGCAATAACACTACATCATCCACGATCGGAACCAGTTTCTGACCTGTAAAACCGAACCGTTACATAACTCTTTCAGGGATATTGGGTGTAGAAATAGGTGCAGTGGAGGGCATGTGATTTTGTCGACAGCGCCAGGAGAGGTTACGTTGACCCACCCAGACCAGAACGGGACGCACTGTGAGGTGGCTTTGATCAAAACTATCAAAAACTACTGTGCTGATTCTCACGCGCAATTCAGTCAACTCACTCAGGCAACTCAAAACCGCCAACTGGGGTAATCCAAAGTAGCCAAACAGGCGTGTTCGTTCACAGCCGGACCCCGCACGGGTCGCGGCCCCACTGACACCGCTTCATCGGCATCACCACCTTGACTCGTGCGACCCACACGTCCCCTCGTGCGGCGCAGTGCCGTTAATACAGAAGATCCGGCCGTGGCGCGGCACGCCGAGGCTATCCCATTACGCGAGCCGCCAGCGCGTGGGCGCCGTTGCCGCCGGACGAGCTTGTTTGGTGGAGCTGATGGCCGAGCTGCGGCAGGCGTAACAAGCAGACGCGCCGGCCACCCAACCGGACGGCCGGCCGATGGCGCCAGGCCACCTGCAGAGACGGTCAGCCGATGGCGCCAGCAGCAACGGCCAGTGCTGGTAACATCGGCAGTAACATCGCCATGTTGCATTGTGCGCATTGATTTGCTCATGCTAGGCGCTGTGATCGTGGTGTCGCAGTGAAGCACGACAAACCGTTACATAACGGCGAGGCCACTTGCTAACTAAGAAGATAACTTCTGATTAAATCTCGTTGAAATGGGCTGATAGCGTCGCGACTCCTTCTGAGATGTCATCCATGTGCAAACTTCGGGGTTTTGGTTTCGTATTCACCGTTCCGAGAAAGGGGTCTAGAATTCATCCAGCCTCCCTCCCTCCCCCCCCCCCCCCCCGCTTTACCGTCAGTCGCTCGGCTTCGTAAGGACGTGAGCAAAATCCTGGAAAAATTGGGCTTCGCATGACAAAAAGAGTTATTCATGTCATCTGTTGCAGTCTATCAATTCATTTTGCAACACCGCGTCCTTGGCCGGCCCTGTGGTAAGATGTGATGGTTCTGAAAGGTTGGCTTGGGCTAGCTTCAATCCACCATAATCCCTCATTGGTGGAACTTTTAGAGCATCATGCGGTTAAAAAACCCGTAAACTAATTAGTTATTCACATTAGATGAGGTAACCTATTCACTACCACGCACTTTTTCCTAGCTTCCCGCTTACGGTCACGATGCTTTTGTTAGTAGTTGCAAAGGTTACAGTTCAGGCAAGTCTAGAGTTGATTGGACATCTATCATCAGACCACTTTCCAAGATGCCAGGAAGCCCTGAATTGCAAGCTCAAGCGCGCGTTATCAGTAAACACTTGATATTCTACATGACATTGTCAATTGTGTCTACAGCCTCAGGTACGTACATAGACCATTCTTATAGACTTGGGTACGCATAGGTATCTTACTTTGTAACAAACCTGCTGAAATGATAACTGGTGCATGTTAGTGAGGTGAACTGACGTCATCATACAAAAAAGGCTCACACGGCAGTTCAAGGTCTCTACCCGTATCCGTATCCTATATACTAAGAGATGTGTAGAGCGCCCAATAACCGTCTCGAAAATCGATGAGAAGCCATAGAAATTGTCATTGTGAACAGATGGCGTCTGGATGAAGCCCAATATCCCGCCAACGGGTGAAAAACCGCCGACTCGAGTGCAGATAAGATACCTAGAAGCGCAATCAAAGCTGGCCCAAAGGCTATCGACTCGGCACACTCGTCAGCCAGCCGTCAAAGCGTCCCGCAAGACGTCTGATGCTGCGCCACGTCTCTGAGCTCGGCGCGGTGAGACAAAGGTGGCGCGGCGGCACGCTCATGACAAACGGCCACACCGTCTGATGGCCGACGGCCGTCAGCCACAGACGCCGGCGCCGACCTCCGGCCGCCGCCCCCCGGGACAAAACGGACCGGACCTCCGTCCCAGCCGCGGATCTCGGCGGCGCCCAATCGTACCCGCTCGGCCTGCAGAACGCTGCCAGCCAGCCTGCAGCGCCAGCACCGCCCGTCACCGAAATTCCAGGGAGGGTTGCAGAAAATCCGCCGGCGCTTTTCACACACGATGTCTTTTTAAGACCGTTCGGTCGTGAATTAGAGAGGTGAGTCAGCTAAAAATCCGAGGTATGTAATAAATCGCTTTGTGGTAGGCAAGGCCAGCAGACAGCGTATAGACAGAAATCGTAGGGAAGAAAGGTGTCTCTACACA
>NW_023596576.1:54742043-54752905 GCF_011947565.3 Pollicipes pollicipes
TAGGTGCATTTTGGCGCACGAGAGGCGGGCTGACCTGTTGCCGGCGGCGTCATCGCTCGACGTCGCCCTGGCCGGTCAACACAATGCACTGTTTGATGCACTCACGTTGGGAGAGTGCATCAAACGGTCTGCAGTACATTCTTGACGACGGCCGGAGAGAAAGTTGGCCGAAACGTCGTGTAAATAGTAACACAATACAAAGACGCTAGTACGGGTAATTTATCTATGTGCAATGTATTAACATCCCGTCTCAACCCTTTCCGTAACACCAGAAAGTTTATTTGACGCCAGGCAAGTACACATACTTGTATTACTCTGCCTATATATGCCTTCCCATTAAGCAGAGGGATATGCAAAGGGCATTGGTAGGCTCCAACATCGCCCCAATAAGACGCAGCTGGCACTTCCCAACAAGATCGTCTTACATTGCGTGACTCTACCAACCCCATCCGATGCCACAGTGGTGGAGCTGGGCGTCGCTGGTCGTTCTGTCTCGCCACAAACTGCACTATCGTGTGATGAAATTATTCATAATATAAGTTGAATGTCACAGCACATCGACCCGGTCCGTAAATTTTAAGGAATCATAATTCCTGTAATGAACTATACAAGCCATTTGTCAACGCAGCCTGCTATCATCCCGGTCGTAGTGGTCAAATGGACGCCATTCTGCTTTCCAGCCGGTTTGATCCGCATATGTCTGGTTATGTCTGGTATGCGAGATAGCACAGCGCTGGCGAGGCGTTCGACGATGGCAAAACACGGTCGAATGCACCATCAACGCTAATCTGACCACGCCACTGAAGGTTATCATCCTGTTTTGTGCGCTCTGACTATAAGTGTGTGTATGGGTTTGTGCGATGCTCCTAAGCCAGCCGTGCAAGTTTTAATATTAATTTTTGGGTTTAGTTAAAGGTTATGTAGTGAACTACGCCTGGTTATTTATGTTTTGTGTGAAATCAATAACACTGATTAAAGCAGGTAAAAACGTAAGCTTTTTCAGCTTCTGGTGAAATCACATTTTTCAGTTTTCTTGATAATTTACTTTTGTAACGCTGTCGATTTTAAAGCCTAGCTCGGTACCTTGGGGAAGGGTACGGAGACTTGCTAACTTTTGTTTGCTTGTTTGCTTGTTTGACGCTCTTCATCCAGCAGTATTTTTGGAACAATTAAGCGGCTGATTAGCATTCGGAAAACTCGGCATGGGTTGCAGGAACCAAAGACACATAATTTCTTGACTAAGGGCACTAACGAAGTCAGAAGACAAGTCAATTTCGACTTTCGGGCATTCCTGTGGAATGTACAGGATGCGCTGTAGTAATGTGACCAAATCGATCTGAAATTGGGGTACTGGACCTGCATATGCTTGCGGCAATAGCGCGAGATCTAAGTAGTTGGTCTCAAAGGCGTGCGGTGCTTGCAGGTCCACAGGAAATATATTAAGCTTCATTAACTCTGACTAGTTTCGCCGATTTCATAACCCTCCGTAACTCAGACGATGAAAAGGAAGTTTGGGAGCCAGTGGTGAACAGCTCTGTTTCTCTTATAGTGGTGTGATGTGACCTAGGGTGGCATATCGAGCATCATGCTATACGCCAGACGCAGCTCCAAGGAAGCACGCATGGATATTTCAAGAACTTTGAAACAAAAACTAAGCATTATCATTTTGTCATGATCTAGAACAATGTTTTATTTTGGGATGTAAGCGCTTTTCCAGATCTCTCAATTCAGTCGGTTCATAGCTAAAGAGGAAAAGGAACGTAGGCATCCATCCCCTTTTCCAACGAGTCTAGCGGGAAGGTTGACATGATTTGTGCATTTCACCATAAACATCCACAAAATGGCCGCTCAGGAACTTGCTTTGATATGAGCAAGAAGGTTTTTGATCTCATAGTTTTTCGTTAGGATCGGTAGGAGGTTTCCATACCCAAACTAATGAACCATTTAACACACCATCTGACATTTGTGTTAAGACATAAACATGGTGCTATTAGATTATTAAACATAGTGTCCTAACTTCTCACACTTTAAAAGGCGTATGTGGAGCTAGTTTGCACTCTAAACCAACATGTATATTCTAAGCAAAATCAGAGCAGTGGTGGTAGCTGAGTAGCCATGACAGTGTTTTGAAAGATATTCTATAAACCCACATCTATGGTGGTCTAGAATGTGTATTCTTGAAATATTTCAACACACCTTGCACAGAATAGACATGTCTATGATTTTAAGTTTTACGTTTGATTTGGTGACGTTGCGCAGCCTTTGATAACGCTATTTGAAGATGGTCAACTCAAACGTGATTTTGGCCCAGAATGGGTTTCTAATAGTATCAATCGATGATAGCAGGATGTCACAAAGGAAAGTTCTTTAAAAAAGACGTTTAATTGTCAGTTACAAAGTTACATGGCACCAGTCCCAAAAACATTAAGAGTAAAGCAACTTTCCAAACAGGCCACCATTCAGAGATCATGCTCCAAAGTTGTCGTAGCCGGAAGGATCTAGGCATACGCGAAGATAAACGAGAGCTGTTTGATGCCCTCGTTTAATTTGTGGTCCAAAGGTTAAAATTCCAAGGAACAATTAACCAGTAATGTGAGCATTGATGTTTGAAGGTTAAAAGTAACTCCATCCGAGTATTGGAAATAACTTTCAAATCGCTTTATGGACATCCGCAAAGTCGTGGGCAGGTAACAAGCGATCAACCTGACAATAGCGATCGTATACGCAGTAATTCCCAGCTTACTGTCTCGTTTCAGGCGAATTTCAGGCGTGCTCTCAGGTGTATTCCGGTGATGCATTTCATCGACTGGATTGACTGTCTTCTGGTCAGGGTGGTGGTCACCTCGCACGAGGTCACGCAGATTAGCATGAATAGCCCTATGCCGTAAAACGTAATGGACCAAACTGATCCGTCGCGCCCATTTTGGTGAATAAGTCAGTATAGCTGGCATATTTGCAAACCATTCACTCTTAAACGTCATGTAAACTGGCAGGGCAGAAACATAATCGGTGACGGGTTGACTTGACCTTGATCTGACCTGCTACTGCTCTCCGACCTTTTTAAAATCGTATGATGATTCTGAAACGCAGGGCTATGCCCTTTTCTTCCGTGCCGGTTTCAAAGCTTCAGAATAATGATCGCACGTGGCAGAGGTTTCAGAAGTCCTTTCCAAGTATTGGTTCTCTCAGGGCAAAGATCTGCGTGCCTATGACGTCATCCGCCACGTGACAGCTATAACATCAACGATTGCCGGGTGAGATGGCTTGAGGTGACTGGTTGTCTTTGTTTTTTTGTTGTTTTTTTTGGTTCGAAGGTTGTATTCCAAAACACTGATGAACACTACCCTCGATGCTTGAGACAGCCTCGTGTGGCAAAATACCCTAGATGGTGCCGAGTTAAAGATAATTAATTAGCATGGCACACACTGAATAATTACAAATTTCACAATGTGTCCCTATCACACAACTTTTGTGCAGGGAATTACGTACTAAAAACCACCATTATCCCACCGCTGGTAGAATCTAACAACTCCATTGCTCGGTTCATAGCATTGTGTCATGGAAACGGCCTTCCGTGAAATGAGGGAATGAAAAAACAATTTATTTTACGGTGCATGAAACTGATATGCCACCAGCGTCGTTATCGTTCGCACCAATGGAAGCGGATGACAAGGAGCAGAATGAGTAAAAGGCAAGATGCAATGAGCCTTCGACATCGGTGCTAGAAACAGCGCTAGTATACCATTTCACCGGTATATTGCGGCGAATGCCCGAAACGTAGGACAGAACATAAACACTGCATGTTATGCAACCACTTGTGCTGAGTTCTTACTACAAAACACTGCTGGGCGTCTACTTTAAGTATAGAAAGTCTCAGACCTTTATTGTCCCCCTGTAAAAATACATAAGTTAAATCAAAGTCGGTGAATCCCAAGCTTAGAAGTTTAAACATGAAGATATAAGTCGGTAGCTTAATCGCTCGTCGCCAGTTTACCACGCATCATTTTGTATCATCCCGATTGTGTTTGTAAGGGATGTAAATCAGTAAAGACAGACATGTCATGTGAGCTGTCATAAATGAAGTAAGCTATAGTTGTGTGTCTTTGGTCTGATGAACTGAACATTGGGAAGTTGACCTCATGGCAACACTTAAGACCAGTAACTGACTTTTCTTAACGAGTGTGAGAGATGAGGCCGCGTAACGGGTCATCCGATCGATGGTGAAATCTCCTAGAAGTGATCGAAATCTACTATTCGGAATACATTTGATTCCCGAACTGTAGCGTCCCCATGTCTAATCGAAAATAGCATTACCTGAAAATAGCATTATCACTGTCAGTCAGGGACCGAACTGACTCACCTGGGGAGCAAGATTCAGAATCGATTCTGATGAATAGCGCCAGGGACGTGCCAGGATGCACGGCGGGCAACAGGTGTACTATGGCTCGAGATGTCAGCCGATGTTGTAAGGGTCATAAGGCGATCTGAGGTCATAATTGGCTAACAGTGTAGCGAAATGCAAAATTTATTGTAAAATCACATTTGTGTTGAACAATGGATTGAGAAAATGATTCTGTCCACTGATCAGAAGGGTGTGGCATTTCAGCCATCATAGCGATGATGTTCTCCGTAATAATTTTGCTGCGGGTATGGCAAGTGCGGCACTAAAGATCGCCGAAAATCCGTAACATGATTTAAGAAAAGCCTCCCTTTGGATGGACCTATTCGTATTTCCCGACCGTCTTAACCATCCTCATGATTTTCCAAAAATATCAACCAAACCCAGCTCGTCACGCAATCCATATACAGACTCATCGGTTCGCCCAATCCTGGCAGGCTTCCAAGACATGGGAGGAAAGCTATGGGAGGGGGTCAATAGTGCGGCAAACATTCGCAACAATTAATCAACCCACCCCTTCCCGCTGTACGAAATTGATTGATGCGCCCGTGACGTTAAGAAATTTTAAAATTTGTCATGGCGTTTGCCAAAGGCGCTCCAGAGACCTCAATCAATGGTTTCTTGGAGGTTCCGTACATGAAGCCTAATGTGAAGCCCTTAGTTAAGGCTCCGGTCCAGATTATTATAAACACACTACACGAAATGCGAAACCAAATTTATTGATTCATACATTGCGCTTGACAATGCGTGGCCAGCTGTACACCTGAACCGATACCATTACCGACACCACTCATGTTTGAGTCGAATTGCTTTGTTTTCGCGTTGTTGCGACCTCGGGCTACCGGATCGACTTTCACTCACAGGTCTAAATATCCATTAAGAGGATATGTGAGACGATTTGTTCACGATTGGTTAAGTAAACCAAACTACTATTGCATGCGATGGTGCGTAGCCAGTTGTACACCAGAAGAAATATGAGTGACAATGCAACCGTGTGATGATGCCTTATCCGAATGGCTTCCGTCGCATTCAGCCACAACTCTTGGCTGCAGAATGCAGTGGTGGGCCCGAATATCCGCCCCGCAGAGGACCGCCAGCACAAAGTCGCGACTTCGATGTCGATTTCTCTTGCGGCGGTTAACTGACCACCAAGCGCGGTATTTTGCACCAACCAAAGCGGTAAGTTTTACTGCGGCAACCATTTTGGATGACTGTAAACAAAGTGTTTATGTATACGAAAATGTTTTGAGTAGATATCGGTTGTCGTGAGGAGGATTTTCCATCTGCCAATTCTACGACCCAAGTTTGCTTGATTAGGGCACCAGCGTGCTATAGACATTTCTTAACGCAACGTCGGCCCGCTTCTCGGTTCATTGCTGGCGTCGCAGGTCCTAATTTTTCTTTGATCTAAGATTGTGGACGGGTAAAGGAGAGAGAACGAAACAAGCTTGCGGGCACGAAAGAGGCGAACAGCTGCTTGGTATTTCACGGGCGCGTGTTTTTACCTCACGGAAGCGGTTGACACGCTGGAAGCTTACAAATGAGGACAAATTATGCCGCACCGTTTTCTGGCAGAGGAAAATCGCACGCATAACCGCGTCATTTGATCTTTCTTGTCACAGCGGCTTTATTTTTGTACTACCCCCACAAAACATTGCACTAGCAACAACACAGCTCAGAGAACTATCATGCAGATATTGCCATGCATGCCTACATATTGCTGCCCTGTTTGGAACGTTTCGAGCCCATAGGGGACTTACGACTATAATATAAGCTAAGAACTGACGACATGATGGCGGACCTTGGATCACTGCTATAACATTTGGCTTGCTTGAGGCCTGTAGTTTCCACTCTGAATGTCGTCGGCGACGAGAGGAAGGTGAGGACGAGAGGACGAGGGGTCGTCGGCGACGAGAGGAAGGTGAGGATAAGAGGATGAGGGTAGTTAACACATCATACCCTGCTGACTCGAGCTACAGTCTAAAAAATGGAGTATTTTATTGACGACCTTATGTGGGGATAGTGCCGAAATGTTGTTAAACGGTGCGAGAAAGACACCAAAAATCGAACTTTCCGTGGTGCTGGAAACGACGATGCTACGGATGCCAGAGAGTACCGACATAACAGTAGTAACTGCTATTCAGGGTGCCTTGACAAAAGAAGAGGTCAAGAGAATATGTTAGAAATTACAAAGGCAATGACAATAGCCTCAGCCGTGGCGTGCTCTTACGATTGTTCCTGGCGTGTCTAAATTATGCATTAACCATGTATTCCTTTAGTTATTCAATTACCTACATCATATTACTGTCATTTGTCATTGTATTTGTTGCTCAAGTGTAGGTATGTGGTCCGTGGCAGTCACGTGTGCATCAACCATTGCTCCAACATTGGCACATTACTGATAACGTTTCAGGAGATGCAAATAGATGCAAGTCTATCGATTACCCATGCTGTCAAATATGCGTCAGCTTCGTTCAAATCATGCCTGTAAAAGAGAGGAAGGTGAAGACAGTCAACATACATAAGGGAGCATGTTAATTTATTTCTGACGGCAAATGCGAACCAGTGTCCTTTGATTTAACTAATACATTCCATCAAATGTGCGCATCGCAGCATCGCAGCAAAAAATCGCAGCATCGCTGCTTTTTCGATAAAGTTTAACAGGTTTTGCCTCCTTGCAGCCGGCGTGAACACGGCAATCAACATGCATGATTCCAAAAAGAAGCATGCAGAATCGAAATGGTGTAAGTCTGTCAGTTAAAACACCCTCGGGGAAGAGGCCAATTCGCCCCCTCCCCCGCTAACCACTCCCAAAATACATCCTGAGCTGCGTAGCGCGGCAGTGACGGAAAATTAACTAGCCACTTTTAGCCACTAGCCACTGGCACGAAAATGTCAAGTTCATTGACCTGTAACGGGTCAAAATCAGACCAGACAGTTAAGGTAGGTCTTACGGAAGATTTGAACCTTATCCATCAACAGAGCTAAAACTAAGTTGTACTGCTTTTACATAAGTTCTTAGACAATAAGGCCATTGAAACTATAATTGAAGCAAGGTTAATGGAGATAAATGAAATAATCACCTATTTCGTCCGACTGTCACTACCCTGAAATGGCCCAGACTGGTCTTTTCCTTAAAAAGGTAACAAGACTCCAAGCGATTGCCCGAAAAGGTCTAAGCGCTTCGAAAGCTCATTTTTATCCCACTGATTCAAGCCGCATGACGCCACATCGGCATGCAAGACAAATACAAGCAGTAAGTGGTGAGAGCAAATGGTGTCTTACAATATACATAATACAATACACAAATCATAGTGTTCTTTGCTGTACAAACATAATTCAATGCATTTTAGGGTTTTGCTTAACATTTTTCAAAGCTGCAAGCAAAGATATCGCAAATCCAACAAACGATATGCTCGTTTCGTTTCTTTCTTTACCCGAAGGTCAGGACCTGTATGCTATGAAGGCTCATGAATATATGTGTATTTGTATGTAGTACATAGAGATGTCCACAACCGCGTCAAATTCAGCCGGACATCAGCGCGATCGTTAATGGACAATGGACAAGGGAGTGAAGTATATGTCTTTGAATACTTTCAACAATGCCCCGGGACTTTGCTCGCACGTCATGGTCGGTTCTGCCTGTAAAGTTCGACCCTGTCAAATGGAAAACACGATACACTGGCCCGAAGATTGCCACCCCCAAAGTTCACCACCACCACATCAAACACTAGTTCAATTAGTTCAACTTCAAAAACTTCTAATTAATTTCACGACGAATTTCATCTCTTTTTTCAGATAATCGCGCCTCATAAAGTAGGTCACGCTGAAAGCTTCGCAGCCTTTTGCATGTGCTGAGCGGCCCGATAGCAGCCCTGCGCTGCTGAGAGCACTCACCCGTTTCCAGCGCCACCGTCGCACCCAGAAGCAGCGCGCCCAGGATCAGCGGCAGCGGTCCCATGGTGAGGCCGGTCACATGGCCTCCGGCACAGCGAGCGGCGGCGGCGGGCACCAGCGCAACGGTTTCACACAGCGCTGTGTCTGGCAACAGCACTTTATCTGGCAACAGCACCTTATCTGGCAACAGCACTGTGTCGGGCGCCGGCGTCGTGTCGGGCGACGACGTCGGACCGCGGCGGACGGCGCTCGGGTGCTGCCGGTGGCGGGCGGCGACTGGACCGCCGACGGCGCCGCCCGGCTGCCGGCGGTGCGGGAATGGCTGGCCGCGCGCGACGTCACCCACGCGGGCCGCCCGGACGAACTCCCAGCCTCGCGTCGGCTTGGCCGGCGCCAGACCCGCTGGATGTGCGGACGCCTCGTGTGCACGATTGCGTGCGTTTGAGGGGAGCCATCGCAGGGAGCGCACTCTTTGCCTTTGCAGGGAGCACGAGCGCGCTCCTTGTAGGTTTGTTACCGTGGGTCAAAAGCAAAGCCAAGAGCAAAATTAGGAGGCTGAGACCACTGAAATTAGAGAAAACTATGTGACTACCCGTTATATGTTGCATTTCTTTTAAATAAGCACCCTATGCGTTTTCTTAGGAATCTCAACATTCGAACGCACAAGTCTCATGTTCCACGTGCCCCTGTCCACCTCATGTACTGCATAAGTGCAACCATGCATCCAGCATTTGCTTTAACGCATAGGTCATTTAAATATCAGCCTAACAATTTCAGTCCGGTGTGTTGACCATGCTGCTGTATAACCTTGCCATGAGTATTTAATAACGCGAGCGATATGTAATCCTAACAAACTCGGCTTAAATTTTTCTTAGTAATAATGCAACGGAATCACAAATGAAAATACCTCTAGAAAGTAAGAGATAAATATATGGGCAGGTGTTCACCATTCCTATGAGCTCTGTAAAATATTTTCGGTCATTCGCTCATACACACAGATAATGAGAAGATCGGTGTAAAGCAGGAAAGCCGATCGCATTACGGATCGATCATGAAGACGCTCTGGGGGCTCAATGAATTGGGATCACCGTTGGATAGTGTCGTTCACACCGGTGGTGGCCATCGCTATCGTATAGCCTCCAGGCAAAGTTGGCATCTCGAAAGTTGTCTGGGGTTAAATATAGATTCTTTCGGCTTATCCTTGTCGCGGATCGAGTTTTGAAGCGTGATCCGGATGTTGCATCAAGTTAAGTGAGTGAGGTGTGCTTCTTTCTAAATCCAGGTACTGCGGTGTAGTTGTGCTTGGTGAGAATTATTATTGGCTTCTGCCATCTAAAATGTCAGAGTGGAGAATTTTCTGCTGACGGCTGCCAGATGAGGCTGCATTATTAAGCCCATTAAACGCTAAACTAATAAGGCCGCCCTCATTTTTCAAACGAAGTTGCTAATGGACTTTCTAATACCGCACTGAGAAGCCGTCATATCAGAACGGATCACACAGTGTACTGACTTCCAGAGTTTCCAAACCCAGCGCTGGTGGCCAGACGAAACGCGGCCTCGAATAGTATGGCAAGAGCGAGTCACATACTGGGCATATATCGAATGCCGTTGTCATGGTCCCGGTTTAGATTCCGTGCATAGAAATCACAGGTCTGAGTCCCGAGATCGATGCCGAGGCCTGTTTTTTCATGGGAGTCCGAGTTCCGAGTCCAAACTATCCACATATCACGGCTCCCAGACTGTGTCTTAACTCGTGGACCTCGAGTCGAAGTCCCAATCCAGGTCTATCCAGCTCTACTACACATTCGTCCTAGTCAGAGTCAGATTTCTGATGCTTTCAGCTGCAGCCCGAGCCCACCACGACCACAATTTTTAAGAGCATGTGTTTTGTGATCAAAGTGAAACGACTGTTTGACAATTAAAGCTATCCAAGCCTGGTTCTTGTCCCAGCTGAAACTGTTCATTAAAGGAAATGCTTCACATTTGGAGATACCAAAGCAAGCATCAGACATGTTGAAACAAGCTCAGTTATCTTTTAACTACTGGCATGCTTTTGGAGTAGAAGAGACTGTTCCAGATAGCACATTTTTCTGTTTAGTAAATGTGCGTCTCAATGTGTCATTGCCCATTATAAGTCGAGCTACTGGCCACGCTATGGCGCTCGTTCATGCATGAAAGTGAAACCTAGTGGTCTCTTTAAAACCATCAAACATTTTCGGTTCGGGAGTTCATTTGCACTGAAGTGTCATTTGCTGGTCACCAAAATACCTGAATGACGGTTAAGGCGAGACCAATAAAGCTGTCCGATAAAGTCATACTCTAAAATTACCGGCCTAAAGATGTGTAGTTGCCTAGTCAGTTGTGGGGGGGGGGGGGGGACGGCATTGTGCCTCCTAACCAGGAATGCAGTTTCCTATTCATAGGTATCCTTTTTATCCCTTATTTTTCATTTGTAATAACTTTAGGGGTTCAGTTTCCAAGGCGCATTTTGAGAAACTACAATCCTGGTCCCAACTGTGAAAAGAAAGTGTGTCAATCCGGGGAGAAAACTGTTCAATTTGCATTC
>NW_023596576.1:54753005-54791271 GCF_011947565.3 Pollicipes pollicipes
TTGCTACCCACGGGCCAGATCCCCGTCAGGCAGCTCTCTCGTGAGCTTGCTACCCACGGGCCAGATTCCCGTCAGGCAGCTCTCTCGTGAGCTTGCTACCCACGGGCCAGATCCCGTCAGGCAGCTCTCTCGTGAGCTTGCTCCGCACGGGCCAGATCGCCGTTAGGCAGCTCTCTCGTGAGCTTGCTCCACACGGGCCAGATCCCCGTCAGGCAGCTCTCTCGTGAGCTTGCTCACACGGGCCAGATCTCCGTCAGGCAGCTCTCTCGTGAGATTGCTCCACACGGGCCAGATCCCCGTTAGGCAGCTCTCTTGTGAGCTTGCTCCACACGGGCCAGATCCTCGTCAGAAGGATTATGAGCTTGTGGCGCAACAGGTTCCTCGCTGTTATCTGCCGCAGGGGCTGGGGCTCAAGCATCGACAGTTTTTGTGGGGGGGGGGGGGGCGCTCAAACATCTGGTTTAAAGTCTGCACAGATGGTTCTGCCTGTGTACGGTATCTCGCCCAGTGAGCTCACCCGCTTGATATGGGGCTTTAATCTTGTCGGTGAATAAAGCATCATGGCCTACATTCGGCCACCTTGGCAGGGCGCGTTTCTGCGAAACGAGGCTCCCTGGGACGGATGTGAGTTAAGACCATTCAAAAGGTCCTCTGTCTCGGTTGGGGCTAGAATAAACGAGCCGATTCGACCGGTTTTCGTGGTATCCTGGCTTTCAGCCAGTTGGGCAAAACCCTGCATCAACTGGTGCTAGGTGAGTGGATTGAATCAGCCTGATCATTGGAAACCGGCGTTTTGCCAGCTCATCGGAAATGTCATGAACAATGAACTGTGTCGCACAAAATGGTAAGAAGCTGAAGAAGTATGAAGCTGCACATGTAAAGCTGTCTTTCCCATTTCACTTCCTATCTCGCAAGCGGTCGGAAACCGATAACATCGGCCACCCCTTCCCATGTTGAAAAAAATATGAGCGCTATGCTATGTTATGGTCATTGCGTTTCATGGCACACATTATTCGAAAAGCCATGTTGTGTCATGCTTATTGCGTTTCATGGTACAGCTTGATCGAAAAGTGTTGCTGCCCGTAATGTACCCTTGGTTCATTTGCCCCAATGTGATGAGCTAAATGGTTTACATATGAGGTGCAATGAAATCATCACGTGGTTTGTCTTCAAGTTTGTGTTCGTATTTACCCGTTGACAGTCCGAACATAAAGTCCGGTTGTGATCCTGTTTCACTCAGTCCCATTCCTGACTGAACTAAAAACCCCGTTCCACCTTGACCCAACCAGGTTGGACTGATTGTTTGGTCACCTTTCCAATCAGGGACTTCATCCCAGCCCTGGGAGCTCGAGCTCGCTGGAACTGATGGCCTCGCCCGGTCCCATACAATGATGACACTGAGCCGGACTGCTACACAGCTTTTTCTGAAGTGTACAACCCGATGTGTAACTGCTTGGCGTGTGACAACGTCGTCACCAGGACAGACGGCGTCCCCCAAGTGCCGCCACAAAAATCCGGGTCGCTGATTGGTAGTCTTTGCATAAAGCCGCTGTCATGGAGCTGCAGGCCGCGCGCAGACGTGATTAATCTGCCCAAAACGAATGGGTACGCCACAGTACTCACTTATCAGTATGCAGCGGCAGCGGGCTAACTTCATGCCGTGGTTCAACGACAGCAAAAGGACCCATCACGAGGGTACCCGCTGACTGAGTACACATCAGATTCGCATATGTTCAACTGACCGAGTCAGTACTTCCAGTTAAGCGTGGGCGTAGCCACGCCTCTGAGATGAGAGGCATACTAGGGCTTTGGGATCGAACTAGGACCTGGGGAGGACAGCCTGACTTGCAAAGGACGTTTCGCAATGAGAGAACGTGGGAGAACCAGCTTGTGTTATGGGCAAAGTTATGAGAGCAACGTAACGCCGCGAATATTGGACAGGATATGCCACCCTTCCTCCCATCCAGTGGTTCCATCGGTGTTTCCAAAGATGTTTCTAGTGCCGTGATCTCTTGCGCGACTGAACTACATACGTGGTCCTTGCATTGTTCCATGCGATGTGCTTTAGAGGCGCGCGTTACGATACCCGTGAATGGGGTTTGGTGCGGCTCGTGTCTGATGATCGCAGTAGTCTAGAATGCCCAACTTCTCATCTTGTCTCCCTCTTTAAAATAACACATTTGGTGATGTTATCTTCTATCACCCGCGTAATGCTCCTATTCTTCCGTTGACAATCCCCCCACCCATGCAACCACCTCCGGTGACCTGAACCAAGCCGACACCACTGCTACAGTTGAAACGTTTATTGTAAAAAAACGTTATGGTTAACACCACAAAGGGAAGGCACAATAAGAACAGGACTGTCTCAGGAAGAAGTGGTCCCTGGTCGTGACCGCATCATCACGTTCGACATTGCACCGTAGAGCGACGGGAGACGCGTCGGACACTGTGACGCCGAACACACGCGCTCTACAAGGACAAAAATTGCGACCCGATTCGATAACAAGCCCTTAAATGCGATTTCTCAACCATCGGACGTCCACGTGATGCCTCCTCTCGTGCTACCTCACGCGGAATTAAATACACCTCGGCGTCGGGGCGCTTCAGGGAATGATAAATACACAGCAGCGAGTTGAAGGCCGGCGCGCGTCGCCTACATGTGCCTGGTGTTGCCGAAGCTGATGCCAGACTGGGTGGGCGCCCTTGTTGCTGCCCATCTGCAGACCGATGGTGTTTTTGCCGGCGTTGAGTTGTTCGTCGGTGAATTGACGCTCGTTCTTCTCCGCCTCTTTGGGTCCGAGACCGGGCTTGCCGAAGTTCGGCGCCTGCGAAGGGAACGTCGTCATTCGGTCAGGCGGACGGGCAGCTTCAGTCCGATTGTGAAATGAACGAACGCACCAGTCTTACTATTTTCCCTTGGTCATGCTGCAGTTTTGCGTGCAACACCATAAGGACCAAAATGGCGTTGCGTATGCTCCGATATCCACCCAGTCCTACCCTGGTTAGTTACCACCGCTTGGTTGTGGGAAAGTTAATTGGAACGTTCTTCACAACTTAAAAAAACATACTTTGGTAGGAACACACGAGCACGTCTTTCAGCTATCGTGACCATCAACGTTCTTAACGCGAATCTTTCTGCGCCGAGAATATTAATAATAAAAAAGTGACAAACCTACAATCTATCGGACTTCGAACTGCGCCGGGCTGGCGAAGCGTGAGAAACGGCCCACGCCGTCGCACCGAGCGCGCCCGATGCCGGTCGGGTCACTGACCTTGCGTCCGAGCGACTCCAGGCAGATGACCACCATGTGGAGGTTCTGCTGCTCCCACAGGTCAACCGTCTGGAACAGCTCCTCCGATGTGACGCCCATTGCCCGGCAGGCCGCCAGGAAGTTGTTGATGTTCTCCATGCACTTGAAGGCCATCTTGCTCTGCTGGATCTTTTTGACGCTGCCAGGCTTCATCTCGTTGACCAAACTGTGAAGGCGGAGCATCAAGTCAGGACGGGGCGGCCGACTCAGATGGCGTCCTCTATGGTTGTTCACGCTGCAGCTCAGGTGCACGACAAATTACACACCGCCCATACTTCGATCAAATATTGGCATCCGTTTGGTGGTAGTGAAGGGAATCCCACAGGAGCACGTCAGCCACCGAAATGACCGCAACGGGTGATGAATGTCGAGTTTGAGGGGCTGACAGGCTGACAAACCGCGCGACACGTAAGTACAATGCAGGACGTTATCCCAATGTTACTCCTGCCACGGGGTATTGCATCATGGGCTGCTTCCGGAGTCGATTGCACGACTCGGCTCGAACGTGAGGCCTTTGCAAGTTGGCATCTAAGAAGCCGGTTATCATAACTCCACAAAAATGTTGCCGGGGAAAGCATCCCTTTCCGGTCACGACTGAGCACATTTACAAGAGCTTGGTGATTGTCGCTTATTTACGAACCTATAAAAGCCTTTGTGCGGTTAGCATGGTACGCTGTGATATGCCAAAGACTCTGCCCGAAATCACTTGGTCACAAATATCATTGATGCTGGCGAATTGTTCACATAAAATGAGGCATTCCGCGTTAAGTGCATCACGCGTGATCATAACTTCATCGCATGACATCGTGCCTTAGAGCGGTCCGTGTGGTGTTGTACGATGGCCTTCTCGGTGATACAGAGGCCCTCGGACGCAGGAGCACACCGCCCTAGCGCCAGGTCCGATCTAGCGCTGACTAAGCCAGCACCGTCACTGTGGCTGATGGGCTGATCCGCGCGCGTCAGTCGGACCTCGAACGGTCAGCGACGCCGAGTCCCGGAGCCACAGTCCGACTCGGGGCGATGGCCTTCACGCTGTGAGCACCCGAGTCGACTGAGCGGTTATCATCGGCCGCGATGGCCGCAGCCCGGCCAACTCCGCCGCGCCGGCCCGCGGCGAGAGGTCTCGGCCTGCGGGCGCCGCTGATTCGTCACCGGCGCCGACGGGCCGGCGCGCGGCGCGGTGACAGGGCGCGGCCCGCCCTCTGTTTATGCAGTCACCGACCGCAGCCCGCCAGCTACGTCGACTGCGAGGCGCCGGCCCGCGCGCGGCTGCGCCGGGCGGCGCCGTGTCGGCGGAGCCAGCGCCCTCTCGTGGCGCGCCCACTCGACCGGGGGGAGTCGCCAGGACAGCTGCCCGTGCCGGCCCCTCTATCGGCCCCGTGCGCTACGGTTTATTTGACCGCCACGCGACCCTCCTGCTGTTTTCGCACTTGATAAGAGGACATAGTGTCGGCCCGATAAACCTTGGAGAGCTTGGCATATTCGGCAGGCCAACAGACGGGATCAATCGACGCTTCATCGAATACGCTGGCGAATCCAAAGAGAAGGGAAGCCCAGCCCCAAGCAGGAAGATGATAAACAGTGTATGCATTTGCAATTTTTCTTATTTACCTCATGGGAGGTCCAGCCTTTTTCATACAGAAAATCATAGGTATTCAGCAAGCATTAGTTTCTTATGGGAGGTCGAGTTCTCTTCAAAGAAAAATCACAGGCATTCAGGAAACATTCGTGATGCGTTCCCCAGCGTCAGTGGTCCGGAGTGCTCCCTGAAGGAACTCACTTGCAGAGCAGGGTGCCATCCTTGAGTGTCTCCCAGAAGTTGGTGTTGTCACCGCTGGTGTTGATGTTCTCGCCGGTGATGTCCGCGATCCACGCGAGCACTTGGCTGGCCAGCTCCGGGCTGTACTTGCTCATGATCTGTTGACGGACGCGGTGTCAGAACTCGCAGAGAACGCCCCAACCCCATCAGTGATTCGTGCATATTGGCAAAGGTGAGGGAAGGGCCACAGATTCAGCGTCTGTGGAGCTTTGATAGTTTCAACAACCATGGCGTGCTTCTGCGGGCGTAAGGGGATGCTGCGTGCCGTGTTTGCGGTGTTAAATGCCGCCCACGTTCTGAACTGATTCGCGTATATGTCTGGGCGTGTCGGGTGAAAGTCGAGGGAGCGGAACAGTGACAGATGCCGTGCCGCTGGTGGCGGCTCAGCAGATTGTTTGTGTGACGGTGAGTCGTAAACTGCAGCTGCATACCAAGCCTGGCGACGGCTGATGCACTAGCAGCATGGCTTCTCGGAGGCCTCTTTGGCCGGTCTCGGAATGTTTCGCGAGCGACGCCATCGTACCGCACGCTCACTGCCTACGCCTCGCCCTCCCGCCCGGAGGATGCAGACATGACTCCGCCTCCTGCACCCGCCGCTGCCCCACCCTTCTCCGTGACCCCGCCGGCTCGGCGCCGGTGACCTCTGTACGACCTCTGGCTGCTGAGGGCCCCGGGCGCCGGCGGCGGCTATTGTGGCCGCGAGACGTCCGGCCGGCGTGTGACGTCATCGCCCTGCGGCCGCACGAACGCTGCCTCAGCTCCTCCACGGCGCCCGTGGAGCAGGCTGGCGCGAGAGGGGCGGCCGGCGTCGCTCAACGCCGGGCTACCGTAGATATCGGCAGCAGGCGGGATCGATTTACGAGTCCAGCCTACCCGGTATTGATAACGGTATCGCGCGTTAGGGACTGGGCCTGGTTTCCGGATCGCAGGATGGTAAGAGCAGCCGGCCTGATACGCGGATCACGCGCGTCCCGTGCCGCTGTCTGGGCCAGACCGGGGCGCGGCCGGTCCCAGTCTGCCAGCGCAGCGCCCGGCGAACTGTTCTGCTGCTCTGTCTGGGCCGACCGCCGCCCCACAGCGTTCTCACTGTCTGCGCCGACCGTTGTGACAGTCGTCTCGGTCTCCGGACTGTCCGGCTGTCTGGCGGCGGTGTCTGGCTGTCTGGCGGCCAGACGCCGCGCCGTCTCGGAATCGCCGACCCTCCGCGGCCCTGCTGGCGTCACCGCATCACGGCCTCTGCCTACATGGTAAAAGTCCTTATTTGGAGACGACTGAGAAAGGCGGCCAGACGTTCTGTTCTCTAAAAACGGACTCGAAGTCTTTGTCTTTGGAAACAACTATCTAGGGTGACCCAGAATGGATCCCGCACGGCACCTTGAGAGCGAACATAGTTTATTTGGTGACCAAGTTCCAAATTTGGGGTCTTTAGCGCTTAAAACACGCACAAATCTGGCAAATTTCACTGCCTTGGGAGAGGCCATTGCCCCGTTGACCTCCCTCTGGGCCCGCTCCTGAGGACCGCTTTCGTTGTGCATGTTATCCAATGCGGGGAAAGCTGGCCAGGACGTTACGGTTTTTTATCAGACCGCTGCCAGCATACCAATGTGTTCGCGGCTTGGGCTGGAAGCGTAAGCACGATATGTAATGAAGGGCACCGCAGCATAGACCGCTCAAATGACCCGCTATTATCCAGGCAGGTGCAAAGGGTAATGGCGTTTATTCTTACGACTTTGCACATGCACGAGGGGAATAAAAAAAAACGAACTGAGCGGAGTTTCTCTAAAATCAGCGCGGTAATGATTACGCATTGATTCAAATTCTAGGGGTACAGGCTGTGCTCTTCCTGAAGAAGGACGGGAAAAGATATCTTGGCGTGCTGCACAAGCTGGTACCACAGGGCTCGGTATCCTGTCGACAAAACAATTCACAGTCCAATAGCAGTGGTCCACAATGTCAGGTTAAATGGGGACTAAATCAGTTAAGAATAAGCCATCGCTCCCGGCCTCGAGGAATCCACCGGTGCAAACAAAATGTAACACTTCCGTAGGTGTAGAACCGTTGATCTTCACCGGCGGATATCAGTAACAGATAGTACTATATTGTTTCTTCTGTCCCACGAACCTTCCAATAAATACATCAAAGATCTCTCACACGCTACCGCGTAAGTGGAACGTCTGGCTTTATGCCGGTTTTCGCGCTGATTGCTCCGATCATGGTCTTCAATTACCAAAGTCATGTATCTTAGTTCGATTGGTCAAGTAGGCGGATATTGTATTCCGCCAAATGTTCATTAGGTGGTTAACCAGTTCATCCATTTTTCATCGCTCCCCGACGTAGAAAACCTGAGGACAATGCACAATGGATCTAACCACTCATTTCGAGTCCATCATAGCATGTCCCGGGCGACTTAAACAGCCATCCATCGCGGTCGGAGATGGATTGTCAAGAATTAGGCAGCGGCGGACCGTCAATGGAGCAGAATTTTATCAGGCATCCGACTACGCAAGTGTCTCATCCAAAGCAGAGATAAAGCGGTACCCTGCTTTAATGTTATTGTGCATTTTCACATTGCGGCCGTTGGCAATCGCGTCAAGTCCCCGACGATTCAACGGCCTCCAACTTGCGCCTGACCAATCCACCCTCGATCAGGTCGAGGGCTAAATTAACACGGCCTCACTATTTCATCATCACATCTGCAACAGCTGCCATGTTGGCGAAAGGATAGCCGAGAAAGCACTCCGCTGGCACCGGACGGCGCCGGCACCGTCGTCTTCTGGTCCGGCCGGTGGCGCTGCGCGCGCCGCTCCGGCGCGGGCCGTTCGCGCGTCGCCGGGTGAAAGCGCGCCACGATCGTGGCGGGCCATCCTAATAAGCGCGAGAGGGCGCGATTATCTGCTCGCAGGCCGGCCAGCCGCGGTCCGGGCGAGACACGCGACCTTCTGGGTCGGCGGCTGACCCGCCGCCCGGGAAAGCGCGTCTCGTTTGTCGGTCGTGTTGCGCCACCTGCCGCGCCGCGAGAGGCGGGCGGAGGAGGGCGGCTCTTCGGCGGGCGCCGTCCGACGCGCGCCGCCCGCCGTCCACGACCGCGCCGCGCGCCACGGGGCGGAGCCGCGGGCTGCGGTCCTCGGAGTCCGCCTCGTTCCATGTCGGGCAGCGCACCAGGCGGCGGCCGTGGCAACAGCTGATGTCACGGCCGGCAACGCGGCGGCCGTGTCGAGGACAGTCCGATCCTGCACGTGCACTGTGTCCGAGCGGCGGGGTAGGAGTGGTCGAGTGACTCAGCCGGTTAGTGATGTAACTTGCCCCGGTTGCAAGTGCTGAGACAGCTTACGCAGAGATCGGAAGATCATTTATGTTAAGACGAACGTGTCCGAGCGCTTTTCGTAGTACATGCACACATCACGCACGCACATGCTTACGTAATCAAAATTGCCCCAAAAAGCCCATTTTCACTGCAACAGACACTCCCTGTTTATCGAGTGATAAAATATCATCGCCGTGAGCTAAAAAATACTGAAACAGTGCAAAAAGAAGTAAAGGGAAATTTTCGCATGAACGGTATTGAGACATGTCCTAGCAACAAAGTGTTGGATATAACGTTTCGCAGTTGTCGGAATGTTCCCGAATATGATTGTCTCCATGCAAGCCACCTGGCCCAAACCGGTCACGGCATCCTTGATGCCTTCCAGGCCCGATGGGCCCGATAAGTCGATATTTCAGGGAGTTGCACTACGGCTTGCCATATATAGCCACGTCAGCCGCCTTTGGCTCGCTCAAAATACGACATTTGCAATCGCACAGGCCGGCAGCACCGGTACAGCATTTCGCGGCGTGCACAATGAATGAGTCACGGCTCACGACACGATGACCCAGTTGGAATCTGACATCTCTGGTTCGGTATGAACTACCTTAAAAGCTGTGACGCCCACAACATGGGCTGAAGATTGAAAACTACAGCATCAAAGCATTTGCATTTGTAGTGTTGCTTATGATCATCGGAAGGACAGTTAAAAATGGTCGACTAGCATAGGCGCAAGAACTACGTTGATATTGGGTGGACCTATTCCTGCTGAGACTACGCAAGCCATGTCCAGCATCCAATACGTCATCGGGTTTTGGCCTGTTTTGTGTAATTTTAGAGAAGTTGGTTGTATGTCTAGGCGCTTTTAGGTTCCTAAAGTATTCTTATGCTCAACAACAACCGCCGAAGGGGCCTAAAGGCACCACGAACTTCCTCCCGAGAATTGCATGCCCCAGGCCTAACGGGTGTCGCAACACAGCCTACTGCAATTTAAAAGCGCGCGCTGGAGTGTCTTCAGCGGACATGGGCTCGAAATTGTCTACAGCGCGGCAGGTAGTCATCATCTATAGATACAATGCTTCTGTTCATTTTTCCACGGTTTTTCCATGGTGTTCGTGAACAGGAAAGGAAATATTTATCATCATGACGTTCAACGCGCTGAGACATGATGCAAACCTGACCGCACCAGGATCGAACGCCATGACTGCAGCTGTACACAGAATACTCGTCTCCCAGCGATGCGCCTAATTCTCGGTCACTGAGGTCCTCGTCGGAGAACATCCAAGCACCCATGGTCAACACGCGACGGTCCCAGCCGCTATCCAGACCAATCCGCTTCCGGCCGGCCTCTTCGGCAGGAGAGCTGCGCGCGCTGCTTCCTGCGGGTGATGTCAGTCCCACTGCCGGCACCGGAAGGGCCGAACCTGAGCCTGTTCGACCGTCGGCGCGTGGGCCAGCGCAGACTAGGGCCAGATCTGCGGCGCGGTCCATCTGACTGTTCAGCCGTGAGGCTGCTGCAGCCAGCCCGGCCATCCAAGCTCAAATTCGGCGCTGCGTGCTGTCCGGACGTCTCCGAGTGATGTGCGCGTACACCGCACCGCCTGTCACCGCATGCTCTAGTGCGGGGATTCTCAGACACTGCACGCGCCAATCGCACCAGCTTCGTCGCCGCATGCTCTCTTGTCCGGGCGTTACCTAACGTTGCAAGCGTGCGGCGAGCTGGTGTTTACGTGTACATGCGGGACACGTTTGCCTGCTCCCCTCGCGTCCTCGCTCCAATTCCCGGCCTGTTTGCGCGCGCCACGTCACTGGGCCACCCTCGTCCGATGCCCGATCAGGCCTTGCTGCAGCGCTGGTGACTCAGCTGTGATGTCAGAGGGTGACGGCTTTTCGCGATTTGTCCCGTCTCACTGGCATACACTCGTCTGAGCGGGACCCGCCGTCTCAGCAGGACCCACCCGTCTCAGCGGCACACATCCGTATCAGCGGCACCCATCGTCTCTGCAGGACCCACCGTCTCTGCAGAACACGTCCGTCTCCTCGGGACCTGCGCGACGCCGCCGGCTCCGCACCCACCGTGGCGAGCCGTCGCCGCCCGCTCGCCGGGAGGCCGGGCCAAACGGCCGTACGGGACCGGACCGGGCCGCTCCCCGTCACGCTGACGGCTGAGGGCCGCCGGCCGGCGATCCGGCGGCGCGTCCAGCCGGCACCCCGCTCCCAGCTTCGATGGCCGTCAGGAGCGCCGGAACGTGTCGGCGCAAACGGCAGCTCCCGGCCGGGGAAGCGAGCTGAGGGCGCGTGTCGGCGCGGACTCCCACCCGGTGAGCATTGGAACGGATGCAGAAGGGAGTCAGCTTTGTGAGAATGCGATGACGGGCGTAGTGGCGGATTCTGGGAACGCATGTGACGCTCCTCCCCCCCCCCCCCCCCTCCCCGCCCCCTCCGTCCTCACACAGCGAAGGCGCCCGTCATCACTCCGGAGCCTTCCACCCTCCCGCCTCCGCGCCCTTGAGTGTATCAGTCGGCAGACATCGCCGACGCCGCGGCGCGGTGTGCTGTTGCTGGGAGCGGCGGTTACGTCATCGATCACATCATCGCGATCTGACGTCACGCGAACCCGGATGTCGGCTCAGCACGGTGGAATGTGTGGCTGCGCTGCTGCCCACCGCGATCATTCGCGCTGTCTGGCGGCCATCAGCCATGTTGCGGGTAGCCACCGTAAGCAGCCTAAAAACGGGAGAGTACGGCTTCATGGAAATCGCCGCATTGATCTGGCTTTTGCAACGGACGGTTGTGACGGACGTTTCCAACCACGACATGAATGCATTGTGCGGCTGATGAGGTTGGAATTTAGCCTTCTGTCAGCGAATGGACAGTGACCGAATGTGCGGGATTTATGCTTCGGTGCAATGACATAAAAATCGAAATTGATCGAAAGTCGACATTCCTCCGTAGACAAGGCATTATATGTGAAAGAATGGAATGCGAGCTGTTCGTTATGCAACGCCTGTATTAGGCACGGTTTTATCTTCTGAACCAGAAACATCACTCCGTCTCTAGCTCCACTGGAACCCATATCTGGCGTGTGATCGGCCAAGTCCACTGAGGAAAAAGTTGAAACAAAAGCTTGGAACAGTTGCCAACCATACTTTGAAGATTGTTTCCACCTCTCAATGCATCAATGGCGCGTGTCTTCCGTCAGCCATTCGTCCAGGTCAGAAGGCTCCAGGCCGACTGCAGCCTCCAAGACATTTACAGGAGAGATCAAAATTGCTTGAGAAAATGAGCGGAACAGCTGGCAAGGAAAAGCAAATAGCTGGCGATGATGCCGTGGTGACGCCCTCTTGACAGGAGTGCTTGGTGGCGGACAATTAGTACCCAGGCCTACAGGGAATTTCCGGGATATTATCCGTCATTCCTAACCACTTTGAATAGAAAAATAGTGACTGACGAGATAAG
The DNA here is from genome assembly GCF_011947565.3 of Pollicipes pollicipes. Classification (NCBI taxonomy): domain Eukaryota; kingdom Metazoa; phylum Arthropoda; class Thecostraca; order Pollicipedomorpha; family Pollicipedidae; genus Pollicipes; species Pollicipes pollicipes. The sequence continues at coordinate 54,764,896 of NW_023596576.1, forward strand.
AGAGTCACTTGACGAGATAAGAGAGTCACTTGACGAGATAAGAGAGTCACTTGATGGCGATGCTACTGTCTTCAATGGGTTTGTTTGAACGCTGTTCGAAAGACTAAGTTTAAGGATCTTCTAACGTCTATCGCTGCGCCCATGTCATGCGTTCCTGTATGTACGTCAACAGCCAGCATCGACATTCTTTTTGTGGAGGCACAGCTGGCACTCAAAACGAACAGGTGACACTCCAAAACGAGCAAGCAGCAGACCAGAATGAGCAGGCGGTACCCAGATCTCTGTGGGCTCACAGGCAACACGACGGACTCTCGTCTATGGACGTGCAGACACCACCCCGCTGCCCCGTTTGCGGACGCGCCGGCGGCCGCCCGCACCCTTGTTTGTGGTCGAGCGCGTGCTGACCTCGTGCGCGGCCGGCGGCGGCGGCGGCGGCGCGTTTTTCTGTGCGCGGCCCCAGCGCGCCACCTTGTCCCAGTTAGCGTCCGGCGGCGCTCGGCCGCGCCGCTCAGCCGGCCGTGTCCGGCGCGACCAACGGGACCGGACGGACGCGGCGGAGGGCCCGCCGCGGGGTCACACCCGCCCGTCCTGGCCCGCCACAGGGTCACACCCGCCCGTCCGGGTCACGCCACAGGGTCACACCCACCCGTCCTGGCCCGCCACAGGGTCACACCCGCCCGTCCTGGACCGCCGCGGGGTCGCACCCGCCCGTCCGGGCCCGCCGCAGGGTCACATCCGCCCGTCCGGGTCACACCCGCCCGTCCGGGCCCGCCGCGGGGTCACACCCGCCCGTCCGGGCCTGCCGCGGGGTCACACCCGCCCGTCCTGGACCGCCGCGGGGTCACACCCGCCCGTCCTGGACCGCCGCGGGTCACACCCGCCCGTCCTGGACCGCCGCGGGTCACACCCGCCCGTCCGGGCCTGCCGCGGGGTCACACCAGCCCGTTCAGGCCCGACACGGGGTCACACCCACCTGTTCGGGGCCACCGGAGCGCTCTAAAGTGCCCCGGTCACGGCAACCATCTCCGAGCGATCTCAGTCGGATCTCATGCTGCTGAGAAGCGCGATCAAAAGTTTTTGCGCTGGACGGTTCCCGGAGAGGCTATAATTACCACCGGAGAGACTATAATATCACTCGCAACAGCGGCCCCTGCGGTAGATCACGCAAGGCTGGTGAGGCGACAACCCTCTCTCGCTCTTTTACGACCAGGGGTGTTCTGAGTCAACCCATGGCATCCAGCTCTCTGTTCTGCCAATCTGCCAGAGCATAAGGCGTGCAACATCCCATCCTCTCGGCGGCTAAATGGCTGCTGTAGTAAGCTGACTGCGCCACAAACTGCAGCACGTGCGCGGGTCAAAGCTGTGGGCACATCTCGCTTGTCGTCAGCGACGAGCGAGCTCTGGTGCTGCCTGTGGCTCGACATTCGACCGATGCACGAGCCTTCGTCGGCGGCGCGGCCCGCCAGCGCGCTGCAGCACAGGTGCTGTGACAGCCTGCCGCGCTTTTGACACACGTGTTGGGGTGCGGAGGGGGACGACCTTGACCCGGCGCCTGGTGGCCGATCTTAGCGGGGCCGCTCAACGGACGCCGGACTGCCGGCACAGACTGAGCTGGTAGCGGGAAGAGGCACAGTGTTATGGGGATACATATAGCAGCTAAGACAGTAGTAATAGCCTTAGTCCTCGGAGAAAAACCAGAAGAATGGAGATATAGTTGGGCTTTTCTCCTAGTTTTTCTTGAGTAATAAGGCTATTACTACTCTCTTATCCATGTGAACAATGTTCCTCGCTAATGCGCTGAACAGCATACGTAAAGCTAATGGCTCTTTATTTACCTAACTGAATGTTGATGTGATGCCAGAAGCAAACAAATAGGATAGTCCGCCTTTACTTAACTGCGATTGTTTGCATGTACTGGTACTTTATAAGGCTTCTATTTTCTCAACACGCAGGATATGCAGCACCATACTGGATATGGATACCATACCACACCATACAGGATATGCGTACTCGAGTCAACGCAGGCGGAGGGTATCAAGTAATACAAGTAAGGTATATGATATTAAAATTCAATCAAACTATTCAGAAAGGACAGCCTTTCTGCAACTTCTGTGGAGACAAAAAGCAAAGGTACAGCCTCGTTTGGACCATAACCCTTGGATCCTGCATTGCTCCGAGGCGATAGGGGACAAACGCCTCCCCCCTCCCCCTCCCTCCCTCGATGAGCGTGCGTTCGCGAAGCAGGCTGACTGAGAGCCAAGACAGGGCCGCACCAGGCCCGGGCGGGAGGGGAGCTTGCGTCTGACCCAGCCGTGACCCAGCCTTATCTTGGGGAAGTCGAAAGACTGCATTGCATCCAAGAGGTAAACGCTTTATTTGTGGGACGATTTCAGCAGGATGTTTTTCAGATATTGCGTCGCTTTTGACGCAGTCAACTTTCTAAGTTGCATGTGATTGAGTCAGAGCTTTCACGTTTATCGCACGAGATCTGACGTGGTACTTGACACCGACTGCAGCGTGCCTGGACGCATGCAGCCTGATCCCGTTAAGACCGGTTCCGGGCAACCGAGCAGGGCCACAGGTACACCTGGTACTCTTGTCGTGGCTTCGACCAATTCGCCCAAGTCCTGCTGCACAGGCTATTGGTTTCCCACGTTCCCAGCTCCATCGTGTCCATGACGAAAGGCCGTGTCCGGTCATTACAGCGATTAGCCCAAGCTAAAAGTCATTAGCTTGAGTACCTTAGGAATTGCAGCAAGCGCTCCTGATTCATGTCGTATGTGTCGTTTGACTTGGTGTTTTCCATCACGCTATATTAATTGTGCGCTGTGTCCGTCCTGCCACGCCCCCTGTATCAGGTAGTGGTGTTTTCATTGTGACTGTGTAGAAGAGAAAAGCGTACGGCACAAGGAAAATCGAAAAAAAGAAAATATTCACGTCGCTCGGCATCGACAAGTTGATAATTCTTTTTCGAAATCAAATCTATCCACTGGAATAAAACAAAAAGATTGGAGAACTGTTTGTGTATCAAGTCCTTTCGAGATGATTGCTGTGAGCCCCTGCCTCCGATTCCGTCTACAGGGGTGTGCGGCCGATCCCTTCACCCAGCCTGACGCACCCACCGTCAGACCGGATCCCGGCCTCCCACACGTGCCCCTAACCGCCGAGCCTCTCTCGGGCCACTATAAAAACTGACAGGTGGGGCGGCACGAACTCAGCACGGCGCAGCCCGGCGTGGATTAACCGCCAACATTCAAAATGCCGTATCTTTCCGCCGGCGCGGCCGCGGGCTGGGCCGTGCGGGCCGTTGGGAGCGGCCAACGGTTGGTGGGCCCCTGGGGTTGGTCGACGGCCGGCCTCACCCCTGCCCGGTGCTCTATGAGTCACGACGGTGCGACCTCGCTACGCACTCGCCCAGCAACAGCTCCCGACGGGTACATCGTCATCGAAGCTCTTTGTGGCAAGCGCTACCGCTGCAGCGCCGTGCCGTGCGAGCAGCGTCCCCAGATGGCGCCACATCGCAGCCTCCTCAGAGGACAGCTCACTACCTCAGAATCCCTGCACCAGACCGCGGCCGCTCTGAGTCCAGGCGCTGCCGCACAACCAAGTACCTACACCAGCACCGGACTGAAGATGAGCCACCGCCTCCACGCACAGAAAACCGACTCCGCACCGCAGCCAACGTCGTCCTCCGAGGACGACAGGCTTCCGTTGGATGCTGGACATCGTCCGCCCTGAGGGTCGTGCATGCCTGCTGCTGCGGGCATGCACTGCCCGGCCGGCCGGGCCATGGCCGCGCCAGCCGGGTTCGAGCGGCGCGGCTGAGAACGGGTTGCCATCTGCCGGTCGGGGCGCGCCGGCCCGACCAGGCCCGGTCCGGCTGCGGAGGTCACGGCCGGCCGGGGCGGCGCCACCGCACCCTGACCGCCGACCGCCGCGCGGCAGACCGAGGCGGCAGAGGCGGGCAGAGGACCGGCTCGTAGCACACCGGGAGAGGGAGAGAGAGATAGATAGACAGGCAGACAGGCAGGCAGACAGACAGACAGACAGACAGACAGACAGACAGACAGACAGACAGACAGACAGACAGACAGACAGACAGACAGACAGACAGACGGAGACAGAGACAGAGACAGAGACAGAGACAGAGACAGAGACAGAGAGAGAGAGAAGAGAGAGAGAGAGAGAGAGAGAGAGAGTCGGCAGACGGGGACTGGAGACGCGAAGACCTACGCCAGCCAGTACCAGACTGAAGAAGAATCGGATGAGACGGGAGATTCAGAGACCTACGTCAGAGATCGTTGGACAGGGAAGATGGCCAGGGATGATGCAAAAGACATGAAAACTCACTTCCGGCGGAGTCAGACCGAGGACAACATCATCACTTGACGGACATGAGACGGCTTTCAGACAGCATTAACCGTGCAGCACAGCCCGGGAAGGCACCCACCCTCGATGATGAGATGGGTCCTACTCCAACCGACGCCTGCTCTGACTCTGTGGGGCGCTGGGCCATGGCCAAGGGGAGCCAAACTTGGTACGATCGCCCGTTCGCTCAAAAATATCACGCTGCTCTTCGTCATGACCCAGCCGATGTCACAAACGCCATTGTACTGGCACATTCCGGCGAGACCCTGCGGCGTTCGGATGACGGCCGGAGGAGGTATTAGCACACATCGCCCATCCGTGACCAACGCAATGGTATGATGGAATGTCCACCGACGCCTCAGAGGCCAGAGTTGCGTGACGACGCCGTCTCGAGGGACGTGGTTACATACAAGGCCGCTGAAGACCGACACTACTTTCCAGATCAGCGTTATCTCAGACGCCACCACCACCGCGGGGTCCCCGCCATCTTGACGCGCCCTCCTCGTCCTCATCGTCTCGCATTCGTATCACCGACGGCAATGCCTTCTGTACGACCACCTGCGTCTAGACACCACGCATTCTCTCCGTCAAGACTCCGTGGGAGCGGTCCATTCATCGCCACCGACCCCGCCGGCCGGCCGGGCCCTGCCCGGAGCTCTGGGCCGCCCGGGCAGCGTACATGGCCTCGACGCCCGGCTGCCTTATATGGTGATGCGGGCCGCGCGCCGCTGCTGGGCCAGCCTGCGCCGGCGGCCGCTGGGGGCGCTGGCTGCGCCCGACGCGAGGCCGGCCGCGCCCGCAGGCGGCAGACGAGGCGGCCAGCGCGCAGGCGCTGTGCATGCGATCACGGGCAGCGGCGCGCCTGATGCCGCCCGCCTGGCTGCCGCCGACTGCCGCCTCGGGTGAAGAGGTGTACCGGGGGGGAGGGGGGGGGGGGGGGAGGAGCCGGCTCCTGCGGAGACCCCAGCAAATAGGCTGGATAGGGTGGGTTACACACGAGGAATCACTGTAAGGACTTCGCGGATAGAATGTGGTGGGGCGGGTGTTAGACAGCGACGTGTTCTGATTCTGATCGGAATGTGGCGAGTAAATCTGAATCAAACCGACGGCAGAAAATAAGTGACGGATCTGCGTCCCGCAGAATAGGGCCCATCGCCTACGGCAGTCGCCCATCGGCCCATAAGGCCCATCGCCCATGGCATACAAATACAAATCAACAGGCCAGTGGTCGTTGTTAGGTCTATACCAATAAAGACCCCTCAAAGCCATTACACCAAAAGGAAGAAACGAGGTCGAGCCCAATGAGGTCAGATGCAAATATGCCCGTTGACTGGAATGCCACAGAGGTCGCAGAGGTCAGCGGAGGCACCCGTCGGCCAAAAGGTCAACTGGGCCGTTGAAAATGCCCGTCGGTCAGAAAGCGTTGCGTCAGCAGCAATTGTCTGGAGATCGTCACCCATGAACATGCCTTTCATCACAAGACAACAGCATGTTGGAGAGTTACTGATGAGATGACGCCTGCAAAACCAGCCGGGACCCCAGCGGAGAGAGAGTACACAGTCCGCACCAGCTAGGAACCCAGCGGAGAGGGGGGACACAGTCCGCACCAGCTGGGAACCCAGCGGAGAGAGAGTACACAGCCCGCACCAGCCGGGGGCCCAGCGGAGAGGCAGGCTACAGTGCCACCGGACAGAGCTCAGAGAGCCCATCGGAGAGGCAGAGCACAGTCCCAAGCTGGAAAGGACAACGTCCTCCGAGGACTCCGTAATATCCCCACGTGCTGCAGCATCTGGGGCAGCATGATCTGCAGCAGCAATGGCTACCTAACGTAGAGCATCAAAGCGTGACCAAGCGGGGCTAGCGGCACGACCGAAGGGAGTTAAAGGTACATCTCAGAACTCCTGGCAGCATGTCCAGGAGCATCCCCACCCCGGCCCTGGAGCGTCCGCCGCATAAACCCAGAGCATCCGCGACACCTTCAACCAACGTCGGCGGTGCGGTCCGGCACCATCGCCAGACGCATGACGACCCACGGCGTCATCTGCTCCCCAGCCCGGCGTCGTCTGCCCCGCCGCCAGACTCGAACGCTGGACGCCGGCTGTCGTCGACATGGCACTGGTCGGTCATCTGCCGGGCGGCTCGGACGGCGGCGGCCGCGTGCGGTCGCCGGGCGGCGCGTGCCACCGGCCGCGGGCGGTCGCCTGTCGCGGTGCGGCCGGCCCCGTGAGCCGGTGACAAATGACTGGGTAAAGCCGGGCCGGAGAGCTGCCCGCGCGCGGTCCGATCGGGGCCGGCCAGCTGTCGCGAGCGAGCCGGCCGGCCTGATGGCCGTCTGCGGCCGCCGGTCAGACTCTGACTCTGACTTCGACTCGGACTCTGACTCTGGCATGACTCTAACTCTGACTCCAACCGCCATGACTTGCGTACCGCCGGCTCAGTTTCAGGCTTCGACGCGGGTTCAAACTCTGATTCACGGTGCACGTGGACCGCTACCGCGGGCAAGGCGACTTCCGAGAGACCGATTGAATGACCGGTGCGACCCGCGAACGAACAGATAGCACACATTTATCAAGCCGGCACTGACAGAGGTCAATGTGCACACATGTGACAAGATATACGGCGGCAAGAGCATGTGACGGATCCTCGCTAAATATGGCTGTTTGGGTGGAAGCGTAGCATTCTCGACATCCATAAGCGCCAGCCAATCAGACAAGATGACTGAGCTCTCGACCATGCATTAACTCAGAGCTCGTTGGCGGTGAAATGCGAAATTTTACAGATATTTCCGACGCCAACACCGATTTTTATCACATCACTGATGCGGGTATTAATGCTTCAACTTGTTCAAAATTAGGTGGCATGATTATCCAGAATTGGCCTGTGTGATCTAGTTAATAGAAATCACATTTTAACAGTCACGTCTCAGTGACAAGAACAGCAAATAATTGCTCCTTCAAAATTTGTTCATAACCCTTCACATGCAGCAACGCGGAAAAAGCTTGTGAGGTTCGGTAGTCAATCCAACGGATGGCTACAGGAACTGCACGGAAAATGCGAACGTAGCATCGCATAGTGGTGAAAACACTGCTAACTTGCATACATTACTCACGAACTCCTGACAACTGCAGCACACATCGGTGAAGCTTGTGGGATGGGGGCGGGTGCAGGGTGTGCAAGCAAAGGAGTGGCGTGTCGCGTCGTCTGAGTGAATATGACGCTGGTCTCTACACATGGTGAGCTTTGATCACGGAGACATCGCGTGTTTCGCATCTTCGCTAGGTTCCAATGTCGAATAACGACAACAGAGACCAACCGAAGAAAAGAGGCATTCATACCAACGAAGTGAAACACTTCCCTCCTTTCGCTATAGGGTTCGTCCAGGCTCCATATCATCTTGCTGGCACACGCTTCTATAATCGCGCAAAAATTCAGTGTTTTCACTTATCTAAAAGAGTGACGAATAATCGCATAATGAGTTGGGTAAATTCATTAACTAGCGACTTGCTATACCAGCTGGCGACCAGATGCCAGCTTCCGATAAATCATTGCCCGGTTGTGAGACGACGACCCGGTTGTATTCCGGAAGAAGGTTTTTTGATTTGGCCAGGTATTTTGAGCATGGCACTTTATTCGAACACGACAGTGGCGGCGTGGTTGCCTTCATCCTGGACTAGATGCAGTATTCACCACACTTCACATGACTAAGAATGCGATTTAAAAAAATAGGTTCTGGTTTACTGGCATGGCTGAATTGTTACTGGAATGAAAATTATAGCAATCACCTTAAAGGCGTTTCACAATGAACGTGGGCTTTATTCTAAAGTTTAGATTTGTTACATGTTGCATTTACAAATATACAGGTATATATAAGACAATTTTGGTGAACCCATCTTTACCTTTGTCCAGCTCCCCAGTGCATGCGCATTGGAGAGCCTGGACATGCAGATTGATGTCCGCGTATGCAAGTCAATGCCTCCTATTAAGGTACACTGGGATGTGAAGGTCTGCTGCAACTATTGTCAATAATGTAACCACTGTCTGTTGTTCGGCAAGACCAGTCATGTACCATTACCGCGACTAGCGAAGTATTCCCGCGATTCTCCTTCTACGTGGGCTTGATTGTGTGTGCGTGCGTGTCTGCTTGGGCTGAAGTGGTGGTCTTTCCTCACTCGGACGACTTTTTCAGCACCGGAAAATGCAGTTGTCACAGCGGTCTCCTGCTAGATGACGTCACGCTGCTGCCTCCTCAGCCCGGTAACGGGTATAAACTGTGATCAGATCGTGTCAAGGGTCCTTCTCATAGGCCGATAACACGACAATGACATCATCGAATGCTATGGAACCAAGGCTATGTCTTCTTATCAACAGCGTTATCCACAAAAAAACTTCGCTCAAACTCAGATGCATCTTTCTAGTCTGGTTCCAAGCACGACTATGACAAAAGGGTCGTGATTGAAGTAAAAAAACAACGGGCGAAACGCTCCTGCCTTAACACGTTATGCCTTACTTCCCCCAAAACTATTGCATAATAATTACGGCAGAACTATATCAACAACACGCCATACAGCCACGAGCTGGGCACGGTCGTGGCCACGCCATGAACGATGTGCATTTGTTTTGTTGGACACCGCAGCGGCGAATGACGTTACTGCCCGTATAAGAGCAACAATTTACCGGAATATAGCCTAACCTAACCTAACCTAACCTAACCTAACCTAACCTAACCTAACCTAACCTAACCTAACCTAACCTAACCTAACCTAACCTAACCTAACCTAACCTAACCTAACCTAAGGGGGTGTCGGTAGTGTAGTGGTTAAGGCGTCTGCGTTAATCACTGCGCGTCTGGGAAACCAGAGGTACGGGGTTCGATTCCCCGCGGTGCCCGCCCTTCCTGCCAGGGTGAGAAGTAGGCGACACCATATAGCCTCAGCAGCTGGGTGCGTCGTAAAGCCCCAATGACATGACATGCCCCAACCCCAACCCCAGCCCCAACCCCAAACCCAACCTTTACTCTAACCCCAACCTTACCGCTCCTCCTACTCCTGTTCCCACTCTTTCTCATGCACTACTCCTACTCCTATCCCTTCTTGTTCTTCTACCCCTTTCTCTTACAGAGACAGAAGGCCTCGCTCCATCATCAGCCATCGCCATCTTTTGACGCATCGGTGTACTGTGAACGCTCTCGCCGATATGAGATCGTAAATACTTTATTTGCAATGGTAAGATTATAAAATATCGCTGCTTTCCGATACTGGTTGGTATATTGTGGCCTGAAGGAGCTGCGTGAAGTCGTCTTACAACGATTGCTGTATTATGATAGGCGGCACGAACCTCGATTTAAGCTACGGAAAGAAGTGTGATCGAGGTTGTGACTAACTCTGAATCGTGTTAATACCCTAGACTACGATCGCTACCGGCACCATACAGGGACCAGATTACAACCACGTCCACGATGCGATCTTGCAACTGACCGACATAGTGACTCCGGTCTGTACTGCGCATTCAAAAGTTCACTCAGCCAAATAGTGACAACGACTGACGTAAGCACTACGCGAATCCCTGTTATCGGCGGCAGTTGGCGCCACAGGTGTGAAACAGCAAGGGGGGATGGGAGGGGATCTCACGGAGAACGGATATGCGAAACCGATCGAATATATACACATCCTCAGGACTTTAGGTTCCAATCATACACTGCCTGGTCGCACACTGATACAATCATGTCGATACGCGGCGGCATAGAACTTCTGGTGAACAGTGTCCAAACTGGATTGCACAAGGCTGTCCCCCGACTGCTCCCCCGTTGGCGCGTCACGTGACCGAGAGACGGCGCGACGGCCGCCGGCACTCACCTTCTTCTGAGCCTCGGCGGCGAAGCCGGACTTGGTGGCGCGGTTCGGGACGTTGCTCATGATGGTGGTGGGTCGGGCTAGCGATAGGCGGCACGTACAGGCGGGCGGTCCGGCTGGGAGTGGCGGTGGGCGCAGGGGCGGCGGCGGCGGCCCCGCCGCGCAGGCAGAGACACCATGCGGCGGATATCGGAAACTGTCTGAGCGCGGCAGATGGGAGCTTTGACACACCCGGGCGAGAAAGCGGTGCGTGTAAAAGGGAGCTGATGAATCGAATGTCAACTGGACAGTTGGACCTTAACGTTTTATTGCCACTTGTGCTGGATTCGAAGCGAGCTCGCCAGCGATTGTGCCCAGTGACTTCCGGTAAAAATCCTCCGCTTTATAATGTTTTATCAACTAATGTTTTCCAAGGATCCTTCCACGATGTTGTATAGAGTGCCTTCTGTTTTAGAAATCGGAACATGGCACCTGTCGATCATGGAAGTTTGTATAGGTTTGGGGGGCCACTGCCCCCTCAATGTTGGGCTGGGCCCACCAATGTTGAGCTGAGCCCCCGCATTGTTGGGCTGGGTTCCCGCAAATTTGGGCTGGGCCCGCACAAAGGATAACGCCGTTCCCAATCCTCTACCAATCTTTTGAAACAAAAATTTAGTTGGTTTTTATCTAAAAATTTGGCAGCATGAGCATGAATTTGAAGTTTACACTTATATTTGTACGCATCCCTTAAGATGTGGAGAATCAAAATACTCAGCTATGTGGTTCCAAAGGTCCCTTGTGTGCTGTGCCGGTGTACTGAGGCGCAAACAGCAGTGTATGCAGAGATGGTACAGGGGCACGCGTCCCTCCCCCTGGGTTCGCGAGCCCCATCAGGCCCCCCGGGAACTACGATCAAGGGCCCGCTTTAAGCGCCCAAAGGGCCAGTAAGGCCGGCCGGAGGTCGTATTCAGGGGTTTCGGCGGGACGGGTACACCAATGCCCGCCGGAGGGCCCTGCGCACTGATCAGGGTCGCTAAACCGATGACGGCCCATCTGTCGGTCAGGCACCGCCAGTGACGCACAGTCGGCTCCGTGACGACCAAGGCTCTTTGGCCGCTGAGGAGTCGCATTGCCTGCTCAGAGCCATGCGTGCTAAGGGCCCCTCCGACCGTCCAGGGGCCGTTTTAGTTGCTCAGGGCCTTTCGGGCTACTGTGGGGGCATTCGGGTCGTTGAGGAGCCCCTTGCTGGTGGTACTCTCGTCTGACTGCTCAGAGAGATAGGGATGGAACGCCGGATGTTATAGGGTATTTTGTTTTGGTTGGACCCTCTGACACAGAAGGAGGTATCAAAGCGGCCACAGTGATGTCACGGAAGGGCCCCGTGTCAGTCAGGGGGCCCAGCACCGGACAGAACCCTCCAACCATTTCATCCAGGGCCCAAATGCGTCTAACTGGGGTCCTTATGCCATCTATAGGTCCCGCTACGCTAGGGACACAGATGGGACTAAGGGACTTTTTCACGTCGGTGAGGCGTCCCTGGGTCCATCCAGGGTCAATCGTCCGGGTCAAAAGGGCTTCGGCATCAGGGAAAGAGCCAATGTATCATGCACCCTTCCGAGGGCCTCCGAACTGATCAGGGATCCGGTCCACGTGTCGCCAGGATAGTATCAGGAAGGCAGTCCCAAATGTGACGGAAAGGCCCCTCACCCCAATCAAAAAATGTTTTTGAGCCCTAGTCCTGACTGAATAGTCCCTATTGGACTCTGGCTGTGGGAGTCGGGGGTGGGGAGATGGGGGGGGGGGGGGGGGGGGGGTGAGGGACTCGGAGACTCCATGTGTGGGCTCTTTTCGGCTCAAAGATTGCGACATAATGATCATAGTGAATGAGAAGATCAAACAAAACATGCCGAACAGAAGTTCAGACAATATCAAGGCAATGTCTGGCTGCCCAGCAAGCCCCCATCTGATAAAATCGTGAGCCCGCTCTGGCTGCCCAACGGAGAATTCCTGGCTGTCAAGCGCACTGTTCGTATGGGCCTTTGTCGCTACTGAGAGCCCCATGACCTTTCAAACTCCCGCTGGACACTAAGGGACCTCGGAACTATTGGGGGGCGTATTGGCCGCTCAGGAACCTTTAGTGACGCAGGCAGGGGAATGTACAGGAGGCACGCAACTTAGCTCCCAGGACCTCTCGGAACTGACGCTCAAGAACCCGGGTTGAGACCCCGAGGGTCCCGACGGACTCACCGGAGGTCTTTAAGTGTCCCCTCAAATGCCTGTCAGAAATCCCTCTGCGCCCATCTCGGGTCCCAGAGTAAGTTGACGAGGGTCCTTACGTCGATTAGGCACCATCAGTACCAAGCAGTCAGCTCCGTTTTGGTCTGGGCCTGAGGGTCCATTTTTGAGGCAGGAACAAGACCGGGCGTCTGATTTGCGTTTGTCGGGGCCCCTGAAACCATAGCAGGCACTGTGTTGGACAGGGGCAGAGTGCTTACCAGCAGATCCTATGGTAGCAAGATGCCTCGAGTCGGGCAGGAGCAGTGTTCAAGGGGCCCGAAGATGAGTCCGAAGGGTCCCTCGGAATCGACGATTAGAAGCCCAACTTGGGGACCGCACTCAAACGCCAGCTAGAGGACTCTTTGTGTCGATCATGGGTCCCCTGGGCTGATGAGGGCCTCTTCATCGGTCAGGCACCAGCAGTGGGCTCCGTGCCGGTATGGAACTTGTGGACTCAGTTCACCAGTATGGACGAGACAGGTGTCCGATATTTGCATTGGTCGGAGCCACTTAAACAATGGGGGATGTCTGCGTCTGGCAGGGCCCACAGTGCCTAACAGGGGTTCTTGTATCTGCAAGGAGCCCCGAGATGGCCAGTGGAACGATTACTGAACAGGGGCACGGACGGCACCCCGAATGTCAGAGGGCCCTTACGTTGGTCGGGGTCCCCTGTTAATGAAATGAATGAAAATGTAAGAACTTCTGAGAAGAGCTCACAGTGATAAAATGAACACATGGTGTCAGTCAGGGGCCAGTATCGAACGGGCCCTGCGCACCATTTGAACCAGGTGCTCGTCACATCGAACTGAAGCCTCTTTGCCAATTGTTGGACCCTCTGCGGCGATAAGGGATCTCTTCGCGGCGATGAAAGCCCCTGCGTCCATCCGGGACCAGCTTCCAGGGTCAGAGGGCCTCACACGTTAGTGAGGAGACCAATGCACGATGTTTCCCTCTAAAGACATCCGAATGGCTTGGTTGCCTGGCTTTCTGTGTGGCCAGAATAGTAGCCAGCAAGCGCCCCGCGCGGGGACGGAGTAGTCATTCATCCCCTGGCTGGGAAAGTTAATGTGCCCCCTAGTGTGCTACCTACGGCGCCCTTGCCCGGAAAAGGTAAGGGATCTCCTAAGCAGTAAATAGAGTGGGTAGAAATGAAGTTAGGCATAAAAAGTCAACTCATGTTTGCCTGATGATATCCGCTCCAATACAGAATCGACAAGCGAAACAAATTACGCAAGTGGACTTGGAGCCCGCGTGCTCGCAGTCTTGTGACTAATAACACTGATGGTCTGGGTTGCAGTTTCCGCCGAGCCGAGCGTAAGTGCCCGTCGCAGTTGACGTCAGACGGCGGACGCCGGACGAGCAAGACCGACAGCCGTGAAATAATGCTGCCGGAAGTCTTCCACAATTCATTCGTACCGTTCTCAGATAAGACGTGCCGTATTTTTCACCTGTATAATTATGAGCGTTTCCTCGAGACAGCTTGACAGTTACAGCAATACGAAAAGTAAAGACTTTGCCATTACTTTTCCAGCTCTGCCACCAGCCTCCAGCTCCAGCTCGCGGCGCTGTAGATACCGGTTCGTTCTGGTGATCTAACTAAAAAGGATTAATCCTATGATTTACCTAGCCCTGATTGCTATCGGTTTGGAAAGAGTCTTGTGAAATGTATGGCGCCAGCACTTTATTCCATGCAGTCATTTACCGCCTGGTTTCTTCAGTTTATTGACTTCAAAATAGGAAACGAAGGAAGCCGCATCTTCCGCTAGCTTTTGGCTTCTGCTTACGTTAAAAAGGTAAAAAGAAATAATGAGACGAAGAAATTCATGCCCCCTCAAACTCAAGTAGGCCATATTCGGTGAATTTTGTTTAGGGGATTTCACCAACAGGGATCCTTTTATCAATCCTGCGCATTTTCCTCCATGTATCCAGGTTTGCTCATGCGCAGTTTTAGCTGTTCAAACCCCTCCTGCCTACAGAGGACCCCTCTGGGCAGCGAGGGGTTCCTGGCCGGAGGCGTTTCCTGTAACTGTTCGTGCGGTTCACGGACCGTCCGTAGGTCCTGCGGTCACCGCTGGGCAGCTTTAATTGCTCAGAGGCCCTTCTAGCCATCTTAGTACTCCTATGGCTTGTCAAGGTCCACTGGTCTCAGAAAGTCTCCCCCCCCCCCCCCCCCCCAGGCCCCGGAAAACCTAACGGGCCGTTTGTCTCGAGCGCGGCGTTCCGAGGAGTTCAAAGCGAGGTCCGGAGGTAATCCAAAGCGTGTGTCCAGGTTCAGGCTGTAGGAGGGCTCTTTTCGGGTCGGAAATGGGGCGGGACGAAATAAAGTGAACAAGTTGGAAGAGAAAAGTATACCATACTCCGGTGAAATACATTACTCCGGTAAGAGCAGAGCTCTTAATCGACCAGGATAATCCGGGTACCTTTGCACAAAACCCTGGCTTGGAAATGCTAATGAGATCTGTAGACCATTCAAGTCTAGTCTTCATAGTTTGGAGGGAATTGTGCTTTTCGAAACAGTGTTGCTGATAAACACGCTTTGCTCAAGTTTCTGCCCGCCGTAATCGCGGGAAGATGCTGGTGACTTGCTTTGGCCCCCATTGGGAAGATAGACAACGCCGCCCGTAGACGACGTATTTCCAGTCTAAACAGATTTGTGCTCAAAGAGGTATAAGTGGTGCTCAATTTGTTTCGACTATGCAATATATCGTCGAACCAGTGATGGATGTCAGCAACATTTTGAGCGTGATTACGCGATAAAGGGCGGGCAAAATCTGGAAAATTTGGAAACATTTTAGGATATTATTTAAACAAAGACAGACGCCGAAGTACAGCAAACAGTGATGCGAGTTTAATGCGCGCTTTGGGTGAGTCAAAATGCGCAACGAAGGATGTGTTGAGCTTTTGTATGAAAAAGCATTGAGCGGGACGGGACCGGTGATCATGCAATCGGGACGAATAGGTCCTAAACACATATGAGGTGTTCGTTCCAACGGCGATAAATTCTTCATTCATTCTACAAATATTCCATGAGAGCCAATCAACGTCAGTTATATCTCGAAATCGCACTCATGAATGCCCTGTGTGAACGACTCAACAATGATATTTTTGTTTACCTTGATTGCGGCGTGGTCAGTGAAATGGCAGGATTTAAATAGTGTTAGTATGGCGTCACGAACACCTGAGTGGCCTTGAAATAGTCTACACGAAAAAAACTGTACATCTTAGCAGGCGTATACATAAGAAGCTGGAGAGATTTAGGTTTTAAGAAGAGTGGGACTGTGGATTATGCCGAATGGTCTTCAAGATGACTATTGCAGTTCAAAACCCCTCACTCCCCCTGCCCCCCCCCCCCCCCCGTAGCACGCCAGACCTGTTCACAACTGGGATCTCTACGGGACCATCACATCGCTCCGGTACGAAAAGACTGAGCAGAACATTTCTACTGAGCAACTGGGGAGCGCCTGGAGGGAGTGGAAGGGGGAAGCAACAAGCCGCGCGGGCACGTACTGAACAGTGAACAGTGAAACCGGAAGCACCTCTGCCCGGTCGCCTGCCCGGGCCCGGCCGCTTCCTGTTCGAGCCGCCCGATGATCATTAGTTCGAGCGTAGATAGTGTTGGACAGTGAACTGCCACGACCTGATACACGGCCGCTTGGCCTTACGGCACTCCGGAACATCGGCAATACGTGTCTCATGAACACGGTGCTGAGAGTCTGGGATACATCCACGCCCCTACATGATTACGTCCTACGAGACGAGTACTCGAGAAAGATCAACAGAACTACCTCTGGCATGAAGGGTGCTCTAATCAGAGCGTTTGCCACGCCAATGCGAGACCCATAGAAGAGTCCAGATGAGGCGGGTCGGGCGTTGATCACCTCCCAACCTAAGGTACAATTTCAGCGGTTTGTAGCAACAGCAGGACGCACATGAGTTCCTTAGATACCTGCTGGAGTGCTTGCACAAAGACGTGAGCCGTATCGGATTCGAATTCAAGCCCAAAGCCACCATCATCTATGACAGCCCCGGTGCTAGCCAGAAACCGGTGGAGGCCTGGAAGCGTTTCCTGTTCCTGAAGAGCTCTAAGCTCGTATACCTGTTTGTTGGGCAGCTCAAGTCCACCTTGCGGTGCACGGTGTGCGCGTCCCTCGTGTTTAACCCTTTCTAGGCTCTGAGCTTGCTGATCCCATCACTGACGGGCCAGGTGTGCTTGCAGGACTGCTTTGACCTTTTTACCACGGAAGAGGTGCCTGACGGAGAAGAAAAGCCGATGTGTTCCATGTGCCAGAAGGGCCAAAGGTGCTCCAAAAACTTCAAGATTCAAAGGCTCCCACGTCTCATTGAAGTGCACCTGAAATGGTTCTCGCTGCAGTGGATCCGAACGGGCACAAGCAAGAAGACCATCATGGCCTTCTCTGCTAGTGGCCGGACCCGTCGCCATACCCGGACCCTAGCCTCACATACTGCCGTACCGGGAGGCTAGGTTTACAAGCTGTACGGCGCGACACACCATTCTGACATGGTGCGCTCGGGCCACCGCACGGCCCATTGTAAACGCTCCTGTTTGAGATTTTGGTAAGAGTGCAGTGACTCCTGATTCCAGGCCATCAGAAAGCACCGTGCCAACAATTACGAAGCATACATGCATTTGGTAACAGTACAGTGACTCCAGATTCCAGGCAATCAGTAAGCACCGCGCAACCAACTACAAAGCATACATGCATGCTGATGCCGGCATGAACGCCAGCACTCGAAGAAGTGTGAGATGGCTGACTTCCCTCTGGTTCTGTCGGCTTAACACTGTGAAATCCCATACCAGTGCGGAACGCTCCCCCTAGCACGCGCTCAGGTGAGGGTCAATTTGACCCCTGACGGTTTTGGCATGGCCGCGCCGAATGTTGCATTGCTGTAGACAATTTAATAGCACATCATGTGGTCTGTGGTGTGGTCATCATGTGGTCTGGTGTGGTCATCATGTCATCATGTGGTCACAATTTAGACGCACCTTGTAAGGTACCTGACCTACGGCAGATCACCCAGGCCTTGAACTCAGCGAAGATAATTTCTAGGGAATCGCTCAATCTAATGTAACAACGGAGTATTACACGAAACCATACATCTCTCGCATAGTGTCTCTAGCAACACAACAACTGGATGCACATATTTATTTAACCTATTGTCAGGTATGAAGGCCAGGCCAAGGTTAAAACAATCTAGAGCTTGTTGTGTAGCGTAGATTCTGGTGCTCATTTCGAACTGATTGATAACTGGAACGGCATTGCAATTTCCCATGAACTTTGTTTGGGTCGGAATAAGTCACGGGCCTAAAATCAGCGAAGTCAGCGTTTTGTTATAAGGAACATAACAAAATGCATGTTTTTGCAGAATTGCTTCCGAACGGCGCGGCGTAGCCGCACCGTCCGGAAGTCATTCCGCAAAAACCTTCAGAGGGGAGGAGCGTCACATTATCACACATATCACATTCACGTTCACGCAATTCATGAGTTCACGAGTATCACATTCACGCAAGCGCGCGCAAACGCAACGTTCGTTTGTTCATTGGTTCCATGCTTCCATTCCTACTATATAGACTCTCGCCTTTTCCTACCAAGAAATCTACCAGCTTGGAATACATTTTTTTGTTTCCGGAGTTTGAAATGCAGATTGGAGCCTTAAAGGGCATTTAAAATAAATTTAAAACATAATTTTATCACTCAAACCAAACTGAAGCACTTAACTCAACGTAAATTATTTTTTTACAGTTGGTTGCTGTAGAATAGAAAGCTTTGTCCGTGCACATGGCTCATCATTCCTTCCAGAGAATTCCGGAGCGAAGCCGATCTGATTGTTCTGCACATACTGACTTACTTAAGCCATTACGTTGTTATTACCAGACAGCGCTCACGCTGAACCCTGAGCCACATCGTAATTTTCAAAAAAGTTAAGGCAATAATTTTATAATTACATGCTTAAAATTAACAGTTTTGACAGTTTAAAACACGTGAAAATGTTTCGACCATTTGATACAAACATGGCGCATTTCAGACGATATTTTGTAGTGCTACCTTCGGCGCGTGCACGCACGCGGCCGGCGCTCCTTGATATTTGAGTCGCCGCGCCCTTGTGCAGTTTCCTGCGGTGGCGAAGTGCTAACTATCGATCGAAATAGATCGAACATCGCTGATTGGGATTGTCTAGGTCAGGTTTGTGAGATAGTTTCTGACGACTTGAAAATTTGATTTGCCTGCACCATGGCACTTCATGTCCCACGAGCACCCGGCATCGGGCAGATGCTGAAAGAAGGGTCCAAGGTAAGCAATGAATACAGTCCCTGAAAAGACTCGACTTGCAGATGTTTTCTCACTCCAAGGAGCTGAATGGCTTTGATAATTGGGGCTAGTTCAGTGCCAAATTTGTGGACTGCAATGTCTGCTAGAGTTTATTTGTTAGCTAAGTTTGGTTTGGGGCACAAAAGTTTGCATTGTGCTCCGTCATAACCCTCAAGCCAATCTGCAAAAATGTGTTGACTGCACTGGGTACCTGAGTGACACTGATCCAATGAGCCTTGGGTTGTAATTGGAGCATAAACATGCAGGTGAAATTGGTGAGGACAATTGCTTTCATCATTTGTTTTACAACTTGTACACTCCTACTCAAAGATGGTATGCTTTTTTCCTAAATTTTTGCATATTAATTACACCATAAAATATTAGCAACACACCATGCATCTACATGCTAGAGGTGCTAGAGGTGCCAGGTGCTAGAGTAGCTGCACTATGCACAAAGAACATAACCTAATGTAAATGCTGTTACTCATGCTTCTTTTTCCATCTCCACCTCTTTTTCTTGCTCTATCTCAGTCTTATGGTGCTGGTTAATATATTTGAGGTCTAGAAAAGTCTGCATATTTATAAATATTGTCATTGTAAAAAAATATCAGCCTTAATGGTCAGGTTGTACTTTCCTACCTCACGTTAGAAAAAATCATTGTACACTGTTTGTCGTGTTTAAGGCAGGACATCGTAAATAATCACAAACAGGTAGAATCATGCTCCTACCTTCGAATTTCAATAACTTTGATGGCGGGCTCCCGAGCGCCGCGCACACCGCACCGCCTGGACTCCCCAGCGCCATTTCTGCGTTGCCTTGTTGCATAAATACAATATTTCTGCTTACCAAGAACTCTACAAAATGTACGGGACCAAGGTAAACCATTCGTCGTTTTTAAGGCAGGACGTATCACAAATGATCACAAAACAGGTAGATTCATGATCTTACCTTCAATTTTTTATAATTACGATGGCGAGCTCCCGAGCGCCGCACACACACAGCACCCGCGACACCGGCGCCATTACTGCGCGGGTCACAACATTACTGCATCAAGCAGCATCAAGAACCATACAAATGTACCAGGTGTAGGCGCACACCCAAACGAAATCCCTCCGATGGAACCCGGGTCAAGTGAAATCCTCCTGTGGCTCGAATACTTCTTGTTGCCATGCATCAGCATCTGCGTACTTGTTGGTTAGACGAGAACACAACCTTGCTCTAAATCGTACTTGCCTTGTCTGATCATTGACTTGAGTCAGCATTCGGGGTGTGCGTGAATACTGCTGGGTTTGGGAACCGTGCTTTCAGCGTGTTTACCTCGTTTCCAGCATTTATCCGGCTTAGACGAGGCTGTGTATGGCAACATTCGCGCCTGCAAGGAGTTCACCGACACTCTTAAGACGGCCTATGGACCTCGCGGCATGAACAAGATGGTCATCAATCACATTGATAAACTCTTTGTGACAAGTGATGCAGCCACAATCATCAGAGAATTGGAGGTACGTGAAAGGGATGGGGGAATCATTGTGCTCTTCGTTTTGTTTTAGTCGAGTCGATTCTGAATCCGCCCCACGGTATGTGGATCTGATTCCAATGTTGGTGCCGAGCAGCCCAGCAGTATTCGTGTGCGAATCCGATGTCAACTGTGAAGTATGTGGTGTTTGTAAATTTACTTAAGTCCTAAAGCTTCTAAACGTGTAAGGTACCCCAACACGGCCTTAGGCTGTTTTTTGTTGTTGATTACCCCACAATTGCAACCAACACGCATGCCTAGATTCGGATTTCGAGACATTCAAGGTCTTAAAAAGGTTTTGTTCTTCCTAGGCTGTTGTAAAGTGCGATTGATATTAAAACCCATTGGGTTTTCTCCCCGTGGTGCGCTTATTGGCTGTTCGCATTAGAACCCTTTCGATCAGAAATGAGCATTTCGGAGTGATTGGATGAAGGAAAGTGGTTAACGGTAGGCATGCTTGCATGCGTCTCTGGGATCAACCGCCGAGCTATAACCCGCGCATGTGCACTGGATACCCGGTCGGGGTTCCCTTCCCACGGGGCTCTGTCGGCCCACTCATGGCTCACGCATGCAGCCTTCCCCTGGATAAGCGGTGTGTCGCGAGGATGCAGGATGAAACGAGATAGAGGATGAGAGGGACGGGACGGGTGCGCTGACATTAGTGTTAATTGAAATCGTGCGTCGATGTGGGATGCTTTGTGGTTCTGATTTGTACTGCGCGTGCAGTAATGCAGGGCGTGCGCAGCACCCGACATGTGCGGTAAGCGTGCCTCACCCTGACCTCACCTCACCTGACCTCACCTCACTTCACCTCACCTTATCTCACCTCACCTGACCTCACCTGACCTCACCCTGTACCCGGCCGAAGTACCAGTTGAATCGTCTTGCCGTATCGGCTTGCATTCCTTGCGCGCCATCATGTTCTTTTGACGCACGCACGTTGCCGGGGGTGGCGATAGCCGTGAGTCGTTCTATAGTCGGATTCGGAGGCGCCTCTTACGATTGTGGTCTGGCTGCGACAGGTGGAACATCCGGCGGCGAAGATGATGATTCTCAGCTCGCAAATGCAGGAGCAGGAGGTCGGGGATGGCACCAACTTCGTTCTCATCATGGCTGGATCGCTCCTGGAGTCGGCAGAAGACCTACTCAGGATGGTGAGGGCACCGCATGCATACTTACTGAGGCGTCTTCATAGAGACGCTAGTGTAGGATTGCGTCTTAGATAAGCTCTGCCAGTCTCATGATAGTTTTTTAGTGTATTGCAAAGTGAAGATGGGTTAATTCGGTGATGCTTTTTTGCGTCGTGTCATGATGTCTTCAAAAGAGCCTAATATATTTGACGACTGCGTGATAAGAGGTCTGCTTGCCCAGCGGTTCGGTGACTGATAGTGTCTTATTTTTAGCAGGGTACTGTCATGAATGAACATAGTTGACTGTGCCTGACATAGGCGGGCGAAGCAAGTTTCGACTCATGCGCGCTGCTGTGGATTTTGCGTATGTCGTCGAACCTGACATTTTTACACGGGGATGCACCCCCCCCCCCCCCCTGCCCCTCCATGTCGGACATTGACCCGACCGCGCTCTGGACCAGGGCCTGACGCCGACGGAGGTGGTGGAGGGATACGAGATGGCGCTGAACAAGGCGCTGGAGCTGCTGCCAACGCTCACCTGCGGCGAGGTCAAGGACGTGCACAACGAGGCCGAGGTCAAGCGGGCCATCCGGCCGGCAGTGATGAGCAAACAGTACGGCAACGAGGACTTCATCACCGATCTCATCACCAAAGCGTGCCGTGAGTGGAGACCGGTCTGCGGCCAAGGCGACGCTAGCTGGTGACCGGGGTGACGTGAAATCGGGACATACAGGCGGATGCAAGTTTCAAGTCGCTTTCACTGTTGCTATGCACAAAGTGGCCGCTTAATTGACTACTTAGCACGCTCACTGCATTGCATTGTTTGTTCTTTTCGTTGTTTGAATGAAAGTTATATTTCTAGTTTTTTTATGAGCCATTCAATATGATAATGTTTGAGGAAAAATGAAGTATGATTTAAAGCGATATTTTCTAGACACTAATAGCTTGCACATCTTTGCTGGGAAGCCGCTGCAAGATGGTGTGTTAGATCGCTATCACGGCAAGTCAAAAGGTATTTTTGAGTTTTTGCGAGCATAAGATGTTGATGGTATCCTTGGCGGCGCGGACAAGACCTCGCCACTTCCCCCCGCCGTGCACCTCCGCGCCTGTATCGGCTGGCCCCAGCGCTCACATTGGTCTTTTCCGGCCGGCAGTATCGATCCTGCCAGAGAAGACTGCCTTCAGCGTCGACAACGTGCGCGTCTCGAAGATCCTGGGCGCGGGTCTGCTCAGCTCACAGGTGGTGCAGGGCATGGTGTTCCGGCGCGAGGCCGAGGGCACCGTCACCTCCATGGAGAAGGCCAAGGTGGCCGTCTTCACGTGTCCCGTCGACATCGCCGCCACCGAGACCAAGGTGAGCACCGCCGGCCGGCGCGCGCCGCAGCTGCGAGAAGCGTGTCGCGCGCGCACGGTTGGAGCGGACGCGGCCTCCAGGGATGGAGTACCTGACCATTCATGCTGCCAGGCCCAGGAAGGCTATATGGGTCTGCCCAGCTTGAGAGTGGCCGTCATTTGGGCGATCCGCTCACGGTGTTTGCTTGATTCCAGTGGAAAGCCCCTTGGCCTGTTGATAAGTTTGCTGGTGACGCACGGACGCACCCTAGGTACTCGATCAATAGACTCACTCGTCCGCCGCGGCAATTGCAGCCACAAACGCCCGAAGAACTTTCGGTGTTCTACAAACAAAACGCCTCATGCAACGTCGAGTTTACATGTCATTAGAGCAGCGTTACACGTTATCATTTTGAACGAATTCTGTAATTGCTTGTTATGATGAAACAGCCAAATACAGGCGTACAAAAAGCGTGCTGTGTGCGGACTTGTGCGGCTGTACTCTGTGTGCAATGAACAGGGCGAAATGTTGCTTAGATGCCTTTCGGCATGTCATGCCATGCTGGCCACCGCGGATCTGTGCGCCTTTTCTGGTGGTGGTTGCTGGCGGCAGTTACGACTCAGAGAGGATTTGCACACATTTTCGTGGTGGAAAGACGCAAGCATCATGCAGGCACGCGCAATTACTGTGCGTGGCCCCTGCTCAAAAAGAAATACTGAAATTCGTGCCAATGTTTCCACCTGTCGATGAACATAATTTGGAGCTCTGTTCAGGGCGAGGCTGAGTGAAAAGGTGAACACGTAATTTTTGACTGATGACTCGTAATTGTCCGGGAGCGGTGGCGTTAAGACGTTTGTGCTACAGCAACAACTCCCACCGACAGAAGTGTTACGACTGCAGTTATACACAACGTTGATTCTAATGCAAAACTCATGCAAGCTTCACTCATACGCGACATCCCTTCTACTGCAAAGACTTATGCACGACGTGAGGCTACACAACTTAACTTATGCTGTAAAAAATTATTTCCGTCATTTATCCAACAGAGACTGATACTGTCTTTACTTATACGCGTCATTGCTTCTGCTGCAGCGGGTTATGTGCTACATTTTTGTTATGTGCTCTCCACAAAATTTGCAAAATAGTGGAAAATTATATTTGAAGAAGTCTACGCTCGTTATTATGTCTGCTGTTAAAACCTGTATAGTTTTCACTTGTCAACAATTGTTTTCCTCGGCCAATACTTATATGCGACATATATACACTACGACTCAGGCCATAACCCACATTTTATAACAATCAGTGCCGTAACATGAAGGTAAATCATCACCGAAATTATGCAGAGGGGACACACGCACGATATCTTTTGGCCTTGCGAAATCAAACTGCGGGTGCCTAGTCCCATGGCGTCAAGGTATTATTGCTGCTGTGAATGTTGTGGTTCACAGACCCACGGCGACAATGGTTCGACACGACATTTTTCCTACTGAATCTGCTAGTCTACCCATCTACTTTATTTTCGCTTGATGCGCAATCTCTGTGCCAGTTGTCCACGATAAATACGTATGTTGGCAACAACTGACAGACCTTCGTGACGTACCATGTTCTGGCATTTTCAGGGTACCGTTCTCATTAAGTCTGCTCAGGAACTGAAGGACTTCTCCCGCGGAGAAGAGAACCAGCTAGAAGAACAAATTAAGGCCATCGCCGCCACGGGAGCCAAGGTATCGTGGTCGAGGAATACCGAGCATCGACTGATTATTGGCGCTACTTCAACGAACGATAAGAGCGAACGATAAGAAGTGTGTTGGGATGATCCGGACAGAACCGGACACCATTGCTGACGGTTGCCCGTGGTCTGCGCGCCACGTGCCACGTTTTGCGCGGCCCAGGTGTGGAATGACCTCCGCGGCCAAAGCGCCGTCTTTGAGCCATCCCCACCATTCACGGCTGGCCCACATGGCGCCCGGCCCTGCGAGGCTGCCCGTCTCCCCTCGCGTGGCGTTTTCCCTGTCCCGCCCCGCGCCGCGCCGCGCCGCGCCGCGCCGTGCTCTGCCCTGCTCTGCCGTGCTCTGTCCTGCTCTGCCCTGCCCGTGCCTCAGTCCCTCCCCCCCCCCCCGCAGGTGATCGTGGCCGGCGGCAATTCGGCGACATGGCGCTGCATTACGTCAACAAGTACGGCCTGATGGCGGTGCGCATCATGAGCAAGTTCGACCTGCGCCGGCTGTGCAAGACGGTGGGCGCGACGGCGCTGCCGCGCCTGACGGCGCCCGCCGCCGGCGAGCTGGGCTACTGCGACCGCGTCTACACGGACGAGCTGGGCGAGACGGCCGTGGTCGTGTTCCGCCAGCAGGCGGCCGAGAGCCGCATCGCCACGGTCGTCGTCCGCGGCGCCACCGACAACATGATGGACGACGTCGAGCGTGCCGTCGACGACGGCGTCAACAACTTCAAGGCGCTCACCAAGGTCGGTGCTGGGCGCGGAGGCGGGTGGGGGCGGGGCGGACTTGGCGCTACTGCTGAGCTCGTGGTGCGAGTGTGCTTGTTTGGGGAGAGAGGTTGGCGTCGTTGCCGTTTGTTTGGTGTGGATGAAGCGGTTCGGGGTAGTTCAAGATCCGGGTTGCTGGGCTTGGTCAGACGGTTGATCAACATCTCGTTTGGAAATGACGACCTCGCTATCGCCAATCCCCGCCATATATGCGTCATGGCCGCCCGCCACGCCCTCCCGCGTGCGCGCCTAACCCGCGCCGGCCCCCGCCCATAGGACGGCCGCTTACTGCCAGGCGGCGGCGCCTGCGAGATGGAGCTGGCCCACCTGGTCTCCCAGTACGCCGACACGTGCCCCGGCCTCGAGCAGTACGCCATCAAGCGATTCGCCTCGGCGCTCGAGGTGTTCCCCAAGGTCCTGGAAGACAACTCGGGCTGAAAGTCGACCGAGCTGCTGTCTCGGATTTAAGCGGCACACCAGGAGTGCCGAAAGACGGCCGCATTCAACGTTGAGATGAGACTTGTGCGGCGGGGCGGCGTTGGCTGCACGCCGCTGCCAGACAACTCTCCTTGTCCCTGCTGTCCGCGGGGGGGAGCGGCCAGGCTCGCTGTCCGCTGGGCTGGAGCGGCCGGGCTCGGTTCGCGGGGCTGGGTGGAGGCTCGCTCTGCGGGGCTGGAGTGGCGATGCTCGCTGTCCGCTGGGCTGGAGCGGCCGGGATCGCTGTCCGCGGGGTTGGAGTGGCGAGGCTCGCTGTCCGCGGGGCTGGAGCGGCCAGGCCCGCTCTCCGCGGGGCTGGAGTGGCGATGCTCGCTGTCCGCTGGGCTGGAGCGGCCGGGATCGCTGTCCGCGGGGTTGGAGTGGCGAGGCTCGCTGTCCGCGGGGCTGGAGCGGCCGGGCTCGCTGTCCCCGGGGCTGTTGCTCCATTTGCGGGTGGCTACAAGGCAAGATAGCCCTGACAGTCCGTGTGGTCCGATGACATTGAGGACCAAGTAACAGAGTCAATGCCAGCGAGCGCAAGAGCTTGTGTGAAGTGAGACGAGCCAGGGGTATAGCCAGGTGGCGTCAGGGGTCTCAACACGCGATCCGGTGGGGGTCGCCTTAGCCATTTA